>NC_044402.1:89542271-89860271 GCF_006542625.1 Nomascus leucogenys
AGGTGATATTTCACTACTCTGCAAACCTGACTGGACAGAGTAGACTACATGGAATCCCAATCCAGACTATTATCTACTTCAAAGTGTTTTTCACACATACCAGTAAAAGGAAGATTGGAATGTAATGTTTTTGGATGACAAAAATAAAATGTGGGCTAATTCTTCAGTGGAACTAAATGTTTTGTGGTATTCTTGTTTGAAATAAAACTTAAAGGCTTTGGTCAAAATGTTCTACTTCCTCTGGTATGTCCTGGTTTGAAGAAACAATATTTTTACCATCAATGAAATCACTGCAATAAAAAACTACAGTATTTTTAATCTGATATTATTCATACATATATTATTTGTTCTTGATCTAAACAGGAAATAATATTTTTGTGACAACTAAATTTTCAAAACATTCCCATTCTACACATCTGTTTTTTTCTCTCTCTAGATAGACTTCAATGAAGGTAGAGACTGTGTCTTATATACTGTGGTATCCCTACAGCCTAGCACAATACCTGAAACATAGTACAGGTCCAATAAATATTTGCTGCATTTTAATTATTAAGTCATAGTGCTAGGTAATCATACAGTAATCAGTACAGTTACTAAGAATCATTACAGTAATAGCTACAGATATGTGCAATGACCGACTCCACAGTAATGACTTTTATGAGTAATTTATGGAAATTTGGGGTTATTTAGGTTAACAACCAATATTATTATTACATAAAGGATTAAATATTAAGCCAAAATATTTTTGCAATTCTTTACTAAAGCCACTGATCACAGTCCTCTATTTTTGTAGTGCTTACTAGCACTATGAACATTTATTAGTACTAAAAAGTTTAACACAGTGCAAATACCAATAGACCATAGCCAGCATTTTATTAGTATTCAAGAGGTCCCTAACATTAAGAAACAATATAAAACTAAAAGAAATTAGCTGAGTACAATTTAAGTCAAATATACGACCCAAATGGCTACTGTGAAATTAGTTCAGAAATCAGTATGTTAGAATATACAAGAGATTTAACCTCTGGAAATTTTACTTTGGTTCTTAACTGTAAAGACAACTACTCTCTCAAAAATAGTTAGAAAACACCACAGTACCAGATTCAGTATCTTTTCTTCATCCTTCCTTGGATCTCTGTGATACAGGAACTGTCGATCTCTTCTAAGAGTATCTCTGATACCTTCCATAACACTATATTCTCCTGTCTGCTTCCTCTCTGAAATCTTTCACTCATTTCCCAACAACTCCAAATTTTCCCCTTTTCTGAACTGACTCTAGACTTGTTACCAAAACTTTAATGTCTTTTTGTTTGGTGCTTATATATTCTATTTCTTAGCCTAATTATTTCAAGTGTTTATTTTACAACTAAATTTGAAACTTCCCAAGGTCAGGAACCAAGGATTCTGCTTCTGAATTTCTTACTAAATACATAGATTGATTATTTGGTGCACCGAAGTCACACAAATATTTATACTCTATGGATTGATTTATTATAAATAGGCAGCATTCATACAAATTGGTAAAACATTTCTGCAGATGATTACATTTTTAACTCAATTGTGACCACCCTCAAAGAAACCTGAACAAAGGTGTTGATCATCTATGTCACTACATCAGGAAGAAAAATATTTTCTTAGCAAATAAACATTTTCATTAGAGAACCTCCTACTGAAAATATTTGGTTCAGATGTGTTCTCTGCTTAAGCTGGTCTACAAGCATGTTGTTAGTTATATACTCATTGGTTCTCTTCACAGGAATCTATAGCTAATTCTATCTCTCATATTAGGTATCTAAGTAAGCCCACTTCTAATTCTTCTTTCTACTTGCAAAGTCTAACATGGTGCTTAGAATCCAGAGACCCAGAAAGCATTCAATAAATATTTGGCCGATGACTGTTTCATTGATTTTAAAATCAGCAGTGTATCTAAAGCTAAGACAGAAAATCTAACAATTAGGAGTGTCTCACTGAATGCTCAACAAGCATTATATTTTTCTCAAAAGTCATTTTTGGCTCTTGCACTGTCACACTGCCTGTGATTACATTTGTTTTCAACTCCAGATTCCAGCTATAATGTTGCTGCTTTTATTACAAGTAAATGAATTAGTTGAATAAATTAAAAGTTGTGTGGTTCTATCTTCCTCTTTATGCATATTCACTGAAAAAATTATTTTAAAAAATCTAAACTTCTAAAACATTAAATTGGCCAGGCATGGTGGCTCATGCCTGTAATCTCAGCACTTTGGAAGGCCGAGGCTGAGGCACGAGAATCACTTTAACCCAAGAGGCAGGGGTTGCTGAGACCGAACCACTGCACTCCAGCCTGGGTGGCAGAGTGCGACCCTGTCTCAAAAAATAATAATAATAATAAAATTAAAAATAAATAAATAATTGTTTTAAATAAAACATTAAATTGTATTTTTTCCTCATTATTGCCTGCCACAGGTTTGGTCTCAGTGAAGTCTCTAAGAACTCAGCAGTGAACACAAATAATTTTCATGTAACATAGAGTGTTGTTCTTGGTGACTAAAATTGCCATCCTCCCTTTTTTCTCCTCTCTGTAAGATACAATTGAGAGAGCCCTGAAATAGAAGCCAGAAAACTGAAGCTCTATACTTCTGTCCAACATCCTCTGCATCATTCATTCCTTGTAGATTCAGTGTCCTCATCTTTAATCTGAGGTTCTGAGAATGTATGCATAAAAGAAGTGGGAATGCTTCGTGAATTGTATACTACTACTTACATGTAGTGTGATATTATTATTTATAGAGGCAGAAGACACCAAAAATAAATGTCAACAGAGTATAGACCATTAGCCAACTCAGAAAACCCTGACTTTGTCTCTAAGAAAGTCTTTCTATAACTTGGGCAATCTTTATCTCCCCTTTTTTTCTATCTTCAACATCTTCCTCTTTATGGAGCTTTTTTCTGAAGCCTATAAACAGCCTACTCTGCCATCTGAAAATAAAATACAACAAAAATCCTCATTGGACTCTACATCCTGTTCTGACTAGGGTCCTATAGCTCTTCTTCCCTTTACAATTCAGCTTTTTAATGCACAGAGAAGGAAAAATAAAAGTCTATACCTGCTGTCTTCCCTACTACTGATGACTGAGTTTATAATTAATCAATCAATAAATTGCCAAAAAAATCAAAACTCTAATAATAATGTCTTCCTACTTTCCATTCTATGCTCTAAGACATTAAAGTAATTGTAGTTTTCTGCAAAACACTGCTAATTAATATTCCTGAGAATTTCTTCATGTATTTTTTCTTTTCTTTTCTTTTCTTTTTTTTTTGAGATGGAGTTTCACTCTTGTTGCCCAGGCTGGAGTGCAATGGCACGATCTCAGCTTGCTACAACCTCTGCCTCCCGGATTCAAGTGATTCTCCTGCCTCAGCCTCCCGAGTAGCTGGGATTACAGGCATGTGCCACCATGCTCGGCTAATTTTGTATTTTTAGTAGAGATGGGGTTGGTCAGGCTGATCTCGAACTCCCAACCTCAGGTGATCTGCCCACCTCCATCTCCCAAAGTGCTGGGCTTACAGGCATGGGCCAGTGCGCCCGGCTGTACTTTTTTTAAATCTAGATGCCATCCTCTTTTCCTTCCTCTTGTGTCATTTCTGCTAGTTACTGCACATCTATCCTTTATGTTTTGGATACATCTGCAAGAAACCAACCCATGCTCTCAAGGGTGGGTTGGATACTCCTCTTATGCCATTCTTTTTCACTGCATTTATTACACAGCGTTATAGTTATTTGTTCACGTATCTATTCCTCCCATTATGTATTCCTTAAATACAAGATAATATGTCAATCATCTTTGTGTCCCTATACTCGTCACTATAAATAAAACAAGTAAAATATAAATTTAACTTTGTTCCCATTTAATTACAGTGCTTTTATGTACATACTTGTATAAGGCTTTGGGCCAAAAGATGCTGAATATAGCTAAATTATGCATAAGAGCTGGTTCCATGTTTTTAATCTCAGTGATATGTATATAAAAACTTAGGCAAGGTTGTGCAATGTAATTAGCCAGCAATCTAACAACAGAGAGAAAGCACTTAATTTTGAAACATGAAGAAAATATATTTTGCTTGAAATATCAGTCACAAACTTTTATTGAGTTTCTACTATATGCATAGCACTGGATCTGGATCTGACTTTCTGGGTTTGAGAGATGGTCTTTACCCTCAAGGAACGTATGATATAACTAAAAAATCAATGACATTTACAATAAATGTTATTTAGAAAACAATGGGCAATAAATAAAAGGATTTATTGTGTGTTAAACGTGTTAAAGAAAGAGGAAATGCTACCTTTTAGAGAAAAGAGAAAAATATGTCTATGATGTTCAAAAAAGTTTCAAAGAGGATGCACATCAGACTTAATGGCGGACTTGAAAGATCTGGATGTGAAGGGGAGGAAAAAAAAAAGGGATAAGGAAAATAACAGAGTTCATGCAGCGGAATGACTTCTCAGGTGTGCCCTCCGCAGAGGCCTTCCCTGAGCTCCCATCCCAGTCCTCCACCTCTCAGGCAGTACGTGGGAGGGAAGTCTTCCATTACTCCCCTGATTCTTTGTCTGCCTCTGCCACAGCACAGACCACAAAGTATTATCCTTGTTTTATTTGTCTCATTCCCACTAGACGATTAACTTCTTGGGAGTAAGAATTAAATATTTGTTTCTGTATTAATCAATAAAGAGCCCGATAAAGAGTAGGTACTCAGCACATGTTTACCAAATTAATGAATAAATGAAGGTAAATGCCTCATAACTTGCATGGTGGGGGATATACTCCTCTGTAGAGAAATGCAAGTTGAAATCTCCATCATTTGAGACCAGAGCATCATTTTGTTTAATAAAACGTCAAATTTGTCAGAATCATCCAAAGCAAATTCTAAAACGTCAAATTTGTCAGAATCATCCAAAGCAAATTCTAATGTTACTGATAACACTTTAATAATGACTTCTGAAGATAGAATGGGATTTAAATTCCCCAAAGTAGTGAATTATTGGCAAGTGCTTTAAGATGACCAAAGTATACCTCATTTATTGAGGAGTACATTAAGCTAGAACCTAATAGTTTTCTCCTACTGGAATCCCTGATTTAAACATAGATGTGAGTATTTGTGGGTATACTGGAATTTCTAAAATATTATCAGATTTTTAATCTGAATGTTTCATGCACTTGAATTCCACACACACACTACTTGTAAAGATGTAAAAAAGAGGCTTGTTTTCTGCCCAGAATCCCTGGGAGAGGAATTCTAGCAGGACTTGAGAAGATAAATGTTTGCAGGACTCAGTCAGTACTAGTGAAGGAGGGAAATGGGGGAACAAACACAAAAATAGAGTCTCATTTTCCCAAGGGCAAGCAGCATATTCCAAAAAATTTCTGTGCTCAAGGAATATCAATGGAATAAATCAAATTTTCTAAATATTCATAGTAAACACTTACGTATCTCCCAATAAACATGATTGCAAAGAAAAATAAGAAGTCAAGAAGAGGCAAAAAATAAGGAATCGAGAACAAATATGATCTATTCCTCATGTAAAAGCCCACAACCATTTAATAATAATAATAATTCACCTTCTCTCTTGCCCCATTATTCTGCTCCTTCTCCACCTCTCCCATTGTTCTCCTTCTTTTCCTCGTTATTATTCTTATTCTTATTCTGAATGAAATAGCAGTAGTATGCTCAAGGATTGTTGGAAAAAATAAGCATTGCAAAGATGAATCCACCAGCATCAGGGCAAGAAGGCATGCTGCTAAACTCTGACATCCCTTCTCACCAAAAACATTTAGAGAACACTGAGCCTGTGGTTAAACAGTATAACACAACACATGATGCATTTACATATTTTCTCTCTAATTGGAAAATTCAGTTAATATGAAAAATTTGATATCAGATTATTTTGAATTTTTTTACAATCATCTCCTTTTATAACAGTGTCTAGGAATTTTATTGCAGAGTCACTCACTGAAAAGCAGATCAATTTACAAGTTATAAATTGGGAGCTGTGCTCCTTAAATAAACCGTATTTAGGGACATAACTACAAACCTGAATTGATCTAAACTTCAAATGCAAACTTACAAGTACAGAAATATATTACCATAGAGATTATGTGTGATGCTTCCAGTTACCAAAATGTGTAGGTGAGACTTTCCACTGTATTACAGCACAAACATGACTTAAGTACCTTTATGTAAATATTCTATAGTCATAGGCTTTCAAAGCAGACAGTAGCCCTGGGTAATGTATCACAGGTTTTGCAACAGAAGTAACTGAGGTCCAGAGAATTTAAGCCACTTCCACAAAATCACCAAGTTAGTCCGTGACAGAGCTGCAATTATGATGCAGATTTCCTGTGTCCTGGTCCAGTTTTAATTTAGAAGCTTTTCTTTCAAATTATTTCAACAATTCATTCATGAAAGTAACAGCCTATTTAGTCGAGGCCCTCATATCTTTAACTGCATGTTTCTCTCTACACAAGTAGAGAGTCTTAAAATACCAGAATGTAGACAGGCCTGAGGGATGATAGGACTTTTTTCTAAACATTTGGCTCAGATGCCTGTAGATATTTGTCACCAGTTTAAACTTCTAGCTCCAAGTCACCTTCTGACCCAGGGAAAACGGATACCATGCTACAAACAGGCTTTTAGCGTTTAACTTTGAATTTGAGACAAGCTTCCTGATGCGAGATGAATAAAGAAAAAGTAATAATAATAGTGATTCAGGCTTCTGCCAGGAAGCTACATTTTGCTTGTAGAGAGACTACAGTCCAGTTATAGCAGAAAAATCACATTTTGTTTTTCTATCTGTTCTGTTTTTCCTCAAGTCAAAGCCTCTATTCTTATTTTTTTTATTATTATTTAATTCCTATTCTGGGGCTTTGGGAGATGTTCTAGATAGTTATATAATCAGTCTATTTTATTTTGCTAAATAAAAGATTTAAATATGATTTTGAAAAAATACAACTTTACCTTCTTTTATTTCTATGGAGAGTCTTATATTCCTTTTGATTATTATTATTGTGGTTTAGTTCAGAGAAGAATTTTATTTTGCATTTAGCTAACTGTTCATTACAGTAAAAGCATGCTAAATAATAACACCTTTATGTAATATAATATATGCTTATGTAATAGGGTTTTATAGCTGACTAAGATTTCCACAGATATTATGAACTCTTTCTTCTGAATCAATAAGGTAGAAAAATATAAAGTATTATCTCTGTTTTGTAAATGAGAAAATTAAGACCCCAACACATCATGTTTATAAAGAATCTATAAGGAAAGAGAGCTTTATTGTAGTCGTCTGACACAGGGCCAGTTGCTATCTGGACTCTATCCATGTTGAGTTAGTAGAAGTTGAGCAAGCTCAAACAGCTGCTTTCTCTTCATTGACTGCTCAGGCAAGGTGCATGCCATCCCTCACAAAAATACTGCCCCAGGGCTCAAATAAGTCTGTCTTGACATCAGTAAAATATCATTAAAGTAAACAGATGTTTTATATCTTAAGCATATTTCCACTTTTCTCAAACAACTCTACCAAAGCCAAATATGCAAACAATTGCCAAAAACTTTATATTAGAAAGAAAGAATTAAATTAAATGTGTATATGTACCACTTAATTTGCCAAATGCATTCTAATACCAAAGGATAATTTTTGGGGGTTTTGCTGGTTTGCTTTTCCTGAAATGCTTTGTAAATAATCAAGACCTAAGCACAAACCTGCCCAAAGGGAAAAACATGAGATAAATAAAAATAATTATAAATAGTAAATGAAAATTTACTATTGTCATTTCAAATCTCCCAGTTATAGTTTTTCCTCTTTCACTCCCTCCCCAATTTTGTCCCAGGTGCCTAGGATTCACTGTTCCCTTATCCCTCCTCCTATCAAACCTAGGAACTGGGAATAATCTGATTAAAATTGTTTTAGTCATTGGAGGAAAAGTCTGTAATGAGCCAATCAAGGAATCCATTCTAAAAGTACTAATAACATGCACATTTCTTCAGTGCCCATTAAGGCCATGCATTTTAATTTAACTCCTCAATATGCAGATGAGGAGAGGAAACTGAATCTTAAAGAAGATCAGGAACAGCCGGGCACGGTGGCTCACGCTTGTAATCCCAGCACTTTGGGAGGCCGAGGCGGGCGGATCACGAGGTCAGGAGATCGAGACCACGGTGAAACCCCGTCTCTACTAAAAATACAAAAAAAAAAAAAAAAATTAGCCGGGCGTGATGGCGGGCGCCTGTAGTCCCAGCTCTTCGGAGAGGCTGAGGCAGGAGAATGGCGTGAACCCGAGAGGCGGAGCTTGCAGTGAGCCGAGATTGCGCCACTGCACTCCAGCCTGGGCGACACAGAGCGAGACTCCATCTCAAAAAAAAAAAAAAAAGAAGAAGATCTGCAACTTGCTCAAGGTCACAAGGTTAGCAAACGGCAAAGTCTAGACCCAAAGGTGCGAATCCAAAGACACTTCTTTTGTTAACTGTGTGTTGAAAGTAAATGGAAAAGAAGTGCTAACTGTAAAAACCTCTATACGTAGAAAAATGGTAATAGGAACTCTTGGGAAGCTCCCAAAATAAAAATTAACACAAAAACTTATTGCTGAGTCAGTGTCCTACTCCTACTGCCTGTAGGCCTAGTTGACAGAGTATGTGCTTTTAGCCAAAAGAATATAGTATTGTGACACAGTTTATTTATCTATTTATTTATTCTAAAATGACTATGTTTAAAAAATAGGGTAAAAAATAGAAGAGTCAAAGAACAAATGTTGAGAGATGTCATCTACTTTCCCAAATTTTTTGAAATTCACTAAATAAATCCCCCAAGACATCATTTAGATATGGTCACACTAAATTAGCATGGAGCCTTACATTTTAGTGCATTTCAATGAGGCTATCTGAGCCACCTATCTGATATCCATTGGTATCACTTATATATTCTCGGAGGGCCCTTCTTCCCAGGCTCTTGCTGCTTTCCATACCCTCTCTCCTGTCTTCCACATCCTGCAGACTCCATAGAGGAATAAGGTTCTACCCAGGTGTGACTTGAAACTTGCTTTTGAAGAGAACAAAGATAGGTTGATTTTTTTTTTTTTTAATCACCTAAGAGAGGAAAGGGACATTATAGGCAGAGAAGTACCTATTCTGAAATTATTCCAGTGAAATTGTTATCTTGGAAAGCATCTCCCTGAAATTCAGCTGGCCACGTTAGGTCACTTTGGCATATACCATGGGGCAATTTTAGGGTTCTATCCTGAAGAAACCCAAAAGCCCTCTTCAGAAACAGTAGGAACCTGGCTGGCAAATTTTCATTTTGATTATAACCAGACAACTTTCAGTTTCCATTAGAAAAGACTTGAAGTAATTTTAACATTTGGATTATGGAACCCTCCATGGGCAAGTAGAGTGTCTATGACAGCTGAATTTTATTTGTCTATAGTGTGAGCCACAGAGTCCACCTGGGATACTGGGGCTTTTACCCAGAGCCACTATGTCAGTTGATTCTCATGGCCAGAAAATATTGAGAAAAAGATCTTAAAAAGCAAATTACCATATAACAAGCTTGCATGACAAGAGCATAATATCATTAAATCTGTGTCCTAGGACGCTAACTATAGGGCATCTGGACTATATTAGTTCCCCATGAGGCTCGGAAAGAAAAGAATGCCAAACAGGTAAATTGTGATAAGAGGTCAAGCTGGAAGGAAAAGTCTGAAATTCGAAAGAAAATCTGGGAAAGAGACATCCAGATGGAGCTTAGTGCAACACACTGCAAAGGCAAGGATGGCCTCCCAATCCTGAAAAATGCCTTTCCTTCAAACAGAAAGGTGAATGAAAGCATATTTCCCTTAAAAACTAAAAATAAGTCAGCTATTCAAGATTTTTTTCTTAGAACTGGACCTGCTCTTACTCCTAGGACTTTAGCAAATGTTGCACCCAAGGAAAGTCAAGAGGCACAAGGTAGCTCAGGTGAGCGGGACACTTGGCAACTTTACAAGACATATTTATATGCTGAATATACTAAAACTTACCAATTCTATTTTATTGTGTCATCCTTCCTATGCCCCAACACAAACAACCACAGTGAAATTTAAGAGTCTATTCACTGATTTATCTTTATAGAACTAATTCTAATTCAATTTATTGTCATCCTTTACATAACAGAATACACTCCCTCACTCCATTTTTTAAAACAAACAAACAAAAATGATTCTAAGTACTGTATAAGGAAATATTTCTAGGCTAATGAGAACTCCATTGGTTTACAAACCTATGAGTTGTGTGTCTAAGCAAAATTCGGTTCAGCTATACTATGCTTAAGAGAGAACAACAAAAGCCACAAATAAAAAACTTGCCTAATCTAATCAACAATTATCAAAAGTTAAGGAAAAATAGGGAAGGATTGAAGAAAGAAGTGATTTTTTTTTTTTTTTTTTAGTCCTGGGAGCTGCTTTATAAATCCCTGTGCAGTGAAGCAATGCCTCTCATTCCAAATGCAACCCAGAGCAATGCAGAGTGGAAAACAAGTTTCCAGTTTTTAATAGAGACTTCTATGACTATCAAAGTTTCACAAAATATCACCTAGAAGGGCATAACACTGTAGCACCTTAAAGGCTTGAACACCAGCTCCCTGATAGAATTTGCAGTTGCTCTTCATTCATCAGCCTCGAGTCTCTTTTTTCCCAGTACAAACTCCTATTTTTGTTTGTTTGTTTGTTTGAGACGGAGTCTCACTCTGTCACCCAGGCTGGAGTGCAATGGTGCCATCTTGGCTCACTGCAAGCTCCACCTCCCGGGTTCACACCATTCTCCTGCCTCAGCCTCCCAAGTAGCTGGGACTACAGGTGCCCGCCACCACGCCTGGCTAAATTTTTTGCATTTTTAGTAGAGATGGGGTTTCACTGTGTTAGCCAGGATGGTGTCGATCTTCTGACCTCGTGCTCCGCCCGTCTCAGCCTCCCAAAGTGCTGGGATTATAGGCGTGAGCCACTGTGCCCGGGTTTTGTTTTTTTTTTTTTAATTCTTAGAACAGAATCTCTCACTTAACATGGAATGGTCAGTGCCCTCTGTCCTCTCAAAGCAAGTATAGCCCTTTTTGCTGAAACCTCAGAAGTTTTATGTTTGTAGCCAAAGATCAGAAAACTAGGAACTTTGCAGTTAATCTTTCCATGGTAGTCAGTTAACCTCACTGTCCAATCCACTCCACCAAAATTCTAGCTAAAAATTCATCACAACATGAAAACCATGGTGCCCTGAATTAAACTGTAACTTTCAATTTATTTAATATAAAAATCTGAGAATGAAAGAATGAGAAAAAAAGCTTTAAAATACTTCCAAACTAGCATAAATGAATCTGAGAGGTTCTTCTTCCTCAAGAGCAAATAAGCCTATTACCATGAAAGCTAAATGAAAATATTAAATCTCTATAAATTGTATTTGCTATGGGAACCATCCATATTTTCAGAATTCCATAATAAAAAAAATTTAAAGTTGATGACCACATATTGAATATCAAAAATTTAATTAAAGAATTTCATAGCTACAAATTATCTGGTAAAATTCCACCTGCATCTCTCCTTCCAAGTTAAACCCATCATTTTTTATTACGAATTTGAAAACCTACAAAGAAAGAACAGTGCAGCAAAGTAAGGAAAGTGTGAGTATGAAAAATGTGCCAGTATCCCACACCAGTTTCTGCTTTCTGGAGTCAAGTTCATAAAAGTCTCCTGGGAGTGAAGGGAGTGAGGTAAATTCACAGCTTTTGGAAAGTGAAGAGACTTGCTACAGAGTCTGGGAAAAGATGGTCACCCCTACTACTGTATCCAAATAGTCCTGGGAGCTGCTTTGTAAATCCCTGTGCAGTGAAGCAATGCCTCTCATTCCAAATGCAACCCAGAGCAATGCAGAGTGGAAAACAGGTTTCCAGTTTTTAATAGAGACTTCTATGACTATCACAGTTTCACAAACTAAACTCTGAAGCAGACAGGGATGATAGACAGGCATGAGGTGGCACTGGGGCATGGAGTGGATCGTGCTTGGTTTGCTCACACACTGGGAACCAACACAAAGTAAATGTATGTGGGGCTGCGAAACAGGAGAGGGGCAGTGATGCTTCAGATCACGGGGCCATTAGAAACTCTCCATTGGGAAGCGCCTTTGTTTTTCTTTCTTTTGTTTTTTGTATTAGTAAACCTACAAAAGGAAATAATACAATACGGCCTTTTTATTTGAATAGTAAAAATTTTAAATGGGTTTTAAAAGCTTATTAACACAGAGATAAAATCACTGATATATTACCAAAATGATCATAGTAGAATGAAACATAAAAATTGCGTTTTAAAAGTTTTACGCTAGGCTTAATCTCTCTGAGAGCAAAAGTTGTTTATTTCTCTGTAACATCTAACATCTTGGTTCTCATAATCACCCAATAAGCATTTATTATGTCTATTATTATTAAATAGTAATTTTTTTGAGATGGATTTTTGCTCTTGTTGCCCAGACTGGAGCGCAATGGCGTGATCTCAGCTCACTGCAACTTCGCCTCCCTGGTTCAAGTGATTCTCCTGCCTCAGCTTCCCGAGTAGCTGGGAGCTGGAATTACAGGCATGCGCTACCATGCCCAGCTAATTTTGTATTTTTAGCAGAGATGGGTCAGGCTGTTGGTCAGGCTGTTCTGAAACTCCTGACCTCAGGTGATCTACCCAGCTCGGCCTCCAAAAGTGCTGGGATTACAGGCATGAGCCACCACGCCCGGCCTGTTATTATTAAATAGTAATCTAATAATAATCATCTGCCATATTAATGAGTTCCTATTATTAGTTGAGAGTCATGCGATCATGTAGGTGTTAGATAGACAGACAGACAGATAGATAGATAGATAGATAGATAGATAGATAGTATTAATCATAATTATTTGAAGTATGATTCCAATTTGATAGATGAAGAAACTGTAACACAGAGAAATCAAAAAAATTGCCCAAGAATATGCAAATACAATTTCCAAAACCTAAATTTGAATTCGGATCACTCATACTTGAGTGAATGAATTGTGGAAAAAATTTTTCTAGATTTTCACAAATAGTACTCAATTGGCATTTATGCATGGGTGGATCTAAAATATAAAATGACTTCATGACATAGTCCCTATCTCCCAGGAAACTTATTCTTGGTTAACACCAACACACTTGCAACATAAGGACCATCCCTTGAAAGGAAAGGGGATATTTATTGCAAATAAGAATCTCTTAGTTTCTTAGAGGATATAAGATTCGAAACAGAACTTGGAGGAAAACATCAATAGGCAGAGGGAAGATAAAAAGAGAAGCACGGAAGTACCTAAATCACAGAAGTTAGATGTGGGAACAGTAAAAAGTTAGATCTGAAGTGAGAAAGGATGCTGCATGGTGTGCAGCAATCAGTAGTGTTAAGGACAATAATGGAAATCATAGTATTTGTTTAGATAACAGTGGAGGAGAACATGAGCAGTCTTGCAAGGCAGCTGGATACTCTTTGCACTCTTAGCTTAAAAAAAAGTCACACAGAAGTAAGGTCAATATAATGTGTTAAGTGTGATGCAATAGTCAATGGCAGCTCAGAATAAATTGTTAAACTGGAGAGTGACATTATAAAAGTGGGACATAGACTAATCTGGTGGGAATATGTAAAATGGATTCATGGAAAGAAAGCATTCTCAGTATGGTATGGTTCCTGCATGGCAGAGGTGTACTGACTGTTGTGAGATGGCCAGAGGAGCACTTAGCTCAACTAATGACAGAATGTCAGTTCTGGGCGGAATCTGGACAGTAGAGAATAAAAGGGGATAGAGAGAGAGCGAGAGAGAGAGTTTGTGTGTGTCTGTGTGTTTTGGGGGTGGGAGCCTCAAGCAATTCCTTATTTTGAGGCTGAGAATGACAGTTGATGTGACTAAAACACAGAAATAGGCTAGATCAGCAGGATCTTGTATGTCACACTAAGAAGCTTGAACCTTATTCTTTCTACAAGTTACAGGACCCAATGAAAGTTGTTAAGGAAGGTAAAGACAAAATTAGATATTAGTTTTATATCACATTAGCAACAAAAGGCACCAATATATGTGTTTTTTGGAAAGTAGACACACGAGAGGCAAGGAGATGAATTCAGATGCTGTCACAGTAACTGAGGGATAGATGATGAGGGCCTAAACTGAGGCATTTGTAGTAGGGATGGAGAAGAGGTACACTTGAGAAATATTTAGCAGGTAAAATGGTAGATCTTAGTAAATGATTGGAATTGTGCTGATTGAATGACTGACTGAATGACCGGGTAGCATCATGTTGCCATTAACTGGCATAAGGGGGACTACATAAGCAAAATGACCAAGTCTTGAAGGGAAGCCAATAAATTAAGTTTTGGATACACTGAACTTCAAGTGGTTCTAGGCTGCCTTAGGGACAGTTGAATATATATATTTATCTGAAGTTCATGTGAAAGATTGGGGTTGAAGAGATGTTATATCAGCATTCAGCTGTTAAAACCCTTATTCTAGATGGCCTAGGAAGAGAATATCCAGGGAGAACCAATGAACTAAATCCTGTAAGAAAATCAAAATGCTACAGGAACAGAGAAGAAGGAGCCCATGGATGAAGCTGAGAGGGAAAGGTCAGGGAGGTGGAGGAAGAACCTTCAGAGAGCAGCATTTTAGGAAAGCTGAAGTAGTCAATGGTCTCCAATAAAGGAGAAAGGCCTGATAAGATGAAAAGGGACCCTTGGAACATCGCACATTTTAATCCTCACCATGCTAGACCAGCTTAAGTGGAAGAAGAGGCCAAGTGAGGGCACAGGAGGCAGAGACAGAAAACTGCACTGCTCCTTTTAAAGCAGCTGGGCTAAGAATAAAGACTGGGTGGGAGCTAGACACAGGCTGTGGGAGAGAGCTGGACTTGTTTACAAGCTAAAGGGAAAGAGCAGATAGGAAGTGGCTAAAGTTATAGAAAAGAGAGCATGACTGATGGAACAAGTTCCTCAGGGAGATAGAGAACAAATAAAACACAAAAGAACAAATCCAGAAGGTGCTTCAAAACAATTCAAAGATTTGGTGAAAGCAAAAAATACACTAGGGTTTATATCTGTGGTCAGTGAAATAGATTGTAATGTCACTTTCAGTGTCTCATTTAAGTACTCTAAAATTACTTTTAAGTAAATGTCTTAAATGATCTTCCTAAGAATCCCATCAGATGACAAAGGTGGTACTATTTCCTCAATATTTCAGATGAGGACACAAATTCCCAGTGAGGTTAAGGACCCTCTGCAGGTAGCAAAACTGCTAAATAGAATGAGGACCAGAACCCAGATGTTCTCTCACATGATGGCTGGACCAAGTTTTATTATACTTGTTATACTACATAGACTTCAACAAGGCTATGATGCTTATGTTGCAAGTAGTGTTTCCACCAATAATATAGTTTGCTGTCATCTTAAAGCTGAATTCACAATTCTGATTGGGCATCCCAAAATAAAAGGTAAAAAAGGGTACAAAACTGTGAGACTGTCTTTCCTCCTTCCTAATCCTAAACTTAAAAAAAAAAGCATGTACACATTTTTGAGTTTGAACATAACACCAGAAGGCTATAGGAACAAAGTTTGATGAATTAATATTAATTAATATTGTTAACATTTTTCCTCTTCTTTTTTTTTTTGAGAGGGAGTCTCGTTTTGGTTGCCTAGGCTGGAGTGTAGTGGCGTGATCTCGCCTCACTGCAGCTTCCCTCTCCCAGGTTCAAGGGATTCTCCTGCCTCAGCCTCCCGAGTAGCTTGAATTACAGGTGCCCACCACCACACCCAGAAAATTTTTTTTTGTATTTTTAGTAGAGACAGGGTTTCGCCATGATGGCCAGGCTGGTCTCAAAATCCTAACCTCAGGTGATCCGCCCACCTCAGCCTCCGAAGTGCTGAGATTACAGGAGTAAGCCATGCACCCGGCCTCTATCTTCTCTGTAGAAGGCAAGATTTAGACAGGAATAATCTTGCTTTATTGTAATTTCCCTTATACATTGTTTCTTAGTGAATATTTTAGTATAAGATGAAGCCATCTTGATTTATTTGAAGGGTTTCGTTTTTAAAACATTGATAAAATGAAATAAAAACCTTAAGGCTGCCAATATGGTCACACCTTTAAAGCAAAATTTTCCATAGGATAGACTACTTCCCATGCAAATGGCAAGAGTAAATAGTCTTTTAAATATTGAATATCACAGCTCATTCATCTTACATAAAATTTAGATAAATATATATGAACTTTATATGGAAATAAAATTAAAGGAAAACTAGATTATCAGTATCTTCCTGATAATTTCATCCGGACTCCAAAAGCCTACTCAAGCTGTGACCTTTAGTTATAAGAAAAGTTCAAAGACTTCATATTTATCAGTAAGTTGATACTGTCTCATGCTACATTTTTAGTGAAATTATAGTTTCATGGATATAAATAAAAAATATTAAATCAAGGACTATCTTTATATAACTCTAAGATTTGTCTTCTATAAACTTGTGTAACTTGCCCAAATTTATACAATAGATCAATTAATAATCAACACTTCCAGTTTTTTCCCCCACCCTTACTATATCTCTAATGTGTAAATCTAAGCTTTTCAATGTTGTGATCTCAGAGAAGAAAATCAGATCAAAAATCAGCTGATCCATGTCCATACATTTTAAGAATGCCATGTAAGGCCAGGTGATGATGCATTAATCATTCTTCGAACCAGAGAAAACTGTATGATTTTTTAAAACTACATTCTGTGGCCATAGATTAACACGATTCCAATCTTCTAATTTTCCAGCTTCTTAAAACAAAGCTTCCTCTTTCTGCTTTTGCCTCACATCCTGCATTAGGTACCTGTCTAGAATGATGAACACAATGAATTTCAGGCCTGTAGCGATAGTGCTCAAAGTGTGAAGAGCAGAAAGTAAGAGACAGGAAATACTGAAAATGAAAAGCATACATTCACCTGGAAACACATGTGAATGGCATGTGTCTTTTGCATAGTAGAATGATTCGCCTAATCCACCATGAGGGGGATTTGGGCCTTGAGTTATTTTTCCAGAAATGATGGTGAATTTGCAATGGTTTATCTACAAACTTCAACTAAGCAGCCTTATAAGTAAAATGAATAACTAGAATAGCAAGTTATTACCAAAATCTTAATGTGTAGCCTTGGAACATAAAAGCCAACAGGTCCACAACAAGATTCAGAGTGCCAGTCAAAGATTTATACAGTGGTTCACCAATGTAAGTCAGAGTCAACTGGAGAGCTCTAAAAACATACAGATGCCCAGACTCCATCCAAAATTCCTAGATATTTGGAAAGTAGGGGGGTCTAGAATCTATACTAGTCACAAGATCTTAGGTGATTCTTTATACCATTTTTTATCAACACTGATCTGTGGCTTGCTTACCAACTACCCTATGAGTCATGGTCCAAGTATACATTGTGTTAGTCAATATTAAAAATTCACTAACTCTATGAATCTACCAATGTACATATGTAGAAAGAGATATACTCTTCAAACTAAAGCTTCAGTTTAGTTTGAATAAAAGTTATAGGTGTCAAAATTTATCTAAAGACAAGTAGCAAAGAAAATGTAGCCTAATATTTATGTTCCATTCAGTCTTCTTGGCTTCACAGTCTACTCAGAAATGAACAATAACCAAAGTGGATCTAGTCACACAACTATATTTTGTCCATTGAAACCATAAGATCTAGGCCACTAAAAGTAGCTGACCTTTTTGCTCACTGAGGTAGGGACCATAAAACTCCTAATAGTGGTGCTTCCTTATATCCTTCATAGCAGAACTCAATTCAGTAGAGTATATTGCCAGCACCACCCAGGTAAGGGCTACATTTGCTAGCCCCTCTTGAAGTTTTGTGTGACCATATGACTAAATTCTGGCCAACTGTAAGTAAGTTTAAATGTTATGAAGACTTTAAAGTCTTCATAAAAGGGGGCAGGGTGGGGAATGGCTCACAGTTTTTGTTTTCCATCCTCTATCCACATGCCTAGAAAGTACATGCAATGGCTGGAGCTTCAGCAGCCATTTAGGACCACAAAAATAAATTAAAAAAAAATACCTAGAGATATGGGAGCCAGGAGAGGTAGAAAAAGCCTCAGTCCCTGATGACTTTGTGGAGCCAATATGCCAGCTTTCACTACCTGCTTAAAAGCATTGCTTTATATTTAAAAAAGAAAAGCTTTTTTTTTTTTTTTGAGACAGAATCTCACTCTGTCACCCAGACTGGAGTGCAGTGGCACGGTCTCAGCTCACTGCAACCTCTGCCTCCTGGGTTCAAGCAACTCTAGTGCCTCAGTCTCCTGAGTAGCTGGGACTACAGGCATGCGCCACCATGCCTACCTAATTTTTGTATTTTGGGTAGAGACGGAGTTTTGCCATATTGGCCAGGCTGGTCTCGGACTCCTGACCTCAGGTAATCCGCCCACTTCGGCCTCCCAAAGTGCTGGGATTACAGGCATGAGCCACTGTGCCTGGCCAGAAAACCTTTTTTTGTTTGTTTAAACTACTGCGTTCTGCTACATGTGCCCACTATAAAAGTCTGAATGTCCTACATGTTTCATAGCATGTATTTCAACAGTAATGAGTTTAAAGCAATTTATGAGTTAACATGTATATTAAGCTATGTATACATATTTCTACATATTGTGTACCTCCTTTAAAATTATGTCATCCAAATACTATTGAGTGTTAACTATCTGCTTCCTTTGTGTCGTAACAATGAGATAAATGGCTGACATATCATAAAAATGCAAGAGACCATGACATAGACTGTGAGCCCCTCATCTCTCAGTAATCAAAAGTTAGCTTGGGTCCAGGAGGATATCAGTGTAGGATTGCAACATGATGGCTGTAAATTCATGGGCTGTGAGCCAAATATATACTCAGATATATTTTATTTGTCATATGCAATATCTTCTGAAAATGTTAATTCTGAATGCCTTAAAGCGGGCATGCACCTTCAGTTCTCCACAGGCCCCATCATCACCTGTTGATGTACAAACACTGGCTTGCTTCACTTGTTTATATTACCTGCCTGGCCTCTGAAAGCATTGATGTTTACAGTATTTGGAAACAAAATAATACATTTCTGCACCTTCCCTTCTCCATTGCTTATCCCATGTTGAATGCAATGATTCACAACAAAGATTATTTTCTAAAATTAAGCATGCCTACTTCTAATAAGAATATATATAGCTCACTAGATGCTAGGCATTAACTTAGGAATATAAATACACTGTAAATGCTCTAGCATTTTCCTTAACACAAATGTGGAATCTTTCGAAGACCACCACCCCAATGCACACACTCACCACATGCACACACACTCTTTAAAAGCTGATTGTCATTTTAACTCCCTGATTTTTCACACACACACATACACCCACACAAACTCTTTAAAAGCTGATTTTTTTTCATTTTAACTCCCTAATTTTTGTTACATTAGTTTTAACTAAAGTCAGCCCAACTCCCAAACTTTCTCCTTTCAGTTTCTTATAAATTTAGAAAATCAAGTCAGTTCTTAAAACTCAGTGAGAATGGAACTGATTTTGGCTTAAAATGCCTAAAACTTTATTTATTTACTTTTATCTTCTCATTCATGTGTTTCTATCAGGCAGGCACACTCAGATTATATTTTACATTTCTGGTAAATAACCACAGTCAAGTAAAGGGAAATATACCCTGAAGTCATAAAAAGAAAGAAAAAATAAAAACTTACTAATATGCACTTACATGCAAAAACAGATCTCTACATTTTGAAGAAGACATATTTGTACCAAATGTAAATATCAGATTATGTGACTGTTATAGATAAAATTTGAAAAATGTACTTGCTTTTAATGTGTGCCTTAGATATTTCTTTAATTTAAAGCATCGGTCTAAGCTTACTCTTCCCCAAACTCAAAATCAAATGGAGTTTCTAAATTATGACACCTTTATTAAGCTTGTGATAGACCTGAACAAGGAAAAGAAAGTATTGCCAAGTATCCATACAATATCAGCTTAAACCAAAATACGCATAGTAAGTAAGTACAATATAAGTTAAGCAGCTCTGAATATACTATGCTCTGGAACTCTTTTCTCTATTATCTTAGATTAGGGCAATGATGACTTTCGTTTGCTGTTGAATTTTTATCACTTATATTCTCTTAAGTTGAGAAATAAAATACTGGAATTTTTTACAACACATATGCAAGCAATTACACATTCTGTAAAATTTGATGTTTGGAATTCCATTTTCTGTGCTATTTGGTTATACTGGTTGCAGGGGGCACTGGGGTTGGATTGGAGTTGGGGACTTTTTTGCATCAAGCATCACATTCCTTACATTTATGTCAATTACTATTAAGAAAAATTATCTGTTCATTTTTCAAAAACACCTACAGAGTAATTATAACTATTTTGGAATGTCTTTTAAAATATGGCCTATTTCATGTACCTTGTGAAACATTCCTTTCATTTATTCACATATTCAATTATTTCCATACTTTATTACTTTATTTATTTTAACATAAATTAACAAAGAAAGTGGTATTAAAGGTTTTAAATTAAAATTGGTTGTTTTGGTGGGGGAGGGGAGTAAACTGTTCTTTTTAGAGTCAAATTTTCAATTTCTATTGTAATTTTTCTGTATTTTTCTCCTCCTGTTTTCTTACTTCTACTTTCTATTCAATTATTTTTGCCACCCTTCCAAACAACACATGCTTTTTACGCCATTACAAAGAAACTCAAAAGTTTTTACCTTTTATAAATTACCTCATATTTTAAAAACATAAAATGTAACATAAAAAGTTCCAAGTCTTAGAAAGTGCCCCCTCTATGGGACTCCTGATAGACTGTTGGATATTCATCTACAAATTTGTATTTTCACTTTTTAAGCTTTTTAGAACTTCTGATCTCTAGATTAATTTTATAAACTTTTTGAAAGCAAAAACACACAGAAGCAGATATTTGTTCTAAAAATATAGATATACACATATATATATACATATATACTTGTATGTTATGTGTCTATATATGAAAGTAATAGAAAAGGTTAATGAATGTCCAAAGTTTTAAAAGCTTGAGTTTGATGTTAAATGGTTGAGTTGATGAAAATCTACAGTGGCTTATTTTAAAGGAGTACATGTCTGTATTTGAAATTGCAACCCTCAAGAGTAAAGATTTAATAGAGGAATCAATTTAAATATTTTCTTATATACTACAACAGCTATGCATTTTTGTTTAACCATACCATATAACCCAACTGTAACATATGAAAATTGCATAGGAAAAAAATGTGGTCACCAGGCAAGATTTATCTTTAAAAAAAAAAAAAAAAAAAAAAAAAAAAAAGCTTGTGTCTAAGGGGTAATGTCCATGCAAATATTCCATGCCAAATAAGATATATACAAGGCATGCTGATTTCCTGCCTTCCGCCATCCAACCGGGAACCACCACTGTCCTGTTAATCAAGCCAGTAGGGTGGGAAAATACCACTGTTTAAGAAATCTGGCTTCTATCAGCCTCTGTCATGGAGAAGCAAACGAGACTGCCTCCCACTAAGCAAAAGTGATCACATTTTCACAAATGAAAATGGTAAAAAGAAGTGTAAATTGTTAAAGAGGAAAGAATGAGGAGCCAAAGACAAAGAAAAATCAAAGCTATCAGAGTTGCTGCAGAGGTTTTACTAAACAAAGAATTTTATGAAGCAGCTGAAGTTCAGTACAAAAAGACTCCACCCTACCCAGCTTCTGCCGCGACTTTTCCTTGCTCTGAAAACTCCAGCCCACAGAACAGAACTCCTCTAACTAAAATGCCTTTAGTGCTCCGTTTTAAGCATTCACTCTTTTCTTCTTTTAAACGTTCCACTCTCACACTCAGCCAAAAGGACTTATTGTAGGCTTTCCCAGAAAAATTTAGTAGTGTACTCTCTCCAACGGCAGATCTAGAAGCTCCGGATTTACAAACATCCCAATTGTCTTTCAAGTCGTTTTCCAGGTGCAAATCCGTCAGCCCCCTTCTCAAACTTCAAACCAGAACCTCCTCTTCACGCTCTTCCTGAGGCTTAACATTCCACCTATTTCCCAAACCGTGCAATAAACACTACAAGCAAAGCAAATGGCAAACTCACCATCCTCGTCTTCTTCCTGGGCTTTTATTGAGACAAATTGCCCTAATAAAACAATAAGAATGAGGAGAGGTCTTGTTTCCGCCCAGTTTGCCATCATGTCTAAATATTAGACATGTGGGTTCTCCTGAGAGTGAAAAGTAGATTCTGAGGTTATTGTAGCACCATGAAGTCAGCTGTGGGCTCTTCTTTCAGCACCAGCCCCAGGGCAGCCTCTGCAAACCCCCTTTTTCAGCACCAGCTCCAGCACAGTCTGCGAAAACTTTTTTCAAGCGATGCAGCTTTAAATAGGAAGAATGCTGCCTCCACTTCTTTTCCTGCCCCTTTTCAGCTTGTTCAGGCTCATAACCATCCAGTGTCTGCCAAGCAACGGTCTGATTGATGGTAAACAACCAAATCAGAACACGCGTCTCTGTGCCTGAACTTTCCCTATTTCATTTAACTTTTAAGCATAGATGGGGCTTAATAACAGAAACAAACATTTGTTTCTCTTTTCTTTTATTTTTTAAGAAAGGCTGTTAGAAGAAAAGCGTTCTATTTTCCCCTCCCTAACCCTTCCCCCCAGACACACACCCTTTAACTTTTCCCCTATAAGCTGAAAAAGACATTCCGAAGGAAATCCAGCCTTTTACCCTAGTTTTTTTATATTTAGATAATTCAAGACTCTCTTGTCCACCTTAAATCTTTAAAGAATCACATTTTAACCCTTTCTTTTGACTGAATAGGGAGTATTCTTATCCCCTTCTCAGATTCGGTTTCTTTTCCCATACTCTGGAAGGGGATTATTAGAATGTTGCCCAGGTAAAGTCCAGGTAAGAAAAACATTTTGGATAAATGAATTTGTGATACATTGTAACCTGAATTAAGAAGGCAGGTCGTTTCCTAATTTCTCCACATCTCTTGTTAAGGGGCCACATCTTCAGGTTCCTCTTGTCCCGGAGAGTTTTACCATGTTGAAAAATAGTGTACTAAGCAGTGCAGAGGAATGGGAAGCAGTCTACCTTTGGATGAAAAAAGGCTTGCTTCTGCCTTTTGTGAGTGGTTCTGCCACTCAATAATTTTGTAAATGTGCACATAGTCCTTTATCTCTGTGCACTCCAATTTTCTCATTTGAGAAAAGGGCTTTACCCTGACCAGTGTACAGGGTTTAGTGACACTAAAATGAGTAATGTATTATTAATGAAGTTCCAAATTGCAAAGAGCTACATAAAAGTAGATGGTGGTGTTATTAGCTCTAAGCCAGCTTTGCAGGGAATATGATAGCCCCAGTTGCACATGCATTTTAAGGACAATTATCGATGAACTTTTGTGCCACCCTCACACTTGCCAAGATCTTAATGACCTTAGAGAGTTCTACATAATCTAATGTATTTGCCACCTTGAGTCTCCCTAGAATCAGAATGGATGTTCTATACAAAACAAGTGAGTCAATTGTTTATAATTATTGGGCAACAGGTGCCTTGCACTGTGCTAAGCACTGGGCGGAAAGGATGACATAAAAGAAATAAAAGACATACCCATCACCTTCAAGGAACATATGTAGGTGTTGAGAAACTAAATTCACAAGAAATAAAGATACATAAGCCAGAGCATATAAATATGTGAGGGATGCATTAAGCCCAGAGAAAGGAGAAATTATAAAATGAGATTAGGCAAGTAAGACATTATTATTAGTTTTCTTAATAGAAGAAATCCAAGAACCTTTGCATTTTAGCTTTGGAACTAGACTCTGGATAAATATTCCAGTGGAGGTCAACTTTCCCAGTTGTTTCCAGCTTTCTAACCCTGTACCCCTCAGTTTATCTTTTCATTTAGACATGTCCCATTTCAATGACTTCTGTCACCACCACACTGTTCTCAGGGGTGCCCTTCCACTTAATGAATGGGCTAAGTAAGGACCAAAAATCACCTTTCAGTTAATTTTTTCTAGAATATCTTAGGCTAGGACTTGAAATCCATCTGACTATATATTCAAAGATAACAGGAAGATAAGTAAATGTGGGGGGAAGGAATTAACCTTTCTCTGAGCTTGCCAGTCCTATTCTACCATGAGGCAATTTTAGACCAATACCACCCTGATACCAAAGGGCTGGCACAATTTTCAGGCACCTTGTGCAGCATTTTTACCGAAGTGCAAGACAGCAGACATTTATGGAGAATCTACAACTCTCAGATCCTATGCTGGAGATAAAACAATGATGAGATAAGATTGCAGGACTTGTAGCAGAGTCAGTGTATGGAACACTCAGTGGCTGCTCAGATCAGTAGTTTAGTATCTGTTATCTGTTAATAAAGTTGTTTTAAATTTAACTATAAACATGGCTTATGTAAGAAAGGTTAAAACCACCAAGCAGTCTCTCACGGTTGCCACCAGTTTCAGTCTCCTCTTCCCACCCTACTGAAAGCCCATGGTATGACAGAAGCATAGCAAATATTTGTCAGAAGACCTGAGATAAGTAAATATTCCATATTGTCCTTGTGAACTCTTGAAATCTTATTGCAATCAAGTCATAAATAGCAAAGTATTTTGCAACTTGGGCTTTTTCTCTATGTCTGGTTTTAGGGTCCCACATTACAATTTGGAAAAGACTAAAATATACGCAGGTATTGACCAGGAATGTCTGTTTAATATATGTGGTTGAATTCAGAATAGAGGACAATGCCATTTCTTAGTCCTTAAAAAAGTGATTATAGACCTCACTGCTGCAGTGGGGTACTCAGAAATCTGTCCCAATTCCAGTGAAGCCTATCCTAACAGTGTATGTTTTTTAATAATATGTGCTAGTGGGTGAATATTTTCCAATTGTCACAGCAACCCTGAAAGGTACTTATTATTTTTCTCACATCATATATAGGCGATTACCATTCAAAGATGTTTACTTGCTCAAGTTTGCTCACCTAATAAGCAGTAAATCTAGGGTTCCACTTCAGTGATGTCTGACTCCAGAGTGAATGTTCTCACCCCTTTTTAGCTCTTTTTAGACCTACTTGACACTCAAACTTCTATTACCACCACACTGTCCCCAGGACGAGCCTACTTCCAATTAATGAATGGGCTGAGTAAGCACCAAAAATCACCCTTCAGCTATTTCTTTCTGGAATGTATGAGAAAATCAGGACTTGTAAACCACCTTGCTAAATATTCAGGAAGAATAACAGAAAAACAAATAATAAAAATCAAAGGTTCTTGTATTTCTTCCACCAAGAAAAGTGATAATAATGCCTTACTTACCTAATCTCATTTTATAATCTTCCCTTTCTCCAAACTTCTGCTGAGCTTAATGCATGCCACACATATTTATATGCTCTGGCTTATAAGAAAAGTTGTCTCAGCACCCTTTCAGGGTTGATCTCTCCCTCTGCACTCCTTATCCCATTTCTTCAAATCTCCTTGCAGATGTTACTCTGTCAGTGTCTCCTCCTCTCTTCTCTACCTTCCACCTTTCTTCTTCTGCTAGTACCTTTCCTACAGCCTGTAAAGCTGCTCCTCACTAATAGCCGATCTTGAAAATAAAAAAAGAAGGGGAGATTTCCCTTAACCTCACATCTTCTGTGGCCTCTTTTTCCCTTCCACTCCTTCTTCTTTCAGTAATCCTCTATCCCTGTATCAGGATCTTATTTCTAGCACTCTCGTATAGATTGCACTGCCAGAGACACCAACATCCCTTTGTTGATAAACCCAAAGATCTTTCTTCTTTCCCCTCCTAACAGTTGACATTCTGATTACTCCCTTAATACTGAAACTCTTTCCATTCGTGGCTTCCCTGGTCTCACATACTCCTTTTATGCCTCCTGCTTTGCTAGTCAAACTTCCTTTTCTAATTCCTCTCAGGAAGTCATCTATGCTCTCCAGTCTTGTACTATCAGCTTTTTTCTCTTCTTGTCCATTGACTTGGGGTATATTAACTATTAAATTAAATCCCTTGACTTTATTTCTGTTTACATGTTAATGACTCCTAGTCAAGGCTTTCCTCTTGAGCTACAGACCTATATTTTCCAAGTGCCTCAATTAAACATCTCCCACTGAAGAAGCATAAAACTCAGAATCCAAAATGAAGCCATTATCTGCAATTGTTCTTTATACCAATTAACACTACCACCATCATCTTAGTCCCAAAGAGGGAAGGATACTCTTCATTTTCCCTCAACCTTCATCTTATTACTCACCAAGTCCTCTGGATTTTGTTATGCATTCTTTCATTCAATTACCCCTCTTTCTAAGAAAGCTGACTCCCGGTTACCTACAAAACATAATAACATGAGTTTAGATAATAATAATAATAATGCATGCCTATTTCTTGGTTCCAATCTTCTGCTTTCCTCTCGTTGTTTTATCCAGAGGAAACAGATTTTCCCATACACATAAAGCAGTTTCACACCTCATAATTTTACTCAGGCTCTGACCTTTGCCTGAAATAACCACCTCCCTGGTCAAATTTATTCCCTCGTTTAACAAATATTTATTGAGGGTCTATTATTCGTCAGGTTCTAATGAAGGCACTAAGGATATATAGCTGTGAACAACACAGACAAGGTCCCTGATTCCACACAGCTTACAATCTTGAGTGGAAAAACAGCAATAAACAAGTAGGCAAATATACAAACAAGGTGATCTTAGACAATTAAATGCTGTGAAAGAAATAAACAGTCAGTTATTTAAGAGTTGCTCAGGAGTTGTTGGCAGAAGGGATGCTTCAATAGTGCCATTGGGAAAGATGGCATTTTAAGGAAGCAACAGTGAACTTGAGACCTAAAATTTGAAAAAAAAAAAAAAAAAATCACTGGAAAACAGAAAAGAAGACATTTCAAGCTAAAGAAACAGCAAGTGGGAACGGCCTGGACTGGTGTATGTGTTTTCTATTGCTGCCATAAAAATTACTACTGACTATGGCATAAAACACTAATATATTTCAGAAGGTCAGAAATCTGACATGGATCTCGTTGGGATAAAATCAAACTGTTAGCAGGGCTGCATTCCTTTTTGGGGTGCTTGGGGAAAATCCATTTCCTTGTTTTTTGAACTTTTAGAAGTTACCTGCATTGCTTGTTTTGTGGCCTCTTCCTTCATCTGCAAAGCCAGCAACATAGCATATTCCTGACATGTCTTTGTTGTCACATTTTTCCATGACTACAAACTGGAAAGGACTTTTAAGGACCCATGTGACTACATTGGGCCCATCTGTATATTCCAGGATAGTTTCCCTCATCTCAAAGACTTTAATCACATCAGCCAAGTCCTTTCTGATGTGTAAGGTAACATACTCACAGGTTCTAGGGATCAGGACGTGAGCGGATCTTTGGGGGCTATTATTCTTTCTATACCATAGACAGAAATAAACTTTGATTGTGTAAAAGTAGGCAGAAAGCCATTATGGCTAGCATGATATAAGATTGGACACGAGGTTTTATCATTAATTCCTTGTCGGTCATGGGGAAGAATTTAAATTTTTTTCCTAAATGCAATGAGAAATCAACAAAGCATCGTTATACAAACAAATGGCATATTCTAATATGTTTTTTTTTTTTTTTTGAGACAGAGTCTTGCCCTGTCGCCCAGGCTGGAGTGCAATGGCATGATCTTGGCTCACTGCAACCTCTGCCTCCCGGGTTCAAGCGATTCTCCTGCCTCAGCCTCCCAAGTAGCTGGGATTACAGGCACGCACCACTATGCCCCGCTAATTTATTGTATCTTTAGTAGAGATGGGGTTTCACCATGTTGGCCAGGCTGGTCTCAAACTTCTGACCTTGTGATCCGCCCGCCTCAGCCTCCCAAAGTGCTGGGATTACAGGCGTGAGCCAGTGCGCCCAACCCTAATATGCTAATTTTTAAAAGATCTGTATGGCATGTGAGAAACGTATTATGTGAAGGCAAAGATAGAAGCAGGGACACCAGTTAGAAGTACTCTTACTACAAATGAGAAATAATGGAGTCCTAAAAAAGGACAGTGGAAATAGAAAGAAGCAGAAAGATTCAGGATGTATTTTGAAAATAACATTTCTGATGGATTACAAAGAGCTAGAAAAAAAATGAGAAATTGAGGAAGACACTTTTGCTGATTGAGTGGATGATACAGCTGGCAAAGCTCAACCATTGCCTCCCCTGACAAATGGGTCTGCTTCTTCATAAATCCCATCAGCATGTTCTGTGTAGACCTCTATTAACATCACACTATATTTACCTGTTTCCCTTATCATATTGAAACCTTCCTGAGATTAAAGGCATTGCTGGGTCATTGTTTGCTTGATAGCTATTTCCTGAACATACATTGTTTGATAAGGAATCAATAGAAAATGATGATTGAATGACCATGAGACAAGTGGCAGTGAACATAAATAAATGTGATTCCAAGGTGTCAATCCCGGAGAACCAGGAAAATGATTGTCCTAGAGAAAGAAATATCTAAGCAAGGAGGGGAAACTAGTAATACAGCAGGAGAGCATAGAAATGATTAGGTGCATCTGTGCACATATATGCTTCGAAATAGCAAACCATAATTTTTTTTTTTTTTCTTAAGAGTGGTAGTCTCCCTCTCTCGCCCAGGCTGGAGTGCAGTGGCACGATCACAGCTTACTGCATCCTCGAACTCCTGAGCTCAAGGGATCCTCTCACCTCAGGTTCCTGCGCACGCAGCACCACAATCAGCTATTTTTTTTACCTTTTTGTAGAGACGGGTCTCTCCATCTTGCACAGGCTGGTTTCGAATTCCTGGGCTCAAACAATCCTCCTGCCTCAGCCTCCCAAAGTGCTGGGATTAAAGACATGAGCCACCTTACCAAGGCAACAAACCATAATTTTGGAACAGAAAAAGACTGCATATTGTGAATATACTTTTTTCTCACTGAAAGCCAATATGAAAATAATAACCAGAACAATAATAATAATGGTTAGACTGTATTAAGTACTTACTATGTGTCAAATACTGTGTCAGTACTTTAAATGTATTAATTAATTTAATCCTAAAATCAACACTGTGGGGTAAGTGCTATTTTTTTTTTCGTATTCTACAGATGAGGAAGGAAATTGAGGCTAATAAAAAAACTAATTTGCATCAAATTGCACGTGAAGGAATGACTATTAACAGATCCTGCTTTGAAATCCTGGCTGCACAGTTTTTTCTCTTAACAAGGAGGTTCAAACAAACTATGTGATGTTTATTTTCATAGCTTAAGCTCCATCACTGCTTTTTTAAAAAATTACAATATTCAGAGACTCACCCAAAATGTCATTATAATAATATCTTTTCAAGGAAAACAAATGCATGTACCAATGAATTTAATTATCAATGCTATCTATATCCAAACTTTATAAATATGTTACCTCTATCTGAAAATCTCTGCTGAAAATATATCTTTAACATTTAGACATTATTAAAGATATTTCCTTTTTTGTATTAGAAATTTTTACCTTCATTCTAACATTCTTACGATATGAATTTTCATTTTAATCTGAATACTTATATTTTAACTTAGTCATATTTTGAGAAAACTTTGCATTTTACATTTTAGAATATTGTGCTGTCTCCTAAGGCATCAACAGTTACATTTAGAGATTATGGAGAGTCTTGTGAGCCAAGATCATAAATAATATGAGAGCTTGGCTTGTGTAGCACTCTTCTCTTTACATACTATTCCAGCTCACACATACTCTTTGAGACTTACAATAACTCAGTGAAATAATATGCACCAGATGATTGCTCCCATTTTATATTGAGATTCAGAGATATTAAGTGACTTGTCAGAAGTCACACAATATAATGAATGGCCTCCTATATTGGTTTTCAAGACCTAGCACTCTATCCACTGTACCTTGATAATTAAACTGCAATTCAAATTTTATGAACTAGGAAGATAGCAACAAAAATGTCTGCAGATATGTGGTGGTTATGAGCCAGACACAGTCTAAATGCTGGCCCCACCACTTACTACCTGGGTGATGATGAAAAAATCACGTCTTTTCTGCTTTTCAATTTCCTCATCTGAAAAATGGGGATAATAATATTACCTACCTTATTGGTAATTGTTGTATTAAATGAGTTGACATTTATAAAACTCTTGGAACAATTTCTGGCATAGAGGTAATATTACATAAGTGCTGGTTAAATAAAAATAAGAAACTGTTAGCGTTTCTTCTAAAAAACATATAATGTGTCATTAGTTTAAAATGTTACTTTTGGCTGGGCACGGTGGCTCACACCTGTAATCCCAGCACTTTGGGAGGCCAAGGCGGGTGGATCACAAGGTCAGGAGATTGAGAGCATCCTGGCGAACATGGTGAGACTCCGTCTCTACTAAAAATACAAAAAATTAGCCGGGCGTGGTGGCGGGTGCCTGTAGTCCCACCTACTCAGGAGGCTGAGGCAAGAGAATGGCGTGAACCTGGGAGGCGGAGCTTGCAGTGAGCCTAGATTGCACCACTGCACTCCAGCCTGGGCGACGGAGCGAGACTCTGTCTCAAAAATAAAAAAAAAAAAAAGTTACTATTAAAATTTACTTAAAGACCAAAAACCCAGGCTAACTAGAGGGAAGTTTAATCATGTACCACACTATATTCCACTCACCCTCTCATTCTGCTGTGTTTTCCTTCTTTTATGTTTATTGAGACGTGGTTTACATAATTTCATCTTTTTAGGTGTAGTTCTTTGAGTTTTAGCAAATGTATACAATGTACACAATAATGTGACTGCCATTATATGATATTTTCTTCACTGCAAAAAGTTCCACCATTTGGAGTCAATCTCTTTCTTCCATTCCCATCCCTGGCACCATTGATCCATTTTCCATTTCTTTAGTTTTGCCTTTCTACAATGTTATATAAATGAAATCATACCATATGCAGCTTTTTGTGCCGATTCCAAGATTCATCCATGCTGTTGCATGCATAAGCAGTTCATTCCTTTCTTTAAAGCTTTTATGTTTACATTTTTAAAATTTATTTCCTCATTCTTAATCATTCATCCATCAGTTATTTTTTAAGCCTAATAAATCTTGAGACATGGATGATTGTTTGTATTGGAATAGACAATTCTCTGTAGCTAAATTGAGAGTCCATGAGTCAAGGCTTCCCCTGAGAGAAGCTTTTTAAATGGCAGCACTAGGCACAGGCTACAAAGGGGAAATTGTCCAGAAACGCAATGGCACCAAAGACCTCCTATAAGAAATGAGTGTGCTATGCTCCATGTCCTGCTTTTAAAAAGTTAAAGGCCTAAGTCTCAAGTTGTATCTCAACAAATAAGGAGTCATTCATCTCAACAGGATCTGAGTTCTAGCATTGTTCAGTTGACAATTACGTGGCGACCAGAGGTCTGGAAAACGTGTCTTTTCTTGGTATGGAGAGGGCAGCACAGGGCAGGGAAGTCAAAGTGATATATTTTTTCATATTTAGTCCATCAGTATTTTGTTTAATACTTTAAAGACTCCTGTGTATTGGAGAAAACTATCTCTTCTACTACTTCAGTGAAATTAATTCTGTTTTGCAGATTTATAGAATTTTCTGTCTTTGAGAGAAGATGAAAGGAGTTTTTTTATAAATTGGCCCTTGAGAGAAAAATAGAATTTTATACAAATCTGCCATTTTAAGTGCCATTTCTGTTGTATTTTTGTGTCCTGTATTTGAATGAAATAATTGCACTAGCCCTCAACATGCCAAAAGAATTCAATACCAAATTCTTTGAAAATACTTTTTTAGAAAATCTCAGTAATAAAAATATTCATCCCTCTCTTCTTCTCCTGATATAGATGTACCAAATGGGAAATGGCCAGCAGTGATCAAGTCTTGATTAATACTGAAAAGCAGAAGCTTGTGCTCACAATCCCTGCCATCCCAATTCTTTAAAGTATGTAAGTACTTTATTAATCATTATGAAGCTAAAATGGCATTATTGATTTAAAAATATATGATGTCCCTATAATTCCAGTTACTTGGGAGGCCAAGGCTGGAGAATCACTTGAGGCCAGGAGTTAGAGACCAGCCTGAGCAACATAATGAGACCCCATCTCTAAAACAAATAATAATAATAAAATAAATTAGCCACGCATGGTGAGGACCACTTGAGCCTAGGAATTTGAAGTTGCAGTGAGCTATGATCATGCCACTGCACTCCAGCCTGGGTAACAGTACAAGACTCTGTCTCTTAAGTAAAAGGAAAATATGTATGTGTGTGTATATACATATTTCATTTGAATTAGAATTTCTATTTAAATATCTTCAAGTAATCAATGAGTTCACATTGGTATAAATAACAAATATGCATTAAGAAAATCTCTGACCACAGAATTGAAGTCTTAATTATATATTAAAGTATGGTCAGTATATAACCAAGTTTTTCAGTGTCCTAAACATCACAAGGACCCATGCATTGATGATACTGCTTAGAAATCAACAGCAATCCATATATTTGGCACTAATTAATTTAAACATGTACATATCCATACACTAAAATATACATGCAAAAAAAAAGTTGATGAAAGAGCAATTCATAAACTTGATTTTGTGTATGTTCTTAAATTATTCCATCTACATAAATCTGAGTCCTTCTTGACACCCAAGTGTAAGAAAACCAAAGGTCCTGTGAACACTTACTACAAAAACGGGGGGGTCATTCTTAATACACAGTAAATACTAAAGCAGGTTTCATTCACTAGTTGGAGAGTGTACTATTTTAATGTTTTCTTAAAGTATGTGAGTGATATCATCTCATGAGATTTGGAGGAACACATGGATTTCATTTTGTTGTTTTACAGAGACTTACTTTTGTTTTCTCTGGAATAACTGCAATCAGAAGATATTATTGGAGGAGTAAGATTTTATAAATGTGCCTTGTCCTCCCTTTCAGCATCATCTTCACTTCCATAATTTTGGAATGAAAGGAATCTTGAAAATCCATAAATATAATACACAGCTAACACAGTCAAGGGATACTTAGAGCATTTGGCAATTTGTCTTCCTGTTAATTTACTTTAAAAAAATGTATACACATTTATTTGTAAAAAGAGTTATTTTATTAATTTATGACTTGTAATCAATTTCTAAAGCCCAGCAGTTGACTCCAGAAACCACAATGTACTTAATTTCCTAGATTTTTTTTCTGTATTCTACTCCATTTTTATAAATCTGATAAAATCTCTCCAAATAATTTGGGACATTGAAATTATCAATAGCAGGAAGAATTAAGAAGTTACTGTGCTCCTAACGCAGGAGCATCAGTCGTCACACCCTTGTTTCAAATGTGACTTATTCATCCCAATATGTTCATCCTGCTTAAGATGGGGTTTTGGTTTCAAAAGTTTTATGATTTATATGCAAATCAATGTAATGCACATTTGTTAGAGAGATTACTTTGAGAATGCAGATATGTACAGGATATAGTCCTGGCCCACCAAGGGCTTACGTGGTTTGGTGGTAATAGACCCAATCACTGATATCTAACACATAATAAAGGAATGAGTTGTATTATACAAACACACAGAACAATAATAGGAGAACAGGGTATGATAAAAGGACTTGAAGTCACAAGGAACTTGGAAAGAGGTTCTGGGTGTGATAGGATTTAAGCAGAGCTTGAGAAAATGCATAGCACTCCAACAAAGATTGCCTGAAGGGAGATTAGGGAAACCATTAAAAAAAAAAAAAAAAAAAAACCACTCAGGTGGCTTAAAGAAATTGGTTAGTAGCCTAGCAGAGTTAAGACAGCTACAACAGCAGGGACCAAAAACCTAACATTTTCAAATTCTAAGAGGAAAGCATGTTGAATTTACAGTAAAGGAGATAAGAAAAATGCCAGGAAATATTTTAAAAGCTAACTGCAATAGGCCGGGTATTCCCGGCCTCAATAGTGGCTCAAGCCTGTAATCCCAGCACTTTGGGAGACTGAGGCGGGTAGATCACCTGAGGTCAGGAGTTCGCGACCAGCCTGGCCAACATGTTGAAACCCCATCTCTACCAAAAACACAAAAATTAGCTAGGGATGGTGGGGGGCACCAGTAGTCCCAGCTACTTGGGAGGCTGAGGCACAAGAATCACTTGAACCTGGGAGGCAGAGATTGCAGTGAGCCGAGATTGCACTCCAGCCTGGGTGACAGAGCAAGACTCCATCTCAAAAAATAAATAAATAAATAAAGCTAACTGCAATGAATCTCAACCTTAACAATACTTTCATCTTTTAATGGTCTAGCCAGTATTTCAAGATAATTTATATATTTATCATTATACTTCAGAGTACTTTTATTTTTTTATGATTTTACTAAGCTAATAAACTACTGAACTGGATTCTTCAGAATGCTGTGTCTTGAGGGAGGCACAGAGAGACATCAATAATATCCCCACATCTTTACTCTTATAGGAAAAAAAAAAAGCACTTCTACTACTCTGCATGGTTTTGTTTATTGTACAACCACACCCATATCTTTGCTTCCAAAAGAAGACATAGCTCAAGAAAAAATGTGGATGAATCAGTAACCGTACATAGATTTGAATTCTGCTTTTCACATAACAACCTCAACCTATCTTCCAAGCTCATCTCAAAATAGTCATCTTTTTCAGCAGCCTGCATCAACATAGCAGAGAAGTGCAAGATACACATAGGTAGGCTCCTAATTTATGTAAATCTGTGAGGGTTACCAGATCTGTAAAGTAAAATGCTTTACTTTAAAGACAGCATATAGTTCTAAATTCCAAATCCTGAAGAAAAGGAAATGAATATCTAATATAATCAAAGTAATTTTAAGTTAAAAAAAAGGAAACAAAAACGTATCTTGTGTCATTAAGAACTTGAAGTGTGACATTTCTGAAAGGACTATTCTACAGAATATTCTCTCTGGAAGTAGGTCTTTGGGAAACATGAGCTTTGATCCTACAAGCCTCTCACTAACCACTTTACATGAGGACGACCCCATAGGTCCTTCGAGCCCCATTCCTTATTTGCAAAATGAAATGGTAAAAGCCCCTTAATATTTCCAAGTATTGTTACAAGAACATTCATGAATAAGTTTTGTAAATTCTATAAATTAATAAAATATGTTGTCATTCTCATTACTTATTTTACCTACATATAAAGAGTGATTCAATACAAATAGAGAAGAGCCCTATTCAATCTTTTGCTTGTGTATGAACAATATGAAGTCTCAAAGCTATTTTTGGACATTAAAAGTGTATTTTCAATAGGTAAAAGGACAAAACCAGTGCTATGGTTTGAATGTCTCCTCCAAAACTCATGTTGAAATTTAATTGCCATTGTAACAATATTAAGAGTTAAGATATTTAAGAGGTGATTAAGCCATGAGGGCTCTGACCTTGTGAATGAATTAATGCCTTTATCTCAAGCATGGGTTCCTATCACAAGAGTGTGCTACTTATCACAAGAGGATTCCTATCACAAGAGTGTGATACTTATCACAAGAGTGCTACTTATCACAAGAGGATGCATTTGGTCCTGTTTTGTCTCTGTCACCCTCTCTTGCCCTTCTATCTTCTGCCATGAGATGACACAGCAAGAAGGCCCCTGCCAGATGCTGGCCCCTTGATCTTGGATTTCTCAGCCTCAAGAACCATGAGCCAATAAATTTCTGTTCATTATAAATTACCCAGTCTCTGGTATTTTGTTTTAGTAGCCCAAAGCAGACTAAGAAATCAATGAGCAATGCAATGTTGCTTGGTTTGACTTGGTTTTCAAACTGCCTAAACTCAGAAAGATTTTCCAACTTGAGCATTGATCTAATAGGATGAACTAAAAGGAAAACAAATTTGGAGGGAAAGAAAGATAAAGAATAATAAGGAAGACATCTAATATCCTGCTGGGAAAAAAATAGACATTTCATTTGCTTAAAAGTAATATACAAAATCAAAATCCTATTTATTTACCACTTATGACCATAAGAGTTTCAAATATATAAACTATAAATGATCTTTGTTGATGGAATGGTGATAATGCAAAAATGACATTTGTTGATCCTAAGTCTTTGTTCTGAAATTGCAAAGGACTTTCACAACATTCAGTTGACCCCACTGAATTGTCTCAACTGAAATGGGCAGCACAAACCTCATTTTATAGATAACATTTAGTTAAGAGTGATTAAATAACATGCAAAAATTACACAAGTAGTGAGTAAATCACTCAGGACACAAATCCAGATCTGACTTACAGTTCTTCCTGTACTCCAGAGAAGGGCATAAGCACTCTTAGATGCTCCCAAGACATTATTTTCTGGGGGAGAGAGGATGAGTTTATGAGATTCTTCCTTTTCCAACTACAAATCTGTATAAGGCCAGATCTTTTCATATACTTTAACCATAACAATTTATGGCAACAGATTAAAATCAGATGCAATCATGAGAATTCTCATGCAATCATGAGAAAGCCAGATATTAAAGAGACTCAAAAATGAAAAATAATGCCACTCTTCTAATTAGTTGTTTTGATTCAGTAAATGCAGTTATTTTCATAAAATGCATTATTTATATTAATATGTAATGGGTATATTGTTGTTATTTCAAATAAGTTAACAAATGTTTAGAAGTCTTTCATTTTTAATTTCTAAAATGGTAAATGCCAATAGATATAATCCACCACAAAAAGTTATTTGGGGTCCTCAATAATTTAAAGAGTACAAAGGGCTCATGATACCAAACCAAAAGTCTGACAAATACTGCTCTACACTATGGTCCAAGTGAGTCGATTTCTCATCTACATTTTTAATATAGCATTTAATTTTCAAGTTTACCAAAGTAGTACGTGCTTTTCTCTCACTCCTAGAAAAGGGCTAATGCAGAAAATATTTAAAAAATCATTTGACTAACAAACCCACTACCCTAATATAATCATTGTTAACATTTACAACATTTATTTCTCTCTGAGGTTTCTTTCTCACTTAGGAATACATTTTACATGTAATCTCTTGGTTGACATAATGCTTTTTTTCCAATTAACACTGTGCAAGGACTACTTAATGTGTGATGCTACAAATCCTATGTACAGGTCTTTTAATGGCTGCATAATATTCTAACTCATATCTACAATTAATTTAGCCACTTCCCAGTTGTTAAATTCTTAAGCTGTGCCCTAATTTAAAATGTTATGAACAGGAGTGGTGAAAGAGGGCATCCTTGTCTTGCATTGGATTTCAATGGGAATGCTGCCAGTTTTTGCCCATTCAGTATGACATTGGCTGTGGGTCTGTCATAAATAGCTCTTATTATTTTGAGATAAGTTCCATCAATACTTACTTTATTGAAAGATTTTAACATGAAGGGATGTTGAATTTTATCAAAGGCCTTTTTTGCATCTATTGAGATGATCATGTGGTTTTTGTCATTGGTTCTGTTTACATGATGGATTACCTTTATTGATTTGTGTATGTTGAACCAGCCTTGCATCCCAGGGATGAACATAGTGCTAGAAGTTCTGGCAAGGGCAATCAGGCAAGAAAATGAAGTAAACGGTATTCAAACAGGAAGACAGGAGGTCAAATTGTCTGTTTGCAGATGACATGATTCTCCATTTAGAAAACCCCACTGTCTCAGTCCCAAAACTCCTTAACCTGATAGGTAACTTCAACAAAGTCTCAGGATACAAAATCAATGTGCAAAAATCACAAGCATTCCTATACACCAACAACAGACAAGCAGACAGCCAAATCATGAATGAACTCCCATTCACAATTGCTACAAACAGAATAAAATACCTAAGAATACAGCTAACAAATAATTGGAAGGGCCTCTTCAAGGAGAATTACAAACCATTGCTCAAAAAAATAAGAAAGGACACAAACAAAAGAAAAACATTCCATCTTCATGGATAGGAAGAATCAATATCATGAAAATGGCCATGCTGCCCAAAGTAATTCATAGATTCACTGCTAATCCCATCAAACTACCACTGACATTCTTCACAGAATTAGAAAAAAATTACTTTAAATTTCATATGGAACCAAAAAAGAGCTCATATAGCCAAGACAATCCTAAGCAAAAATAACAAAGCTAGAGGCATCACCCTACCTGACTTCAAAGTATACTACAAGTCTACAGTAACCAAAACAGCATGGTACTGGTATCAAAACAGACATATAGACCGATGGATCAGAACAGAGACCTCAGAAATAACACCACACATCTACAGCCATCTGATCTTCCACAAACCTGACAAAAACAAGCAATGGGGGAAGGATTGCCTATTTAATAAATGGTGCTGAGAAAACTGGCTAGCCATATGAAGAAAGTTGAAACTGGACCCCTTCCTTATGCCCTACACAAAAATTAACTCATGATAGATTAAATGTAAAACCCAAAACCATAAAAATCCTAGAATAAAGCCTAGGAAATACTATTCAGGACATAGGCATGGGCAAAGACTTTGTAATGAAAATGCCAAAAACAATTGCGACAAAAGCAAAAATTGACAAATGGGATCTAATTAAACTAAAGAGCTTCTGCACAGCAAAAGAAACTATCATCAGAGTGAACAGGCAATCTACCGAATGGGAGAAAATTTTTGCAATCTACCCATCTGACCAATGTCTAATATATAGAATCTACAAGGAACTTAAACAAATTTACAAGAAAAAAACAACCCCATCAAGAAATGGGCAAAGGATGTGAACAGACACTTCTCAAAAGAAGACATTTATGCAGCCAACAAACATACGAAAAAAAGCTCAACATCACTGATCATTAGAGAAATGCAAATCAAAACCACAATGAGATACCATCTCATGACAGTCAGAATGGTGATTATTAAAAAGTCAAGAAACAATAGATGCTAGTGACGCTGTGGATAAATAGGAATGCTTTTACACTCTTGGTGGGGATATAAATTAGTTCAACCATTGTGAAAGACAGTGTGGCGAATTCTCAAGGATCTAGAACCAGAAATACCATTTGACCCAGCAATCCTGTTACTGGGTATATAACCAAAGGAATATAAATCATTCTACTATAAAGACACATATACACGTATATTTCTTGCAGCACTATTTACAATAGCAAAGACATGGAACCAATGCAAATGCCCATCGATGACAGACTGGATACATATACACCATAGAATACTATGCAGCCATAAAAAGGAATGAGATCATGTCCTTTGTAGGGGCGTGGATGAAGCTGGAAGCCATTATCCTCAGCAAACTAACATAGGAACCGAAAACCAAACACAAGTTCTCACTCATAAGTGGGACTTGAACAATGAGAACACATGGACACAGGGAGGGGAACAACACACACCAGGGTCAGCCAGGGGGTTGGGGTGCGATGGGAGGGAGAGCATTAGGACAAATAGCTAACGCATGTGGAGCTTAAAACCTAGATGAGGGGTTGATAGCTGTGTCAAACCACCATGGCACACATATACTTATGTAACAAACCTACACGTTCTGTACTTGTAACCCAGGACTTAAGGTAAAATAAAAAATTAATTAATTAAAAAATTATAAATAAGAGAAGGTGCAAAGAGTTCCTAATGCTATTCCCTGTTTCTGGGTGGTAGATGAAGGCACACAAAAGAACTCGTATGCTTTGTTGTGGCAAGGAAGGATTTGCTAATGCAACTAAATTGGCTTTAAATAATGTCCATTTAGGTTAATTTATTTATTCTACAAATGATTGTTGAGCTGAGATTCAAATGACAAAGAAAAATAGCCAACCGTGAGAAATTCCAGGGAAGAACACTCCAGCAAAACTTCATACAAATACATTCAGGCAGGATCTGTTTGGTATCTTTAAGGAACAGAAATGACCAGTATGACCAGATGCTTCAAATTAATATTTTCCTCTTACGTGGCAAAAGTTTCTCATAGGCTCTTGTTTTTTGTTTTTGTTTTTGTTTTTGTTTTTGAGATGGAGTCTCGCTCTGTCACCCAGGCTGGAGTGCAGTGGCGTGATCTAGGCTCACTGCAAACTCTGCCTCCCAGGTTCACGCCATTCTCGTGCCTCAGCCTCCCGAGTAACTGGGACTACAGGTGCCCATCACCACACCTGGCTAATTTTTTGTATTTCCAGTAGAAACGGGGTTTCACCATGTTAGCCAGGATGGTCTCAATCTCCTGACCTCGTGATCCACCCACCTACCTTAACCTTTAATTTGATACATATTTAGATCTAGGAGTACATTACCCCTACCTGAAGAAGAGTATGTTGGTCTTTATCATGCCCATTTTCCACATGGATGCTGGGAGAATGAATGCATAGGATATGTTAACTTTATATAATAAATATAAAGATGTACAAAGACAATTATAAAGATAAGTAATGGGTTGACAAGTACAGAATCTAATCTGGCAATCATTTATGTTTTGCAATACTGTTGGAGTAAAGTGGGATCTCTTATCTCTACTCAGTGATTGTTTGATTATAAGCAAAAGATCTTATAAATATAAAACCATATATAATTTACGTTTAACTGGATGGGATATGAATAGCAAAAGAGGAGACATTTAGTAGAAGGTACCACTTTTTGAAGAAATCCAGTGGTGAAGAAAAGACAGGGTAGAAAGTTTGTTACAGAGATGGGATGGACAAGAAAAAGTCGTATTTGTTGGTTTGAGACATAATGAACAGAGTCATTTATCAGACACCTTCATTAGTGATATACCTGAGAAATCAATGTAATCAATTTCTGGACGCAGAAATTGTTTTCATAATAGTGAAAATGTGAAGTTAAAAGTGTGAAAATCAACTCTGTACCTGCCCCTGTAAAACCTGTATAAGTTTTCATTTTGAGGGATATAATAAGGTAATAATAATATGCAATTATTGGAAATGATGGTCAACATCAAGCCACCATTTCTCAACCTGAAAGGTAAACTAAAAATTTTTCTCAGAAACAGTCACTTGTTTCCATTCCAAGTTAGGAAGCAAGAGAAAGTTGATAATTTTTATTTTCAGACTAATTCTACTTTAATTTACAATTTTTTAATCAACCACTTTATGTATTCACTCATTCGACCATGCTAACATTTCCTTCCCTAAAATTCTATAACACTTACTAATCTAAATTTTTAATTCCCTACATATCATATGCTGGTGTATACTATTATTTATCCTTTCATATGATTATGTTTATCACCTCAGTAAACTATGGCTCCTTAAGAGAAAAAATCAAGACTAAATCCTTTTGAAACTTTTTGTGAGCTGGATTCCCATCAACATGACTAATTGCTCAGTACATGATCAAAAAGCAACACTGGCCACTTTATTAATTCTATTCATGTTTAGCAAAGATTTGTATAACCTTTATCTAAGTAATAACTAAAAACTTAAATGTAAAAGCACATGACTATTGCCAAAAATGGAGATAGATCATGGAGTAAGGCCATAATCATCTACAGAGTAAGATTCACAAAGGTATAATACCTTTTAGTCAAGAGCTTTAATTTGTTTAGAGGGAAATAAAGCATTTATTAAAGTTACAATAACATATAAAAATGTCCATCATACTTTTGAAAGCTCTTAACTAGGCACAAGGGCAAAAAAAGGCATGGTCGCACCCACTACAAGCAAACACATGTTTATAACCAAAGCAGAAAGGGACATAGAGGGGTGGTGGTGAGTATTCTCTTCAAAAGGTTTATCTTCTCTTTAAAATCTAGAACAGCCACAAAGTTGTTTGTTTAAGTCATCAAGCTGTACTGTGGCTAATCAAAAAGTAAAATAAAAGTCAGAATCCTAAGAATCTAGTTATAAAAGCCTGTACAATTCAAAGTTCTAATTTTGTAAAAATACAGCTAAACAAAATTTTCTACAGATAAAATACAATAAATGCCTAAAAGAAGCAACATAAGTGTACTCGGTTTTCTAATTTTACTCCACCAGATTTATTCTCCATGCTTCTTTGTATGTCACTATATCCTACAAGTTGACCATTACAGGTTGCATCAACAGACACTCTTGTCCTCTGGCTTTTTATTGGGGTTAGGCCAATGGAAAGCACAGTAGGGGATTGAAAGGCAGGAAGAGAATGAGGTCAGGGCACTGATTCTCCCAATCCTCTCCTGCCAGCTGTGGTTAGAGAGTGGCTACAGTCCAGTGAAGTAGCTTTTTCCTACAGTTACATCTCCTCAAGTTCAATAACTTCTCTCTTCCTTGCACCTTCAGGCTCAAGGGTAATAAAGGCAGGCCCTGGGTTCTGTACCATCTTTTTGGTCTTACTTTGATGGCATAAATAATACCTTGATGGTATAAAAAATAAGTAAACTAACTAAACAACTAATCCAAATTAAGAGTTGGAGAAGAGGGGGGCAGAAAGAAGCTGAAATGTACTATTTTTCACATCTTTAATTGCTCAAAACTGTTAACACCTCAAAATAAATATGGAATTAGAAGGCTTTTAACTTCTGACAAGAAAGTAGGAAGCTGGTGAGTGAATTACTCCTAGCTTAATAGTAATTAAATGCCAGATAACCTTCAAAATTATAATTTTTCCTTAACCCAGCAGAAAGTTTAGGTTATAGGGTAGCTAAGTAAGCTGGATTCTAACAATGTGGGAAGAAGATGGGATTGCAGTACAAATAGAGGGAAAAGAGAGAGAATAAAACAGAAAAAAATACTGAAGAGATAATGACCAAGAGTTTTCCCAAAATAATAAAATATACTGATTCAAGTAGCTCAGAAAATGTCAAGCAGAATAAATACCAAAGACAAAACAACTACACACATTGTATTTATGCTCCTGAAAGCCTTAAAAAGGAAAATGCAGCCAGAATACAGAGATATAATACATAACGAGGGAAAAAGAATTACATGAAATTTCTTATCAGAAACATTGCAAGACAGAAGATCAATGGAACACCACCTTTGAAGTACTGAAATAAAAAAACAATGTCAATCAAAAATTCTTTCCCCAGCAAGCTACCTTTCAAAATTAAGAAGAAATAATGGCTTTCTTTCACACAAACAATAACTAATATAAGTCCTTACTGGCAGTCCTGTACTACAAGAAATGTTAAAGAAAGTTCTTCAGACAAAAGAAATATCATGGAAACCTGGATCTACACATACACAAATATAAGATCTTTAGAAATAGTTAAAGTGAAGGTAAATATTTTATTTAAAAAACAAAAAAGACTATTATTTTTACTCTAAAATATAATTGAATCTCTAAAGCAACAATACTAGCAATTATATAAAAAGTTAATTATATGATAAAGGTAGAACAAAAGATGTGAAAAGGAATTGGAAAAATGCTGTTGGAAAGTTTAACAATACATATGATGATTAACTTTCATTAAAAATGCATATCCTAAAGCCTAGGGCAACCACTAACAAAATATTAAAAAGAGGTTTTAATAATAAGTCCATAATGAAGATAAAATGAAATAATACAAAATACCTAGTTAATCCAAAGGAGGCAGACTTAACATATTTAAAGGGAAAATTCAAAAATTGGAAGATACAAGTTAAGAAAATATACAGAATGCAACACAGGAAAACAATAAAATGAGAAACATGAAAGGCACAAGAAATAATAGAGATTAGAGCACACAGTACTAACAAATATCTAATTAGAATCCTAGAAGGAGGGAAACAAGAAAATGGAAAAGAGATATTCAAAAAGATAATGGCTAATAATTTTCCAAAGTTAGAAATTATATTGATTCTAAAGTTAGAGAAATGTAAAAAAACCTAAGAAGGATAAATACAAATAAAATAATCAATAAACACATTGCATTGAAACTGTAGCACATCAAAGAGAAAGCATTACAAAAACAGCATGAGGAAAATAAAGACGAACTGCTGTGAAGGGAACAACATATAAGCTAAGAGCTAATTTCTCAACAACAATAAAAATCAGAAGGCAGTGGAATTCTCAAGAGATATGCTTTAGGAAGAAAAAGGTTATCTCGGAAAAAACATATGAGGTACAAAAGGAAAACACAAGAAAGGAAAAGTGATATGCATATAGGTAAATCTAAATAATCCATTGATCATATAAAACATTTTTAAATCTAGTCTGTTAATAAAAATAGAATAAAACTAAAATTATATATATTATATATGCACATATAATAATAAATATATATTCATAGAATTTGGGAAGCAAAGCATTTTAAGCTCCTGTTTTAGCTGGTAAGAGATTAAAGATACTATTTTTAGGCTGTTAATTTTAATATGTGTGTTAAAATACCTAGGATAATAATTAAAAGGGTAAAAATTAAATGCAAAAAACACAATCTAGCAGTGGGGGGAGAATACAATGTGAACAATAAACAAAATGCACTAAACTCCTCCCTGCAAAAGCAAGAGTAGAAAATAGGAAAAGAGAAAAAGTAGAATAAATCAAAAGAATAAAATGCAATGTTAAATGTAATTCACAGAAAATGTAAATAAACAGAATTATGCAGTTAAAAGTAACAGATTATCAGACCAGCAATAGACTGTTCAGAATTCTCATGTGTTGAGAAAAGACAGGAGTTGGAATGAATGGAAGAGAGGTGAGAAGAACAAGTGTGGAGACTAGAATAACCTTGACTTAGTGAAGAAGCAATAAGTAAACTGGTCAGATGTGGCAGAGTGTTCACATTCAGAAGCAGTAGAAATTAATTTCTCCAGGTTTAGAATTCACGTGGTAGAAAATTGTGAGCTACTGAGCAAAAGAAAGAAATGACAATGGTAGTACATAAGTGTGGAGGGTAAATTGACATACATGGGTTAGAGTGTGAGATTCCATAACTCACTCTGAGGAAGATAATACTATAGGCATGATGAATTTGAGAATCATCTTTAAAATCATTATCTTTGTTGGGAGATTTGGCAAGACAGTAAGGATGAGGATAAGAGGACAGGAAAGTGGAATCAGAGACATAAAATTCATTTATTAACCTTTTCTAGTTATCAATTTTGATTTCACTACTTATTACACTTAAACTTTCTAATCTGAAAATGAACTTATTTATTCTTCAAAAGAGTTCTGCTTAACAGCCCACTCTTCCAGAATGATACAATTACTGATATCTTTCAAACCCCTCTTCTGCTAAGTATTTTTTCCTATGGTAGAATGGAAATGCATTAAAATGCTAAAAATGAAGTTCAAATTCAGTAACTTTCCATTGGTACAGATAAAACATAAATCTGTAATGCAGCCCTTTAATGTATATTTTGGAAGGAAAAGAGAAGATGAGTACTTGAAACATATGTACAGGTCAAAGAAATACAATGAGGACATATCATGACCGTAATATAATTGCCCTGCCTCATTTATTTGCACCCGCCCAAATCTAAAAGTGGCATTGTTTTCAAGTTTTAGCCAAAAAAGCATAGAATGAACTTAAATACAATCAAGAACCAAACACCAGAACTCTAACTTATAATCAACACACCCATCCCATAAATACAGGAGAAACTCTAGTGGAGTGGTAGAATTACAGGGAGCAGACCAGTATTTGCTTTGGCAGATGTGGAGTCTGTGCAAATAGGAATACAGCTGTATGCAGAATACTTCAGTGTTTCTAAAACTGCTGAATTAGACATAAAGAAATACCCAAAGTTGCAATGTATCAGCAGGTTTACAGAACAAAGTGCCATTTTGATATTTTAAAAGCTTTTTACAGAATCTGTCATCTGTACTAAGCACTTTTGTCACCTTGTTAGCTGTAATGAAATACTTCCAGCTTCATGGTCGAGGCCACGCCCTACTTACATGGTTACAGTTCTTTTCTTACTTTAGAGACTTTATTATTTTCCACAAGTATATTCCTAACTCCAGAGGAACCGGTGACTCTTTAGCCTAAAAGAGACTTAATTAAATGTATAATTAGTTACATATGTGTGAAAATTTCAATAAAAGTGAAATATCTCACACTGAAGTTCAGAAAAGCAATGCTAGAAAATTATTGACAATAAAATTGGAGAACTTAGTCTGTAACTTTTCCTAAGAATGAAGCATTTTCTTTCTTTTCTTTTCTCTTTTTTTTTTTTTTTTTTTTTTTTTTGAGATGGAGTCTCACTCTGTCGCCCAGGCTGGAGTAGTGCAGTGGCGCGATCTCAGCTCACTGTAAGCTCCACCTCCCAGGTTCACGCCATTCTCCTGCCTCAGCCTCCCGAGTAGCTGGGACTACAGGTGCCCGCCACCACGCCCGGCTAATTTTTTGTATTTTTAGTAGAGACGGGGGTTTCACCGTGTTAGCCAGGATGGTCTCGATCTCCTGACCTTGTGATCCGCCTGCCTCTGCATCCCAAAGTGCTGGGATTACAGGCGTGAGCCACCGCACCCGGCCAGAATGAAGCATTTTCACATAAGGCTCTTCGAATTCCCCAATTTTGTAAATTATGCTATTTTATGGAGAAGTTTAGGTCGCTTTAATATTTCAAAAATGAAAATGAAAGACAAGCACCATTCCATTCACCAAGCAGGACTTTGCCCAAAGATGTTTGCTAAATGAATAATGACTAAATATCCCCATAGTACCTTATTTCTCCCACTCTTCAAAATTTTAAGGACTTCTTTCTTAAAAGAACCTACTGCAACCTACGTTGTTTCTAAGTTAGGAGTTCATGTGTGTCTACTTCCCTGCTGATTCAGCTTTAGATCTGTATGACTCATGTTTCAGTAATTCTTAAATTGTCTTAAATACACTTTCGAACTACTGAATCCATTTCATCTTTAAACTTTAATTTCAGCATGCTAGGGTATCTCTCTCCTTTAATTCATTTTTCCTTTAGATTTCTGTCCTAATACTATAAAAAATATGGGGACTTAATCAAAGACCACAAACAGGTGTTTCATCCTGTGGGTTAACTCCTGATTGATTCATGTGACTGCCTGGAGCACTGTAATGGGAAGAGCCTGAGGACAAGTCTCTATCTTGTCTTGGATTAATTATGTTGTGTTGAATTAATTATGTCTGCTATGGGCTTGGAATGGTGGAGTGGGATGTGGTAGAATACCTGTGATTTATTTGTGACCCCAGGTCTTGGGATCTCCTGGTAGACATTAATGTTTTATCTCATAAAACTCTAAACTAGTTAAAACTACCACACATCTTTCTGCAGCATTCTCTGTAGTTTTTCACACCTGGAAATAGGGAAGGAGACTCCTAACACCGTTATCCTAACAACAGTGACACTTGATCTCTGTTTCACTGAAGGATTTTACTGATAGTCACCTCTACCTCCCACCTTCATGTTGAGTCATTTATAAAAAAGCAAAGAAGTATAGTATCTTCCCACAAGAATATGGAGACTCCTGCCTTAAAAACACAGCTTATTCTGTTTCCCATTTTGTTAGCCAAAAGAGAAGAAACCTTTAAAGAGGCCAAAATATCTGAATTAACCAAAGAACATTTTGTGTTCACTCTATACCAGTCACTGTGCTAAGTGCTTTACGTGGATTATTTCATTAGCACAGACATTTAGTCCTGGAGATGTTCAGTAATGTGTTCAGGGACCCAGTGCTGGTGAGTAGCAGAAAAGGAATATGAACCCATGAAATCAAATCTCAAATCTCATGTTCTTAATTACAATGTGAGGTTACTTTTCTAAACAAGGCAATGGCCACTTCTAGTTTTCAGTAAAATAATGGAACTGAATGTTGATGTTCAGAAACAGCAGTTTATATTTGGCCTTGGGTTTGATTCTTATGTTCATAATCTACTTGTTACCTGAGTCACTATGAACCACTTCCCTTGAATGGAAAATGGAAGTAATGCTCCCTAAATGGTGAAATTAATATGAAGATTAGTAAAGTAATTGCATATAGGACACCTGGCCCATAGTAAATGTCAGTAATTATTGGTTATCTACATTCATATTTTAATTTCTTGTGATTCCTGTAAGTAATAAGACCTTTAGGTTTAAAAAAACATAATTTACTAAAGAAGCAAAAATAACGATTTTTTATGAATTAGAAGTTTGTATAACATAATAGAATTAGGATATCACATTTATTAGAAAAATTGGTGGAAGTTTTAAGTAATTATAGAACAATTTCTTATTACCCCAAAAAATCCTGTATTTTAAAATAAACTGTTTAAAGTAGGAGAGCGATAAGCCCCTCCCCATTTAACAAACTGCTCTTACCATTTCTCAAGTCTGCAGTAAACTTTTCAATGATTACTAGGTGTGTACATCACATAACAGCCCAGGAGTAAAAGAGCTAAGTAGGGAACACGAAACTGTAGAGAAAAAGCTAGTTTAAGTGAATTGAGGCTCACTGGTGGACTCCATAGGAAGGATTTGTAGTTAGGACTATGTCAAAGCTGGGAAGGGGGGAACCGGGAAGGGCAGGGAGTTACCATAATCACATAAACAAATGGCAAGAGCAAGAGCAGCCAAGATGGAACCAACCAAATGCTGAAAGAAGCTTAAAGGGGGTAAATTCAACAAAGCAGTAGATGTACAGCATCCCAGATCAAATTCTGCTGTCTTTATCTGTCACGACACTCTCAGAAACCTAAGGGCCTATACTCAGCTTGAACAGAGGGCACATATGCTTTCACGCTACATGTGTGTGCCCTTTAGACCAACTGCATGCTGAGGCACAAATAGTAGTTGCCTATATATCCCTGTCTATTGTAATTTGAGAATATAAGAAGTTTCTTCTCCAAAATATACCCTGGGATGGATAGAAGTTCTACAAGCTAAGGAGTGGTCCCCTGTTAAAACCGTAGGACTAGGGCCAAGTCTGAATAACCACCAGATGAAAGGAAAATCTACCAATATTTATTTGTCATTTACAACTTACCTGAAACAGTATCTGCCCAACCTATTCACATTGAGAGCAATTTTGAGGAAGTTGCTTGAGATCAATAAAATATGGGGGACATGGGGAAGGCATGAAGAGCCACAGAGTACAGCAGGATTGTGAAAGATGACTTTGGAAGATTTGGATAACAATGTCACATACTCGAAAGTTATGTAGAATTGGCCCAAGGTACTCTGATAATTTGTTTCAACTGAATTTTGAGCAGTGATTAAATAAGAACCTGTAAATTCTATTAAATGCAGAGGCCTAAATTAAAATTGTTTTATTTGTCTTGTAACATTGCCAACAATTTTTATAGATCATTCTAATGAATACTTTCAAGAATAACAAATGTACTTTTGTAAACATAACCTTGGATTTTACGCAAATTAAAGACTGAAAAATAACCATGTTTGCACTTAAAAGATTGGAGAATATTTTTTGAAGTAAACGAGTAATACCAATGCCGATCAAAAGAAAATTTAGTTTTTTGTTTGGGTATGCTAAATTGGAATTAAATTAGGATATGTGTATGGCTTTTCAAACTTAAACTAGAGGAATGTGAACTGGAGTTTCATATTATGGTATTTTCAAAAATTGGCTGTATTTTCTCATTGACTCCTCTAATCCTTTTTTTTTAACTTTTAGTAAACAAAATATTTTTGTACCACTGACCCATATTTTCAAAATTATGTCAAAAATAACTCAAGAAAAAAATTAACAAACATTTTAGCTTCCATTCTATTAAATGTAAGTTACAAAGCACTTGTTTTGTTATTTTACAATTTCAATTAATTCCCTTTAATAGCATTCACCAGTCATACAATTCTTTTATCAAGCATCCATTAAATGCCAGTTTCTGGTTTTAGTGCTAAGGTTTGCAAAGATCAATAACCTGCCTACAGGAAGTATACACGCTAGCTAGTTAGAAAAGACAGTAAATAAATACAATACAATGAAATAAGTATTCTAGGTCACTTCTTCTAGCCAAATTTCTCAAACAACTTCTCCACGTTAGCTGTCTCCATTTTCACTACCTCATTCTTCACTCTATTCCACTTGGCAGAGCCATCACTCTACTGAAAAGAATAAAGGATCCCCCTATGATCATTAATGAGGTCACTAAATCCAGTGCAAAAATCTGTATGATTATCTTACTAAGCCTCAGTAACATTCAAAACTGTTGCTAATCCATCCTTTTGAATTTTTTTCTCACTGTTTCTGTTCCTCTTGTTTCTGATCGCTACTCTTGCCATTTGGGGTCATCCTCTTTCACTCAACTTTAATTGTTAAAGTTATTAAAAATTTAGCCGTAATTCTGTTTTGCCTAGCTCTCCTCTCCTACTAAGACCTTAGTTAGAGTGTGCATGCTAGAGTTCCAAATGTAGTTCTCCAGTTAGCTATTCCTTTTGAGCTACGAAGTCATTTATGCAACAATCCTCTCAACTCCCCTCTTAAATGTTCAAAGGAATATCAAAGTCAACTTGACTAAATCCAAATTCATTACCGCTCCCCTCCAACCCACCCTCCTTTGCCTAGTTACCCCCTTGTTACCTCCAATTCCAGTTCAAAAGTCACTTCCTCAGGGTACTCCACATAGCAGGAACCAAGGATGTTTTGTTCATTGTTGTATGGTGCTTTGCACAATGCCCATTACATAATAAGGAGTCCATACACACTTGATCTGAATGAATGAACAAACAATCTATAGAAGTACAGAGGAACAGGTCATTAATGTTGTCCAGAACTCTCAGTTTAATGAAGGAGTTGACTCTTAAAGAATGAATAGGATTTTGTCAATAAAAAGGATGGCAGAAGAGGCAACAGATGCAAAACAATGGAGGGATGAAATAATTCAGGGGAATGAAACAAGAACTGCAGAGCAAAGGTCATGGTGCAGCAGGGACTGGAAGTTAGGAGGCAGGATAAGGGCAGTGATAAGAATAGAAACGAAGGATTGGGAAAAGAGCTGAAAAATCAGATTTTGACCAGTGTTTGAGGAATCTGAACTTTATCCTACAGGCAATGAGAAGCCACTAGATGTGAAAGTTAAGGAAGAGAGATGATCTGTGTTTTGGAAAGTATACTACATTGGTTATTGAGCTATTGATTCTCATTTTGAATCCATACTTCTGTACCCTGTTCTGGTATGCTGACACAGGGATGCTGCAAATCTTCTTTTACCAGCTGTTTCTTTGTTAGATTCTTCCAGTAGAGGATTATAAAGGGAAACTGGAAGAATGGAAGAAAGGAAAAAACACTCCCTTTTTCCTGTTTGCTTTGTATTTTTGTCAATATCCTCTTACCACGGCAGCAGAACTTTTTTTGGCTTTCCCATAACTGGCCTCATCTGGCCCCCTCGGAGGTACCAGTAGCATGCAGGCAGTGCCCCTTCTTCCAAGTCTGAGTCCTGCTTCGTGGGGGTCTTTATTTTAATCTTCTTTCTGAAAACCCCAGCCTTCTGCCTCTGTTCCCTGCACTGTATAGGTGGTAGAAGCTTCTACAGTGATTCCTTTTATTTTTTAACCCCTCTAACAACTGATAATCAATACAGTATCAATTCTCTATATTGAAAAACTCAGCTTGGCTTCTGTTGCTCTGACTGGCCCCTGACTGACATAACCACTTTACTGTGGATTAGAAAATGGAGTGGGAAGAACTAGAATTAGGAGACCAGTTAAAAAGCTGTTTCAATATTCTAGCCAAGAGATAAAGTCAGTGACTATCCGAGTGAAGATTGATTAAATGATAAAAATAATAATATCTAATATTTCTGTAGCACTTAACATATACAGGTACTGTTCTAAGTTTCATAATCCCCATGACAGAGGTACTATACTTATTTCCATTTTATAGACCAGAACTCTGAGACCCAGGAAGTTTTCAAGTAATGAGCCCCAGGTCACACAGATAGTAGTGCAGGAGACAGAATTTAAACCTCAGTCTTTTGGTTCTAAAGAACTTCCTTTTAACAACAAAAAAGGGTTGAATTCTTGAGGTACTTCTGAGAAAGAAGCAACAATATTTGGATGCTAATTCAACACAAAGGATCATGGAGAAGGAGAAGTCAGAAAATCTTACAGACTCTTAATTTTGGCTGAGTAGATTATGAAGCCTTTAACTGCAATGGAAAACAAAACAAAAAGATCAGTTTGGGGTTCCTGATAGGAATAACTAATTAATTCAGTTTTGAATATTTTGAATTAAAGATGCTTATAAGAGTGATGTCAGCTGAAAGTTAAATTTGAGTCAGGTCCTTTAAAAAAGTTGACACTGGAGATAAAGATTTCAGAGCCCTGAGAATAAAGAGGTTACATGAAGCCATGAAGGCAGATGGTAATGCCTGCCCTGAAAGGGAAGCTAGGGAAAGAGAGTGAGCTGAGTTTTCAGGCTGTTAAATATAAATCTTTCTGGTCCTTTTTTCTACATAAAGAATAGCAAACAGTCTTCAGAAGAAATATATATTAAACAACAAAATGGAGACATGAGGGATGAAAGGAAATGTATGTGGCATGACACACAAGAAAAGTATGAAACTATTCAACTGGTTTTTTTTTTTCTTCTTCTTCTTCTTTAGAGGAAACAAAAAGAAGAGGAAAAAGGAAATAAAGATAGTTGAAAATGAAATGCTTTAGTTCCTAACTGAAATGCAGGATCCCCAAGATTGATTATACTCCTTAGAATGCTTTGGCCGCAGAGACTGGGATGACATCAGCAAACCAATCCCTAGCTGAGGAGAATGAGTCATATTTTCGTCTGTTTTCACTTGATTAAAATATTTTACATTGGTTGAGCTTGAAAAAAAAAAAAAAGGACAGAGGAAGCCATTGAAAGTGGAAAACTGAAAATCCAAATATGGTGAATTTCTGACTCACCAGAATTGCAGCATCATAGAAACTAATAACTTTGATTTAAAGAGACATTCACAAAACAAAAACCAAAAACTTTTATTCAATAAATAATTCCCCAAATTCCATCACAGTGCTTTAGGGTTTTCTTTAATGTTTAACTTAATACCAATGGAGAAAACACTAAAAGAAGGTGATCTATAACGTTTTTCAAAGTATGAAGTTAAAATCTTGTCAGCTGTATTTAAGCATCATCTGGTCTTTATAACTCATTTTGTCCAGACTGTATAAACTGCTGGTTTTGATGGCTCAAATGTATCTAAATATTTGCTTCTCTGGAACAGAGGAGGCAGGAAAAGCAGAGTGAAGGGGTGGGACCAAAGGTTTGCGTCTTTATGGGGATCTATGCCAAGTAATCTGCAAACAATCCACTTCCTGGCCAATGACTGCTAACTGATTTCCCCAGGATTTTTTTTTAAACTGTAGCTGCTAATACTGACCTTTATCTCCATTAGCAATTAGAGACGTATAACTAAGCAGACTTCACTTGGAAAAGAAATCTATTACTGCAGACTTCAGGCAGTTATTTTTCTAAGTATGTGAATTATTGTGAGGCTCAAATCACATAAGCGAAAGACGTGGGTAAATTGCGAAGCCCTATATAAACCTCAGTTATGATTTGTTTAACAGGCCTGAGCATATAGAGATCATCTAAAATGGGAGTAACACTGTTTGGTATCATTTCAAATTAAGAAATCCTGATGCTTTCCAAAATTTCATTGTTCTTTATCCTATAAGGACATTCATTAAATATTGTTCATGAGTAAAACTTACCAAACTCTCCAACAACCAGTAGGTGGGTCTCTCTAAATATAATCAAAACATATATTTTAAAAACTTAAAAAATTTTCTCACCTTAAGTTTAAAACTATATTGTGCCAAAAAATTAGATGATAAGTACTGCACTGTTAAAAGTCATTATCGCTATTATTATAGAAAGTGTAGACCAAGAGTTAAAGTTTATATATTAAGAATAGTTCCTATATATCAATGAGAATAAGGCAAAGACTCCAGGAGAAAAATGGGCAAAACTACAGACAGCCCATATATTTAAAAAATATAAATGGCCACAAATAAATAGATAAGAAAATAAAAAAATCAACTAACAAAAACTAAAAAACAATGAAGTAATATTTCTTACATTTCAGATTAACAAAGATTAAAAATGAAAATACTCAGAGGGGAGCCTGGGAAGATGACAGATACAGTGACTGCACAGTTTTTGGCTCTAGCAGAAACCCTACATTAAAAGAGCAGCAAGAAAATAAAACTAAAAACCCATGGACAACATTTTTAACAAAACTTGATGGCAATATATAAATGTGTGGGTACAAACCACCAATAGCCTCGAGCCTCCATGATTTGGGAAGCTGTGAAAAGAAAGCGAGGAAAGTGCATTTGATGGACTTGAGAAACGACAGGACAACCCCAAAATAGCTGCCAGCAAGTATTCACTTAAAAATCCCATAGACCACTTTGAGATCAAAGGCTTAGAGGAGGAGGTGGCACAGTGGGGGGATTATTTTATCACTTACATTGTTTAGAATCACCAGTGCAGGCTGATAATACAAAGCAGATCAACCTTCAGTAGTTCATCTGTATTTTACCTCTACATAGGCAATGTGGCCTCCTTCCTGCCTGTACCTAAGGCAAACTGCTTCCACTGCCACCTCTATACCTTGAGATGCTACTGAGCTTACTGGAACTAGGAGGCATTTTGTCAAATACAATAGCAAATGAATGAAAAAGGCCCATGAAATGGGCTGGGGCAATCTGTCTCCTGTGAATTCTTAAAACTTGGCTGGGCGCGGTGGCTCACGCCTGTCATCGCAGCACTTCTGAGGTCAGGAGTTCAAGACCAGCCTGATCAACATGGTGAAACCCAGTCTCTATTAAAAATACAAAAAATTAGCTGGGCATGGTGGTGGGCGCCTATAATCCCAGCTAATATTGCTTGAACCCAGGAGGCGGAGGTTGCAGTGAGCCGAGATCATGCCACTTCACTCCAGCCTGGGCAATAGGGCAAGACTCTGTCTCAAAAAAAAAGTATCTGCCAGGTCTCTCCTCCAGAACAGGCCCCCACACTGAGATGACACTGATAGGAGTGAAAGAAAAATTGAATGGTAGATGGGCAATAGAGACAAAGGAAAGACAAGACCGAGATAAATTGGGGTGGCAAGAGGAGGGGGAAACAAGAGAATCAGAAACTCTCAAAAAGTAAGCTACTATAATTTTTAACAGTATAAATATAGTGTTAAATATATATATACACACACACATATATATATGTATTTTTGGAGATGGAGTTTCACTGCTGTTGCTCAGGCTGGAGTGTGACAGCACGATCTGAGCTCAATGTAACCTCTGCCTCCTGGGTTCAAGCAATTCTCCTGCCTTAGTCTCTCAAGTAACAGGGACTACAGGCGCACGCCACCACGACTGGCTAATGTTTTGTATTTTTAGTAGAGACGGGGTTTCACCATGTTGGTCAGGCTGGTCTCGCACTCCTGACCTCAGATGATTCATCCGCCTCAGCCTCCCAAAGTGCAGGGATTACAGGCATGAGCCACCGCGCCCTGCCTTAACACTATATTTTTAAAAATCTTAAAGGGGGGAGTTGTATAAAGTTAGAAAAATCATCTGAACCAAGCCTCTTTCTAAAATTTCAGAAAAAACAAATTAACTTTAAAAAATGACCAAGAGAAAAGTATCAAGATTAAATGCTATAAAAAGTTACTATAAGAAAAGGAGAATACAGAGAAGAATAATATTCCTACAAACACTGAAAGTGTGCCAAAACACATCATAAAAACAGAGACAGCCAGACATTACGTGCTTCTTGAAGAAAGAACACATCAGCTATGATCTTGCCATATGATTGAATTTAACTCTGATCAAGTCTCTAGATCCAGCTGTCAATATGCAGGAAATATAGAGGGAAGAGGAACTGCACCATGACTATGCAAGCAGCAAAATCCAGACTGTAGGAAACTACGGGCTATGGCCTGGGTTCCTCAAATTAACCGAAAGGGAGGAGGACTGGAGAGAGAATTTATAGATTAAAAGACTTAAGAGACATATCATGCTAAAATCATGAGCAAGAGTGAACCCCAATGCCTATAAATACATAGTTGGTGACGAAACCACAGAGAAATGCAAGAAAGGGATTGATACAAAAATAAGGAGAGTCCCTGGATATTTTTCACAGTTCCTCTGCAGGAAAGTAGAGAGGGGTTGTGATCAGGATGGAACACACAGAAAGGCTTCTGGGTAGCTGGAAATGTATGTCTTGATCTGGGTATAGTGACAAAGCTATTTGCCTTATTATATTTCATATACACATATACATATATATGCATGTGTGTTTTTGTATCTGGATTATATTATACAATGAAAAATGTTTTTAATGGTAGTACCTAGTGTAAACTAAGATGTGGGGTAAAAGACACATCTACTTCTACACTTCTATAATTATTTGTGTAAATAAATTTTTAAAAATATGTAAAATGGCATATTAAACATAATCAAAAGCCTTAAAAATATAGATAAGCTTATACTCATCTATTCAGCAATTCCATTTCTAAGAATTTATGCCTAAAAATATGAATGCCTGAACAAAGACATATTATTCACAGCCTTATTCTTTATGTCCAGGAAAGTAGAAATACCTTAATGTTCAACAATAGCAGCTTGATTAAATAAATTATAAATCCTATATAGATAATAAATTAATATAATGAAACTAATAGAGATGCCTAATTAATGACATGGAAAGCATTCATGTCATGTTAGACACAACATACTATATAAAAATAATACATATATGCTTATATTTGTGTGCATAATTTTCCCTATATACACACATATATATAGGGAAAATTCCAAGAAGAAATGATGAAAAGTCTTCATAGAGCTTATTTCTGGGAAGTGACATTACAGAGTAATTTATTAAAATTTCTCTATCTTTATTTTTTAATATTTATTTTAAAAAGTGTGGATTACCTGTGTAATTTGCGAAAGGCAGTTAAAAGTGATTTCTTCCTTTCTGATGAAAAAGGGAGAGCAGTAGAGGCCAGGTAAGGCAGGGCAGACAAGACAAAAGAGTTCATGGCAAACTTGTAGCTTGACTAACCAACCAATGTGACTAATTCTCAGTAGTAAATGGGTAGTTTCTTGGGGTAATCTGAAATTCCGCGAAAGGTACTTGTTTTCTTCTATATGCATAATATAAAGAACTCCTTTAGATAAATTTTGTACTTGAAATCTGTATCCAACTGCACCTATTATTATCAGCTTTTGCCAGGACCTGATCTAGATATATTTTCCTATGTAATTTTATTATAATCCTCAGGAATTTCCTGTGAGTTAAGTGGTACTATCTTCAGTTTAAAATTGTGATAACTCAGGCTCAGAAAAATTAATGGAATTTCTTATTGACACACAGGTCAATAGTAGTAAATAGCAGATCTAGCAACTGAACCTAGGTCTTCTGATTCATTCTCTGTTGAGTACTTCAAGCTACAGTGGAAACAAATCTATAAATAGTTACACATAATAAAAGAAGAGCTAGATCTCGTAGGGTTATCTAATCATCCCTGTTTACCTGTGACTGTCCCAGTTTAAAAACTGACAAACCCATATACTAGGTACACCCTCAGTCCCAAGGAAACTGGGATGGTTAGTCACTCTAAGAACATGGCTGTCTGAAACAGCAGCCACTAAGCAGAAGCGTCTATTAAGCACTTGAAAAGTGGCTAGTCTGGATGTATTCTGCATGCTGTAAGAGTAATATATGCATCAGATTTCTCCAAAATGTAGCATAAAAAATAAAATATAAAATATCTCATTAATAATTTTTATGTTGATTACATGTTGAAATAAGAATACTTTGATATATTGGATTAAATAAAACATATTAATTAAAATTATTTACACCTGTTTCTTTTTACTTTTTTTAATGTGGCCACCAGAAAACTTTAAATTATATGTGTGGCTTGCATTTGATATCTCACATTACATATCTTTTCGGCGGTGCTATTCTGAGAAAACAAAATATATATATATATATATATATATATATATATATATATATACATAGACATATATAGTGTTAAATTCATATCTATTTAAAACATTTTTGAAAGACTCTTAACATTTAGTTTTCAAACTTTCAGTCTTCTAAAAGTAGTTTCCCTGTCCAGAATTGATCAAAATTCAATTCTACCTTTCACCTATTCTAAATTAAAAAACTAGCTAAAGTAATAGCTAATGACATAGAACTGTAAGGGAATTCCCACCTCTTCCAAAGTAGGAAAGCTCCCAAAATTCAAATGCTTCTTCCCTGTAACTAGCACAGCAAAAATAGTTACAGGTGCAGATTTTTCTTCTTTTCACCTCTCCTCACTTACCTTGTGTGGCTCAATTACTAAGCTAGTCACCTCGGTATCAATAAATTAAACATGCTATTGGGCTTTGAGAATAACTCATTCCTCCTATAAAATATAGAATAGTGGTTTCACTTATGTGTGAGCCCTGTAACAAACACTTCTTTGGTCACATTTTTAGCAAGTTAAGAAAGCAAGTCAAATTAATTGTAATAATATCAATATAATTTGCAAAATGAAAATAATCATTTTTCTTCTCATGATTGGTACTATGCAATGACAGCTATGTGGAATGATTTGAGGGATAACAGTAATGTCCCAAAGGTTCTATTGCCTCCAAATACCTCCCACTTTAGCCTGGAAATTCCATATTAAGATTCATCCCTTTGAGTCAAGCCACTAATCTCTACTGGGTGCTGTTAGATTTATTCAACAACTCACTAACTCATTCATTCAATATTCTTTTCTCTAAGAGCTAGGTGATACAAATTCAAAGGATGAAAAATCGAGATGCCTGCTGCCTTGGGATTTCAAAATCTAGTATGTAAATTAAAAATATTATAATTCAATTGATATTACAATCAAGGTTATATCTGTCGCTAGGGTGAATTAACCAAATTAAATAGCAGTCACACTGGAAGACAGATAGTAGGATTCAAAAAAAAGTAATATAGTCTTAAGGTTAGGATCACAAGTTCAGGAGTCAAGCAAATCACAATTCTAATTCTGAACATTGCTACTTATGAGATGTGTGAACTTGGGTAAATTATCTAGGCTTTCTCAGTCTCCATTTCTTCAAAAAGGAAAAGTAGTAACTAAGTAAGTTTAATAACACCCTGAGCCCTCAACATTGTCTTTGGACACATTGTGTATACTCAATAATGTATGATTTTTATTATTAATGGGTCTAATGAAACCTAAATTTACTGGAGGGGAAAGGCATGGGCAGACCCATGGATACTTCACTGAGCAGTGAGGGACAACATGATGAAATTGCAAAAGTAGGTGAAGGTAACTCTCAAAAAAGGATAAAAAAGAGAGAGAGGAGGAAAGTGACAACAAGCATCGATACGACGATGTTGCATTCTGTCTGCCTGATTTGATAAAATAATTCTCAAAACAAAAATTAATACTCTGCTTCATTATTTAAGAATGAAGATTCATTAGTTACAGATAATGAAACAGTTCCGTACAGTTTTTGCATTTATTCACTTTCTGAAGTAAGAAAGGCATCAGCATCTTGTTATCATAGAAAAATGCCAGGACTAGACATCATAAATTCCTTTAAAAGGACTGTAATCAGTGTAAAAGCAGAGTGGATTTGCCCTTCTGAGCTCTGGGATATGCCGTAGCAATGTGTGCACATAATCATATTTTTAATAAAAGTATAAAAAGAAGACATTTTAACTGTAATAAATTAAGGCCACTCTGGCTTCCTTTTTGTCATTCTTTCCTTTGTGGTCCAGTACTGTTGGAGTGGCCACAGGCATTTTGGGGATCCAACTAAGAAGCTGAACGGGGGAAACACTTACCTTTGATTTAGTGAGATTTGTGTGTGTGTGTGTGTGTGTGTGTGGTTCACAGTCCATTACACACATACGTTATGGCTAACAATCCTAGTGTGGGAATGGCTTCCAGAAATGCTCCTACCCATTTTACTGACTGCAGCAGCACTGTAACATAAAAACTCAGGGCTAAGCTTGATAAGAAAGTCTAGCAGAGGCACAGCTTCCAAAAGGGAATTGCAATGTCATTAGTGTAGCTGGGGCATCTCCACGGGTGGTCCAGACAGGCCTGGTACGTTTAGAAGCTTGCATATCCTGTTCTCTCCCTAGCCTTTTCCTGAGTAGCTTGTCACACACCCAGTGAGGAAGGGACTGTGATGATGAAGCTCAGAGCACATTTTAGGTGTCCCGCAGAGTTCATGGAATCACATTCAGCATTAATATTTCACAGGCAGATTTTCTGGCAGATTTCCTTCAACAAAGAGCTGTTATTCTCAGGAATTTGGAATCATGGTCTTTTCATCCATGAAACAGCATCCATGTGGTCATGTGCAGAAGTGGTTTTCCTTGTGCTCACTCCACCTTTGCTGTGACCACTTCTGAGGTTTGCTCAGTGGTTCCTTTCTGTGATAGTCACAGATTCTAAGAACGTTATGCTAACAGATACACTGAGGTGTTTGATGAGACTTTCTAACTAATAATAACAGATATAAGTTACTGTTATAGGTTTTCATAATGGGTTGAATACTTTCTCCCTCAAATTCACGTTCCCTGGAAACCTCAGACTGTGACCTTATTTAGAAATAGGGCCTTTGCAAATGTAGCTAGTTAAGACCATACTGGACTAAAGTAGACACTACATCTAATGACTGGTTCCTTTATAGGAAGAGGAGTGAACACAGAGAGGAGAAGACCATATGACAACACAGCACAGATTAGAGGGATTGTGTACAAACCAGGAAACACAAACGGTTACTAGGAGCCACCAGGAGCTAAGAAGAGGCAAGGAACGATTTTCCTCCAAAGCCTGCAGATGGAGCATGGCCCTGCCAACACCTTGATATCAAATTTCTAGAATCCAGAACTGTGAGGGAATAAATTTCTGTTGTTTTAAGCCATAAAAAAGGAAGAAACACCCAGCACCCAGGGCTAGAATTTATATATTAATATGAACATGTCTTATGGTATTTTGCAATGAAAATATGCTGGTAGTAGAGGAAAGATAAGGTTTAAAATGTATAAAACCAGCAACGAGTGTGTGGAAAATTCTTCCAGTCATCAGCTGTGTACAATTGAATTGGAACATTAGGTTCTCATTGACGCCTCGTCAAAATGGAAGTTCTCTACAGTCAACAGTATGCTTGATATTTCAGTGTGCACAATGATAAATGCACTAGATATTCTTTTTGCTTTTTTTGTGGAAAGCAAAAAAAAAAAAAAAAATGAACTTCTCAGACACCTCTATTTGAAGGATGAAAACAGTAGTAAAAACCAGAAGTTACTTCAGTGCGCAGAAATGCTTGTTTTACGCATTTTAATATATTAGTTCATATTTTACTGTATCTGATTTACCTTCCCCTGGCAAAGTCTGGTACTTTCAGAGCAAACAATCCACAAAATTGCCACTGATGCAGCAAAAAAATTGCTTGAAAAAGCTAGTGTTCCAATAACAAAGCTAGTGCACACACATGTATCAGTCAACATACGATACAAAATAGCAGCCATTTAAAAATGCATTTAAATTGCTCTTGGTTATGCCTTAATTTTAGGTTAATTTTTTGTATTTCTCACAATTATTGATTATACCAAAATTCGTATGTAACAGGAAGTGTTCTAGTAGGAGCCAAAAACATTAACATAAAAAAGACTGGTTAACACTCCAGTCAAAAAACTCTTCCATATTTGTATTTGTCAGGTTTTTACATTCAAATTTATTATTTCTTTTTTCATTCTAAATAAATATTCACTCTCATACCAAATTTATATTTGTAATTTTGTAGTTCTTTCCTTATAGAGAGTTTCTCAAATTGAATACATTTCAGGCCCCACAAAAATCTGGAACTACCTTTATGTAAGGGTGAAAACTGAACGGATTAATATCATCACATTCATGATGACTTAGGCAAGAAGGTGGAGATTACACTATAAAACACTTGGAAATAACTTAGGTAAAATAGAATTATAGATCCCAGAGTTTCTCCTATCATGGTATTTAGAACTCTGAATGAATGGGAAAAGTATATAGTTTAAACTTTTTATTATAAAGTCTTTGAGATTTAGAAAAGTAAGCAACTTGCTTGAGTTAGTGAAATAAGCTGTGTACTAGGTTTGAACTACAGTGTAAGCCTGACATAAACCCTGGCCTAGCATCTGGGAGCTATGGAGCCAGGGTCAGCTTCATGGATACGTGACCTGTGCAGATGGAGTGCCCCCACCCCCACTCTTAGAAGTGTTCTTTGCTGAGTTTAATACCATACTGTCATCGTGAAATTCTTAATAATTTTTGAACAAAGGGGTCCACATTTTCATCGTGCACTGAGCCATAAAATTATGTAGCAGTTCTGTGTAGAGCACAAATGGCCTATTACAATGTCCCACGATGGGTCAAAATGCAGGCCTTTATGCCCACCTGGCTGTCACTAGCTGCAGCTGCCACAAGAAGGACATGACGTCAGGTGAAGAGACACTTTGCAGCTGAGGCCCACCTTGAAGGGGCTGACACCTGGACAACAAGCCTTTTCTTACAGCGAGATCCAGGTAGTATATTGCTGTGTCCAACACAGTCATAACACCCATTTACTCTATGTGTGTTAACATCTTATCAGAAAACTAAAAATAATTTCCATTGCCCGATTTTCCCCTTCTTCATTATAAGTGTGTAAAGTTTACCAGAAAGTCTGTCATTTTCCAAAGTCAATGTCTTAGTGAGAAAATTCTTTAGAGAATTGAAATTAGTAGAAAACTGTTTCTTCAGAATTATTTTAATTGTATTTTACAGTTACAGCTCTAATAAGCTCGGTGTATTAAAAAAAAAAGGTGGCCGGGTACGGTGGCTCACGCTTGTAATCCTAGCACTTTGGGAGGCCGAGGCAGGCGGATCACGAGGTCAGGAGATCGAGACCACGGTGAAACCCCGTCTCTACTAAAAATACAAAAAATTAGCCGGACGTGGTGGCGGGCGCCTGTAGTCCCAGCTACTCGGAGAGGCTGAGGCAGGGGAATGGCGTGAACCTGGGAGGCGGAGCTTGCAGTGAGCCGAGATTGTGCCACTGCACTCCAGCCTGGGCGACAGAGCGAGACTCTGTCTCAAAAAAAAAAAAAAAAAAACGGTAAGTGCAAATGTTCTTCCATGGTTTGAACATGCCAATCACTTCCACATTAGCCAATATAAAAAGAAAATTTTTAGTCTCTGATTTTTTTAAATCAAATATCACTTAGATATACATTCCAAATAGACTATTTCAGGTAAATATGTGTTTTAGAAAAATCTTGAATTTAGAGGAATCTGGAAAAACATCAACATCTGTAACCTTGGTTATAAATTAGAAAATAAATCACCAGCAGTTACAATACTTAAAATTAAAAGCCCAAAACAATATTTTAGCATCTCAGTATCATTTCTTATGTACTGTGGTCTGTGGCAAGATCATGAGCATGAGGCCCATCACCTAGGCCTCCCCATCACTCATACCCTGATCATTTTTTTATAGCACTAATTACCTTCTAATTTATTCTCATTTTTTAGTTTCAGTGCTTATCTCTTCCCTCTATAATATAAGCTCTCTGAGCTCAGGGTTTTTTATCAGTTTTGTTCACTGTCATATCTCCAGGGCAAAGAGGAGTGGCTGGCCCATAATAGGTGTTCAAATATCAGTTAATGAATGAATGAATAAGTAAATCCATAGAAGGCTATTAAAAATCTTTCTAGAATTGCAACTAAAAATACTATCTGTAAATTCACATTTTCACAATTCACAAAAGTGGAGAGCTGTTATACTGGATCTCAACAGAAATCGAAATCAAAATGATAAGACAATATTCATACTCTTAAACACTCTGAGTTAGAAAAAATAATTACAGCATAAACCAGTTTGAAGTTCAGCTTTTGTTCATGGATGATTATATCTACTCAGAATCATGCTTTTGTTGCAGTCTAATGGGTATCTTAAATAGCTGAGGAAGGTATAGGAAAGTTATTCTAATTCTTTTTGGAAATGGATAAAGACCTAGAGAATTGTATCCTGTGCTGGTAATAAAGCTTGGTTTCTACCTTGCTGCTCGGGATATGATTAAGGTCTTATCATTCACTGATATATAGGAACATAAATCCTTGGGGAAGAGGGGTGGGATGTTAGAATGAAAGGCTAAAATAATAATAATCATCATGATGCTAACATTAACACTGAAAGCACATATTTGATGTGAAGTCTATCTTCAGACATTACAACCTCTTTATCATAAGATAAGAAATGTGACTGAGGTAAGCTTATATTTAGATAAAGGATTGAAGAAGGCACATGAAACTTAGACAGGAGTAGTTCTTGACCCTTGCAAAGAAAGATTTCTTATTCTAACAGATCATGTCCCTATGAAAAATTCATTCACATTTTTCATATACTTCTGTTATCTACCCCTCACAGGCAGCAAGGGTAGTCAATGGCAATGTTATAAAAGTTAGACTAAAATTTGACAAACTAATAATGCTGGAACCCCACTATAACTGCATTTCTACAGAATGGAGTTTTCTCTAATGTGGATCTATTCAAGATTTAAATATAAGGATATTTGTCTTCTGAAATATGAATGTGTACATGAGACAGTTGTACCACACCCTGAGTCCATTCTGAGTCACAGGCCTGAGGCCTCAAAAAAAAAATTATAGGGCATTACTAGAATTAAGCACTTAAAAAATGCGTAACATTATTTTAGTTGATTCAGATAAGTCACTATCATTTTGTTGCTGTTTAACTTTTCTCTTATTCTCAAACAGATGCTAATTAGTAGGGTAAATTAGTCTAAATGTGCTTTTGAGTTTAAGCCAGATGTCCACAAATGTTAGTGTACATCAGAATCATCTGAGATGACTGATAAAAATGGAAATTCTTAGGCCCCTTCCTTAGAGATTCAGATTCAGTAGGATTGAGGGTGTGGTCCACATATTAATAAGTATTAGAGCACATATGTATGAATTTCAAGCTCTTGTTGGTGTTAGAAGTAGTTTTAGAAACAATACTATGTAGCACAGATAAAAAATATGTAATGAATAAATATGTTATCAAGTATGATTTTTATAATATATTCTCCAACCCTTGTACATCAATGAAAAGTATTTTCTATCTCCTGCCAGTGATATCCTCCTATCCAGGAAAGGTGCCAGTTCAGGTTTGTTCTACAGAATCAAAAGAAACAGCTGTGTACTAGTAAATGCCAGAATAGAAATGACCGGGTAATTTCCTTCTTAGGCTACCAAGCAGACTGATCTTCAGAGAAACTAGGCTGGGCACTTGAGAAAGCACTTAAGGGCTTGACTCCCGGCCATTGGACTTTGGCCAAGGCAAACCTGCCTGCTTTCCTCCTCAGAAGGGGCAGTTGTGTTTGTAGTTTAGGAAAGGAAATCACTAATGCCCAGTAGAAAGCCTCCCAGAATTCCAACAGTATAACTCTGTTACAAGCTGAATACAGTATATCACCAAGCAATGAAAAATAGATCTCAAGACTAGAGTAAGCCAGCATTGGTCCTGAAAGCTACTTCACATGAGGCTAATCTAGTCTCTTATTGTGAGAAATTCTCATTCACCCAGTATGAGTGTTCCCAGGAGTATATTAGAATAATTCATGGATAACATTCAAGGCTATAAATGAATAAATACTAAATTTCAATTAAAAAGGTTAAATATCTGGGTTTTGTCTAAGTCAGTCCAGCTAAAAATGTGCTCCCATATAAACTAGTTTTACAACAAAACATCTTATCTTATGTTCATTAGACAATAAATTTCTTCAAATGACTTACACAAAAAATCTCCACCAAAATAATTACTGAATGAAGCCATTATGGAAAAGCCAGTTTTTCAACCAAATTTAACATTTTTTTCCTCCTCCAGACTATCTCACTTACAAAAGTTAATGCAACAAAGCCATACACTGAACAGAATTCTATGCAAATAGCTAGCCTGGCCTACGCTTGCCTAATCCATATCCACTTCCTGTTTTTCCAAATTCAAATCATTCTCTTCATTCACTGAGTCTCTGTGAACACTAGACCAAGCTAGGCAGTTGGAAACTCAGAAATAAACCAAGAAGTCTAGAAAAAGCCAATGAACTTGTAGAGGAATATGTGTGTTCATGAAAAGACATGCACAAGAATATTTATAGCAGAACCATTCTTAATAGCCAAAAGCCAGCAACCACCCACATGTGTATCAACAACATCGTGGATAAATAAATTTGTGGTTATGATCATACAGCAATGAAAATGAATGATCTATAATTACACACAATTATGCAAAAATCTTTCAAACATGATGAGCAAAAGGAGCTACATTGTTATTCCATCCTGTATATTTCTATTTATATGAAGTAAACTTTGGTGCTACAATTCATTATAATGGTTAACTTGAGGGGAAGGGATAGATGGTACTGATTGAAGCTGGATACTAGGGGAGTATTCTAAGTTGCTCATAAGATTCTGTTTACTTACCTGTGCCCTAGCTATAAGGGTCTGTTCGCTCTAAGCAAATTTATTGTGTGGATTGTACACAAATTATACACGTACTTTTCTGTATGTACACTATACATCAATAAAAAGTTCAGTTAAGAAAATTCTGTCACACTGTGATACTTCTAAGAAAAATTATGTAAAATATATTAAATATGAAGATGAGAGATAACAACAGGGAAGGAGGGGTGGTGCCAAAGGAAGCTGAGAGAGAAGAAGAATAAGATGAAAGGATGCTTTCGTAAAAATAACTGCCTGTTTCTTGATGTGAAGAGGTAAACTGGGGATAAAACCTAAATTAAAAAAAAAGTTTCTTCTCCAGTGAGCAAAATATATGTCAAAAATTAAACACAACCAGAAAAATAAATGACACTGAAGTCCCTGACTAATCATGTAAAAAATAAAGTTAGTTCCCTGTCTTACCCCAGGTAATTTCCCAGAAATAACTTACCATTCCAATTTAGAGAGAGGTAAAATATAGAACAGGATATAATAAAATATGAAAGAGAAAATTATTTTTTAAAAACTAGAAAATATGGCTGGGCACGGTGACTCATGCCTGTAATCCCAGTACCTTGGGAGGCTGAGGCGGGCGGATTTCTGGAGGTCAGGAGTTCCGGACCAGCCTGACCAACATGGCAAAACCCTGTCTCTACTAAAAATACAAAAATTAGCCAGGCGTGGTAGCACACGCCTATAGTCACAGTTACTCGGGAGGCTGAGGCAGGAGAATCACTTGAACACAAAAGGTGGAGGTTGAAGTGAGCTGAGAACATGCCACCACTCCAGCCTGGGTGACAGAGTGAGACTCTGTCTCAAAAAAAAATTAATATTAAAAAAAATAAAGACTAGAAAATACAATTCTGAAGCACGAATAGCAATTCTAAGCATGACATAAGTTTTTCAACTTGAAAAGTCAAAAATTTCTGTGCATCCAAAAACCATTAAGTGAAAGTAAGAACATATAAAAAAAAACTGGAGGAAATATTTGCAACTTATATGAAAGGCAGAGTCAATATACTTGATTTGCTAAGAATTCTTAAAAACCAATTAAAATCTTTTAACAGAGAAACAGACAAGAGACACAAGCAGGCACGTCACAAAAGAATACAAGTTAATAAAAAATAAATCAACTGCAAGGCATATCAAAACAGTGAGACATTTTACAATTATAAAACTGGCAAGGAGTTAACACAGAGATATTATGGGGTATAAATACTAAAACTATACTGAGGGACAATTAACCAAGCTTAATCAAAACTCTTTATACTGTACATACCACCAGTGGCTCAATGTTGACTCTCAGCAGTCTTCCTAGAGAATCAGAAGCAGGTGGTTTTGTGGTACGAGAGATAGCAGCAACTCTAGGATCCAAAAGCCTAATAAGGCTGCTATTGGGTATAGCACAGATGAGTGGCAGGTGGCCAGAGTTCTCAAGACCTTTGATACAACAGGAGTTAGTTCCTAATGAGGTAAAAATAAAGAAAAATATTCATATCAAACTGACCCAGATGGACTAGTTGAAAAATGGCAATCACCTCTCCCATCTTCAATATAGTGTTTAGTATTATCTTAATCTAAAAAACTCTTATCACAGCTTATTTTTCACAGTCAGACTCTCCGGGAAATCTGTATTCAAATTTGGCCAAACACCAGATTTCTTCTCTTTGTATAGTTTTGCTAAATGAAAAATCTGGTGAGGGCCTGTTTTATTTTCCCATTTATAACACACAGAATATAATCAGTATTTTGGAGAAAAATAGTTTTTCAGCAAAAAGAGTTATTTTCCAGCTATGAAAAATAAGAATATTAAACTGTTTAAAACCAAAAAAAAAAAAAAAAACAAGCAAACAAAAAAACACCATTTCACATATATGTTCTAAGTTGAACACAGAATTTGGAGGGTTTTGTGATTTTTTTATTTGTGTGGTTGTCATACTGATTTGTTTTGTTTTGTTTTGTTTCTTATACTTTTTCACTTGTGGAACAACCAGTGAGTTAAATTACATGAGTACAGAACTAATATGTGCTTTCTCTGACTCCTGGGTACAGACTCTGAAGTTGAACTGCCTGTGTTTAATTCCCAGTTCTTCTATTATTAAGCTGCATGACTTTCAGAAAGTTATGTATTATTATTTCTCTGCACTAGTTTTCACCTTTACAAAATTGGAAAACAAAGGCAATATGCCTACAATGCTTTTATGAATATTAAATATCATCGCATAAACACTTCAGGTATGTCCTGATGCAATAAAAGTGCTTAATAAATAGTATCTGTCATTATGTCTACATCTCCTAGCTATTTTCTCTACTACAGATAAAAATGATAGAGCATGATTTGTTAGCAATCACATTCCCCAAAACTCGCAAACAAAAGCATATGTAAATAGCAAAACCTAATAGTAAACAGAGGAATGATTGAGGAGTGGCATCAGCAAGATGTAGTAATAAAAAGCACCTCCTTCATCTCACAAAACATCAGATCAATAACAATATATGGGCTAATTCTGTTTATGAGAAATCCCAAAACCAGTTAAGAGGAACCTGCATCCCAGGAGAATACAAAGCCAGCCACATTGAAGCAAGTAGAAAAATATTTGTCACCCTCTCACCATAGTCCCTCTGCCTGACAGAGCACCATGTGACTGCAGGGAAACTACCAGCTTCTGGATTCGATTCTCCCTGGTGAGAGAAAGAGAAGACTAGCCCATACATCCAATGTTCTTACTTTTCAGGGAGGTTTTTGTCTTGCCTGTCTTGGAGCACTGATAACATCAGACATACTCTAGATGCTTGGGGGCCACTGAGAACAGAAAAAGAACTGGGTGTATGCTGCTGCTCCAGAGGAAACACAGTATCGCAGACAGAGGCCTCCCCCTCAAGGAGGAAAGAAAAAAGTGGAACACATGTCCAACAGTCCAGCCTTTTGAGGGGTTGCCCAAGGGGCTGGTTTCTTTCTTGAATTTCTGGTAATGTAGATGGGACCTAGCATACTCTAGATGCCAGGAGCCACCAAGAGTATAAAAGATCTGAGTGGCATGTTGCTGCTCAGATAGCATGGTCTGACAACAGGTCAGAGGGCCCACCACAGGATGGCAGACATCAGAGAAGGCAAAAGATTATGAACTTCTGAAAAAAGGAAACTAGCACATTCTTCTAAATAGAAATCTACACATGCAAAGCCCAGAAAAGACACATCCACAGAAAAACTCTGAGAGGCCTTCAGAGTCTCTACTTGGGCTGATTGGTGAAAGTTTTCCCCTATTATAAAGCTAGTTTGCAAAGAGTGAGAGAGGTGGTTTGTATTTTCAAATATCCAGACACCAACACAAATGGGGGAATAATGGCCCAAAGGAACAAAATAAATCTCCAGAAACTGACCCTAAAGATACAGGTTATGAATTACCTAAAATATAATTCAAAAATAAACATCATAAAGATGCTCAGTAAGCTCATGAAAATAGTGTATGAACAAATTAACAAAACAGCAATAAGTTCTCCTCTATCAGTAATTACTTTAAATGTAAACAGATGAAATTCACCAATCAAAATATAAAGTGGCTGAATAGATTAAAATAAAAAGAAGATCCAACTATGTGCCATCTATAAGAGACTCACTTTAAATGTAAGGCACACATAATGAAAGAATGGAAAAAGATATTTGACGTAATTGGTAACCAAAACAAAACTGGTGTAGCTATACTTATACAGACAAAATAGACATTATGTAAAAAACTGTAACAAGCAGCAAAGAATGATATTACATAATGATAAACGGTTCAATTTACCAGGAAGATATAATTATAAATATATATGCAACCAATATCAGAGCACCTAAATACATAAAGCAAATATTGACAGAAGTGAAGGAAGAAATAGACATCAACAACATAAAGTAGGAAACTTCAAAAACTACTTTTAATAATGGATGGAATATCCAGATAGAAGATCAATAAAGAAACAGAGGACTTGAAGAACATTATAGACCTAAGAGACATATACAGGACATTTCATACAACAGACACAGAATATGCATTCTTCTCTCCAGTATAGATCACATATATTAGGTCACAAAACAAATCTTAACTAATTTATAAGATTGAAATCATATAGGTATCTCTTCTGCTCACAATAGAATGCAACTGGAAATCAATTGCAGAAAGAAAACAAAAATTCACTAAACAACACATTCATGAACAACCAGTGGGCAAAATAAGAACATGAAAAGTGAAATTAGGAAAGATATATAAAAATGAAAACACAACATATTAAAAGTTATGGGATGCAGCAAAAGCAGTTCTGAAGGAAGTTTAAAGCAATAAATGCCTACGTTAAAAAAGAAGCATCTAAAGCAACCTAATTCTACACCTTAGGAAGTAGAAATAGAAAAAAAAAAGCTAAACCCAAAGTTAGCAGAGGGAAAGAAATAAATAATAAAACTTAGAGAGGAAATAAAGGAAATCGAGAATAGAAAAACAATAGAAAAATCAACAAAATTAATTGGTCTTTTGAAAAAATCAACAAAACCAACACACTTTACACTTGACTGAGGAAAAAAAGAGTGAAGACAAAAAAACTAAAATGGACATCAAAGAGGAGATATTACAACTGATGCCACAGACAAAAAGAATTATGAGAGACTACCATGAACAATTATAAACCAATTATAGATTATCCAAATTGGATAGCCTAGAAAAAATGGATAAATTCCTAGAAACATATAGCCTATCAGAACTGGATCATAAAGAAACAGAAAAACCAAACAGACCTAAAAACCAGTAAAGAGATTGAATCAGTAATCAAAAACCTCTCCAAAAAGAAAAACCCAGTACCAGATGGCTTCAATGATAAAATCTACCAAACATTTAAATAATTAGTGGCAATTCTTTGCAAACTCTTCCAAAAAATGGAAGAGAAAGGAACACTTTGAAACCCGTTTTATGAAGCCAGCATTATTCCGATACCAAACCTAGAGAAAGATATCACAAGAAAATAAAACTATAAGTTGATATCCCTGATGATTTAGATGCAAAAATCCTCAAAAATATATGAGCAAACTAAATTCAACAGTGTATTAAAAGGATCACACTATGACCAAGTGAGATTTATCCCTGGGATGCAAGGATGGCTCAACATATAAATATCAATCAATGTGATTCACCACATTAACAGAATAAAGGGTAGAAATCACAGGATGATAGAAATAGATGTACAAAAAGTATTTGGCAAAAGTCAATATCCTTTCAAGATAAAAAGACTCCACAAACCAGGAACGAAAGGAAATCATCACAACCTAACAAGGTTATATATGACAAGTCCACAGTGAACATCATACTCAACAATGAAAAACTGATAGTTTTTCCTACAAAATCAGGAAAAAAAGCACAGATACCCACTCCTGCCATTTTTATTCAACACAGTACTGGAATTCCTACCCAGAGAAATTAGGCAAGAAAAAGAAACAAAAGGCATCCAAATTGGAAAGGAAGAAGGAAAATTATCCCTTCACGGATGCACGATCTTATATGTAGAAAATCCTGAAGATTGCTATCTCAGGAGAAGGAAGTGGAGGCCTTTCTCAGATATTCCTGAGAAAGCTGAGGTGGAGAGGAGTTTGTTGGAGGAATTCAGAGGGTGACACAGCAAGAGAGTAAACATTCCACACAAGCAGAAAGGAAGAAAGGTCTCTGTCCTGCTCCATTTGGGTATCCCAGGAAAGTGGCAGGACTTTTAGAATGGTTCCTTGGTGGAAGAGGAGAGACTGGAACCTCACACTGAGACCCTTCTGGGCCTGAGCATAGCAACAGAAGAGCCACTTGCCTTTAAGTAACTCCAAGGGTTTGGATAAGTGGAAAGTACTCAGTGACCATGGTGACTCAGACACTCTCCTTCTATTTTCTGGGAACTTCGTAAACCTCCTGAATTTTTGTGCAAACTAGAGACACAGATAAGCACCCGCATTTAAAATTATGAGGTTCTAATTTCCCCGGTGGGTAAGGGACTCAGACTCATTTTTTTTTCTTTAATTGTAAAAATAAAGTAATAGGCCATTTCTTCCACACCTCACATCAGGTAGTAACACCTATAATCAACACATAGGAAGCTATTTAGGACATAATTATTTTATAAGTAAGAAAGGTTATAAAACACCGTATGATATAAAAGTCCATTTTTAGAGTTCTTTGGGTCTCAATTCCAGTCGACTATTTACAGCGTTTATATTTATTGACAAGCAGCTACAGGAAGTAGAAATGTTAATGTCTTATTTTTAATTGTCATTGTTTACCTCAACTTGTGGCTACATGTAGCTTTGATTTAGGAAACAATAATAACTTTATTCTTTAATGGAAGCATTTAAAGCCCTGTTAATCTTTCCTGGATCTCAGCCTCCAATTACCTAGAAACAAAATGAAAGCAGTGAGAGAAAAGACACAGATGCCAACAGGAAAACAATGATTTGTACCCTCTGTATAATGACCATATGTATTGATGGTGCTGAGACTATTATTACTACATGCTTGCTTTTGATGGAAGTTTTCTTGCTCTATTTTGATAAAACTCTGAAATAGAAAACTAAGTATCCTAGAAATCCAGCTGCTTATTCTCTTAAATTTTATTCATGTATCAGTGATTCTGGGCCTTAGCAGCTTTGAAGGCTAAACTAGGTTTCAATATTAGTCACTTGGCAGAAAGAATTTTTCTCAGGGGTGATTCCACCCACTCTTTAATTTCTCATAAGCATAAGAAATTTATTTCTCATAGTTCTCAAGGCTGGGAAGTTTAAGATCAAGGAATAGAGAAAAAACGGCCATGGACCAGTTGTGGCCTATCTGCACAGCAGTGCTCAGGCCCAGAAGGGTCTCAGTGTGAGGTTCCAGTCTCTCCTCTTCCACCAAGGAACCATTCTAAAAGTCCTGCCACTTTCCTGGGATGCCCAAATGGAGCAGGACAGAGACCTTTCTTCCTTTCTGGTTGTGTGGAATGTTTACTCTCTTGCTGTGTCACCCTCTGAATTCCTCCAACAAACTCCTCTCCACCTATCTGCACAGCAGATAGGCCAAGAAGAGAACACTGTAGATGGTGCAAGAAGTGTAAAAGTGAGGAGCAAAGTGATGGATGCCAACAGCACAAGTAGATGGCAGGTACAAAAGTAAAGGTGCAGGGACACAGACTGGATTTTAAAATATACATTAATACATGCTTATGTTAATATGTGCTGTGTAACCCATCCTTTCTCCCCAAAAGCAGCCCTGTGGTTAAACAGGATTGTGAAACATGCACCCATAACTCCCCTTCAAGATTCACAACACATATTAGAGTCCGAAAAATTCCACACAGAGAAACCCAATGTGACCACATTTATTTGCTCCTGGGGCACTCTTATTTGCAACATGCCCACTGTCACACTGAGGAACAGATTACATGGCATACCAGGTTAGGAAGTCTTGTTCTAAAAAAAATTTTCTTTTTTTTTTTTTTTTTTTGAGACAGAGTCTTGCTGTGTTGCCCAGCTGGAGTGCAATGGCATGATCTCAGCTCACTGCAACCTCTACCTCCTGGACTCAAGTGATTCTCATGCTTCAGCCTCCCCAGTAGCTGGGATCACAGGACTGAGCCGCCATACCCTGCTATTTTTTGTATTTTTAGTAGAGACAGGGTTTCACCAAGTTGGTCAGGCTGGTCTCTAACTCCTGACCTCAAGTGATCCACCCATCTCAGCATCCCAAAGTGCTGGGATTACAGGCATGGGCCACTGCACTCAGCCTAAAATTTTTCAAGCTTTAAAACTACCACAATATAGCAAGCAACTCAATGTATTAAACAATGATAGGTTCTTAAGAAATGTTTAATGAATATTCAAAAGCTTTAAAGTCAATACATGTTCTAATTTTTCTAGAAGTAAAATTAATTGTTATTAATTCACATGAAAATGCTTTATACCCAAAATAGTTTAAGCTACACATTTTAAAAACATAGTTCTTACTAGTTTCTTTGATAATAGCAATGTGCTTTTTTCAGTGTCACAAATTAGTAGTTTTCATTTGTTAGATACAGCTGTGTCTTTCATAATTTATATTTGTGCAACAAAGTCTGGCATTTCAGAGAAATTTCCCTTATCTACAGTTATTTCTATGTTTTAAAAAATTGGAGAAGAAACAGATGTTGAATAATGAAATTTATTTTAAATTATTTTAGAAGTATTTGGCAGCAACTACTAGAGTATTAGTAAGAGAACAGTGCTTGTAAAAATGGCGAGTTTATTTTGCCTGTACTTTCTTGAAAGAAAAATAATTTAAAATGAAACAAAGAAGTATTATCAAATGTCTATCATAGAAACATTTATTAATAAGGAAAACAACTTTCAGTAAACATTGTATTTCATCATCATGAGTTTGAGTCCATAAAACTCTGTGCATCCATTCATACATATACTATATTGAAGAAAAAACTACAAATTCTTTCTGCTTTTTGTAATATGTGGCTTTTAAAAATAAGCCTGGGGATTTTATCCTTTTTTCCCTACCTTTGAATTTATACTATAGCTTTCAAATTAACCCTACTTGAGAAAATAGACTAATTCATGACCCAATAGTCTGCAATGATTTCTGAAAGATTTTGTGGTTTGAATAATAATTCAAGTTTCTGGAACTATCTGGCCATTTTGCATATGTTCATTTCATTCTTGGTCAACGTATGTTTCTACGTCATTAGTATAATTTTAAAGTATCCACAAGGCTATTTTTGTGGCTATATTAAGAGATAATTCCAATACATAGGAGGTGGTTATATTTCAAATGATTTGGGAAAAATTAATAGTTGGCTTAACCCAACATTGTACAATTATTTTTAATTATTTGTAACAAGATTAGCCAATCCTGCAGTTCTCTTTGGCAGACCAAAAAAGGTTTTATTAAAATAAACTTTCAGGAAATGAAGTTAGCAATATATATAGTAGGCATATATTATCTCAGGATTATTTTCTCACTAAAATTCTCTAAGATGGCTATTGAAATTTCATATCAGCAATTATCATTAATTGCAAGCATAGACCAAAATAGCCAAAATAGAGATAGTTTACATGTCATATTGAAATAAGGTAGCAGTTTTTAAGCAATGAACCTATCATTAATGAAAAGCTTAAATTCTTTCTCCAGTTGGTCTTGAAGCGTGAGGTTTACTGTGTATGTTATGGCAAAACTTCAGCAGCTGACTAATTTATAAATAGGGAGTAGATTGGTTATAGTTTCCTATGGTAATTCAGGTTCAAGTTTCTTTATTCAAAAATAATTTAGAAGTCATTAAGGGATTTGAGTATAATTGAAGTACAATAAATTGTCACTGCAATTTTATTCCAGAGTTCCAAATTTAGGTGTTAAAAGTGGTTCTTTTATCTATGATTATCTTGATTGAGTAATCCTGCTTAATTATTTAATTAAAGCATAAAACAATTCAAATAACACAGACACCACTCAGTCCCAAACTGTCAGCTGAATTAAGGCCAGTGTAGTTATCTGTGTTTTTGGTTTTGTTTGTTTGTTTTGAGACGGAGTTTCACTCTTGTCACTCAGGCTGGAGTGCAGTGGTGTGATCTCGGCTCATTGCAACCTCCACCTCCTGGGTTCAAGTGATTCTCCTGCCTCAGCCTCCCAAGTAGCTGGCATTGCAGGTGCCCGCCACCACGCCCAGCTAATTTTTTGTATTTTTAGTAGAGATGGGTTTTCGCCATGTTGGGCAGGATGGTCTCGAACTCCTGACCTCAGGTGATCCCCCGGCCTCGGCCTCTCAAAGTCCTGGGATTACAGGCGTGAGTCACTGTGCCCAGCCCATCTGTGTATTATTATTCCATGTACATGAGTATGGTTGTAAATGAGGAAGGAAGAATAGCACTTTTCAATTCTGGTCTACAGCCAAGTCATGTCTCCCATGAAAATATTTACTATATGGTAAGAATGAACAATATTCAAGATGCTTAAGGTGCTAAGGAAATGAAACACATAGCAGCAGCAGCTCCCACTTAAATAGGGCTTACTGTGTACAGAGTACAGGTCCTAGAGCTTTGGATATATGAACTGATTTAATTTGCACAGCAAATTCATGAGGTTACTACTATATTATCACATTTTACAGATGAGGGCTAAAACATCGAAAGGGTTAGTAACTTGCCAAGGTCATGAACTTGGTAAACCAAAGAGCCAAAATTAAAACCCAGACAATTTGACTTCATAACCCATGCTCTTAGCCAAGTAACAAAGTTTAACCAAGCTAGAGAGTAATAATTGGCCAATTGTCCCAAATATCTGAGACCAAACAATGTGGAGTCACTTTAGCTAGAATCTTCAATAGAGTGGCTAACATTACTGATATTATTTTCTGCAACCTCCTTCCCTCCCTTACTTGAAAATTTATCTTAGACCTCTACGGATTTCTCTACTTTCTTCCTTCAATGGGGATAAGTATCCCTCTTCCTTTCCAAGGCTAACTGAACATTCCACTTTAGCACTTAATTCCATCCCCTATCATACTCTTTAAATAACCTTGATTCTTAACTGTCCTGACCCTACTACACAGTATCTCTTTCTTCACCCAAGCCTATATATTCCCATCTCTACTTCTTTGAGAAAAGAAATAATCCCACAACCCTACTCCCCCATAGAGCTACCATACCATCTTCATTCCTTCACCCTTGATATTTTCATTTTCAGGAAAAGCAGCTAAAGTGGGTCCAAATCAATCACGAAGCTTTAGTCAGAGACTAAAAAGGAATCATGATGTGAATTTTTCAATTTCTGTGATGTAAAGAGAACAGAACTTGGAGCCAGAAGTCTACCCTGCTTAATGGTATGAATTCTGGGCATCAAACACATGCAAAATGGGAATAATGACACAATTTCCCTGGGTTCTTGTGAGGATTACATGTGAGCAAGTGTAGAAAAAGCCCTCAAATTGATGGGGGGCATGGCTCTACACAATAAAAAATGTTTAAATATTTGTTGAATATGAATTAGAAGGATTATAATAATAAAGTTAGAAAAATATCCTCTAATAATCAATAAAAAGATCAAAATGGATGAAAAGGAGAGAGTGCCAGTGTGTAAATGAGAGACAGATCAAGATCATGGGGGAGGAAACGATATTCTGTAGACACTAATACTCAAAAGGTATACTAGAATTCATCCATCCAGCAAATATTAATAAAACACCTACTGTGCTCCTAGCAGTGCTCATGGCATTTGAGATTCATAGTGAACTAAACAGACAGAATCTCTCTGCCATCTGACTCTGCCCACTCCAAAAGATTAATCCTTCTAAAGAACCATCATGATGGGTTATTTCCTTGTTTGAAAGTCTTAAATAGTTCTTTATTGCCTACTTAATAAATTCTAAGCCTCCTAACCTGTCATCTAATGTCTTTTATATTTTCTCGAGCTCAAAAAATTTTTTTCAGCTTAACTTCTTACTATTTCAACTTTTCCCCCACATGAACTCTCAAAAGACAGTAAAAAAATAACATTTTAAAAAGACCAGGACATAGGCATGGGCAAGGACTTCATGTCTAAAACACCAAAAGCAATGGCAACAAAAGCCAAAATTGACAAATGGGATCTCATTAAACTAAAGAGCTTCTGCACAGCAAAAGAAACTACCATTAGAGTGAACAGGCAACCTACAGAATGGGAGAAATTTTTTGCAATCTACTCATCTGACAAAGGAGTAATATCCAGAATCTACAAAGAACTCAAACAAATTTACAAGAAAAAAAACAAACAACTCCATCAACAAGTGGGCGAAGGATATGAACAGACACTTCCAAAAGAAGACATTTATGCAGCCAACAGACACATGAAAAAATGCTCATCATCACTGGCCATGAGAGAAATGCAAATCAAAACCACAATGAGATATCATCTCACACCAGTTAGAATGCCGATTATTAAAAAGTCAGGAAACAACAGGTGCTGGAGTGGATGTGGAGAAGTAGGAACACTTTTACACTGTTGGTGGGACTGTAAACTAGTTCTACCATTGTGAAAGACAGTGTGGTAATTCCTCAAGGATCTAGAACTAGAAATACCATTTGACCCAGCCATCCCATTACTGGGTATGTACCCAAAGGACTATAAATCATGCTGCTATAAAGACACATGCACACATATGTTTATTGCGGCACTATTCACAATTGCAAAGACTTGGAACCAACCCAAATGTCCAACAACGATAGACTGGATTAAGAAAATGTGGCACATATACACCATGGAATACTATGCAACCATAAAAAGGATGAGTTCGTGTCCTTTGTAGGGACATGGATGAAGCTGGAAACCATCATTCTCAGCAAACTATCGCAAGGATAAAAAACCAAACACCGCATGTTCTCACTCATAGGTGGGAATTGAACAGTGAGAACACTTGGACACAGGAAGGGGAACATCACACACTGGGGCCTGTCATGGAGTAGGGGGAGGGTGGAGGGATAGCATTAGGAGATATACCTAATGTAAATGACGAGTTAATGGGTGCAGCACACCAACATGGCACATGTATACATATGTAACGAACCTGCACGTTGTGCACATGTACCCTAGAACTTAAAGTATAATAATAAAAAATAAATAAAATTTTAAAATATTATTTTTAAACATAAAAAATAAAATAAAAAGACTCTAGAACTCCTCTAGTTTTGGAACCAAAGTATATTTTAGTATAGCTGGGACATTTGAGAAGTTTGAGAAAGGAAGAATTGCAGATGATGGGACTGTGAAGGAAAACTGGACTCCAACCAGATTATAACGGACATTATACGCCACGCTAAGAAGTCTCAGTTTGTTCATAAAGACAACTGAACACTGTTATAACCAAGAAGTGTTATGATCAGGTCTGTGTTATTAAAAGGTAATTCTTGGGACAGTTGTAGGATGAATTTGAAGAGATGTCCGGTGGCATGACAAGCAGCTAAGAGAATATTGCCATAATGATGAGAGATGGTGACAGCCATCTCATCATTAATGAATAATGCAGTGGAGCTCATGGCATGAAGGGTCTTATTCCTAGGAAACATTTCAGAGCTATTATCAATAAGGTCAGAGACAGGTTAGCAGAATGGTTTAATAGTTACGTGGTTCTGGAATCAGACTGCCCTTGTCTCAGACCTATCTTGCCCACTTACTAGTTTATGACCTTTGTCAAGTTACCATATCTCTCTTACATTCATTTTCCTCATTTTTAATGTAGAGATAAATAGCACCTACCTCCAGAGATGCTATAGGAATTAAAGTCAATACTCCATACCGAGTTCTTGGCAACAAGCTGGCTAAGGAATTGCTTTATGAATGTTAGCTATAAGCTGTAAAACGTAGAGAGTCAGAAGCATCATTTCCTCCCAGCTTTGTGTGTTTTCGAGTTTGTTGAGCGTTCCTTATACTGTACATATATTGCATGTTTACCATTATTGAACCATTCTTCATGCCATCTCTTTCAGTTCGATTTCCATCTGCTAAAATCCAACCTAATCCCAAGTCCTTGATTTAGTCATCTTTTAATTCCCAGTGCTTTAACACATTTTAGATTTCAATTAAATTTGGTCAAAGTTCTCTGAAAACCTCACCAAACATGTTTTTTCACCCTCTGAACTTTCACAGGACTTCATATCGTTCTTGACTCTTACCACAGATAATCTTCCATTTGAGGACTTAACGTATGTAACTAATCTCCCTTCATTGTTCTGTGAGACCCTTCCCCACTGCAATTCTTTTGGTGCTTTGTGCCTAATTAGATTGGTCTCTCACAAGATAAGTCTGAGCATAACTGTTTAATGATTCACTCACTCACACACTCAGTAACAAATAATTCAAAGGAAAACCATCAACTAGATTTTAAGTACCTTATTGCCCTAAACCGATTCTCCTTGTAGTCAATACTTACTTCTAATGTTTCATCATCCTGGAACCTGTTGTGGGAAAGCAGTCTGAAAGGTGCTCATTAAGTAATCTTGAGTTTATACAATTTGGTCCTCTGTTGATTGCCCTTGGGCACTTTATTATTCTTACAAAACCTTTCCAAAAAGTAAAACTCAAATTTTCTCAATTTAAGATAATTTTAACTTTTAAGCAAACATCGTGCTATAATTTAACAGAGATGATAGCTGTTTATCCTGATTGAGTCACATCACATTTCACTGTGTGGGCAGGCATCTGAATGTTTCACAAACAGCAGTTATGAAGGGTGTAAATATTGGTTGGCTTAACTTAGTTTAGAAACACAAGGCTGCTATGGCCAGTGATCTAAACCACCACCACTGTTCCACTAAAATATTTTGGGTAGGGCTTTAAAATGTTTTGGGAGGGCAGCCAGCCAAACACATGTGCCATCCAGATTTCCAAGTCTAGGAGTGGGAGAGGGAAACCTGCCTGAGCATGCGCAGAGCAGAGAGCAACCCCACAGTCACTTCTTCTATGCTCTAGTGCTGTGCCCCTGCCTGGGCCCCTGGCAGCACACCCGTCCTGACTGCAGCCACTCCAGGCCCTGTGGCACACAACATTCACCCTGACATTACGCCAGAATCAGGCTGCCTCTGCCTGTCACCAGGAGCCAAAAGACAGGATTCCACTGCATCTGAAGCAAATGTTGTTGAGGCATGCCAGGAAAACTGTGAATCAGAGGCCAATTTGGGAAGCAAACCACCTCACAGATTTCTTGCTCAACCTAGGAACAAAACTCCTATCATTTGAAAGCATCAATATACACCTCTTTCATTCCAAAGATATCATAGTCATTTTGTATCTTATAACCTCTATTCTGCTACCCACAAGTGGTTGTTATATTTATTCATCAGACACAGAAATAAGTATCCGCACACTGCATCCTACACCCCTTCCCAAGGGTATGCCTTATGGCACATAGAGGGCAAAAGCAATGTATCATTCCCACTTCTACCAATCAGAAAACAGGCTATCCACATTCTTTTCCATGTATTAGAAACATGTGCCTCTGATCCAAAGACTTTTGGTTGATAAGACTCTCAGAATGCAAACATAAGTTCCAAATATTAATTAATAGAATGTGTAGTTAATTCAAAAATAAACAGTTAAAATCCAAACATATTAAAAGTCCAATTCAAATATAAATTTCATGCAAATCAAAAATTTGCACTCTCTAATTATTAAAACAGTAACATTTGTGTAGTCATTCAACATTTTTTCCAATGTACAATAAAATTTATAGAGTGATTTTAAATGGCAACCTTCTTTTCCCCAACCCCAACACCCCAAATCTCTTTGATGTTGGAATTCTTTTGCTGAAACCTACTAAAATTTGGACAACTGTTTGAAAAATTCAATATTCTCACAAAACAGACTACATTTATATTGCTCATGATAAAATAATTATTTGTGCATCAAAAGATAGACTGCTATCTAAATAAACACTTTTTAAAATGTGAGCATGATTCAATTTGATAAACATTAATTAACTTTACTATAGGTTGGTTCCAATGCTAGATATTATATATAATAAATATAAGCCCCCTCAATGAGCTTATAATCTAATGGGTAAAATAGATATTAAAATCTCTAACTATAACCTAAAATGGAATAATGTAAGAACTAAAGTGAATTATAACCATGTTACAAGATTAAAATGGAAAGAACTATTCATCTTGATGAAGGGATTAAGATAATGTTTAATAAAGGAAGTAGCACATGAGCACATTGAAAGATGAGTAAGATTATGATAGAAAAGAGATGAAGAATCTTCTACTCTCTAAAACATCATACCTTAAAAGTACAAAATTGGTGCAGAAACTCACAAATAGTGTGGAACAGCCAGAGGACGTGGCATGATTATGACCTTCAGCATTTATATGTTAGTTATTTACTACACATTCAGATGTCTCTATCTTGTGCCTGTTATATTCCAGGCAGAATATCTGGCACTGAGGATTCAACAAGGGTTGAGATTTAGTCTTGCCTTCCTATATGGGGAGAATTTTGTAAAATTTCATTTTTGTGGGCAAAAAGAAGTTTGTGAAGGTTCTCATGGAAAGAGATGGAATAAATGAGCCTGTGTTTTGAGAGCACTATCCTTTGAAAACACATCAAACAGATTGGAGGGACAAGACTGAAAACAGGAAGAGTTTCAAGTATCTTGGAGGACACTTATACTCTGCAGTGCTATTTTCTTCCTGGTAGAATTAAGGCCACCAGCAGTATTACTCAAGGCTTCTCTCCTCACTGTGACATGGAGAAATGATTTGCCAGATTGGTGAATTTCAAAGGAGAAACCAGGCACGTAGAGCTCTTTTCACCCCTCCTCCTGATCTCTTGGGAAAGCACCTGACCTTGGAGATCTGTTCTCCTCATCTTCTCCAGGCTGCAAGTTGTCCACAGCTGACTATAACTGGGTGGGTAAGGCTGGCTAATTCAAAAGTTTATATTTAGGAAAATTTGGAGATCTTTCAAATCAGAAAAGATTGTCCTCATATTTTTTATTTTTTTTTTTGAGATAGAGTCTCACTCTGTTGCCCAGACTGGAGTGCAGTGGTGCGATCTCGGCTCTCTGCAATCTCCACCTCCCAGGTTCAAGCGATTCTGGGACTACAGGAGCACACCACCACGTCCAGCTAATTTTTTTGTATTTTTAGTAGAGACAGGGTTTCACCATGTTGGCCACGCTGGTCTCGAACTCCTGACCTCATGACCCACCTGCCTCAGCCTCCCAAAGTGCTGGGATTACAGGTGTGAGCCACCACGTCCAGCCCCTGTCCTCGTATTTTTATACCTGCATAGTATTCCCTTTTTGGATGCATCTTAACATTACTGTTGGAAACTTAAGTTATTTGCAAGGTTTCCTATTATAAACAAAACTGCAGTTAATGACTTGTGCAGACCTCATTTCATATATTTATCCACTTATCTGTGATATAAGTACCTAGAAGGAAAGTCTATGTACATTCACAATTTTAGTAGACATTGCTCAGTTGTCCTCCACATGGTTGGACTAATTTATATACAGCAATATATGAGAGCAAATTTGCCCCACACTGCTTGCCATCCCAATATTTAGATTTTTATTCAGGTTCCTCAGTTTATAGAAAATGTATTTTATAGAACATTTTCTAATCTTGGCACACTGTGAAAGTTAAAATTCTTATTATGTATGACAATTCTCTGCTTAAACAATTTGTGAGGTTCTAAAATATAAAAACATTATGTGAACATCAAGGTGCATGGATCTCCTCACTTATTTAATTTTAATATTTTAAGATATATCTCAATATATGGAAAAACATACTCTGAGCTTCAATATAGTCAAATGTAATTTGACTTTAAAACAGATTTTGCTTTTCTGAATTGGAATTTGAAATGCCAAAATATCTATGTCATACTCCGATGTAATGTTTATTACCACAGGTGTAATAACAAATGTAATCATTGTCAATTAAACAATTTTAAGATGTGTGATATGCAGGGAAATGGGCCAGATCTTGGGAATAGAAAGAAAAATAAGATAACTCTTACCCCCTGTCCTCAAAGTAATTACCATGCATTAATAATTACTACAGAATATAGTAAAAGACAACTTCCAAGTGGAGAAGTATTTTATTTCAACCAATGAAAAGCCTTTTTACCTATACAATACTACTTCTTATTAAAATATATCTACGCCGGGCGTGGTGGCTCACACTTGTAATCCCAGCACTTTGAGAGGCCGAGGTGGGCAGATCACGAGGTCAGGAGATCGAGACCGTCCTGGCTAACATGGTGAAACCCTGTCTCTACTAAAAATATAAAAAATTAGCCGGGCATGGTGGCAGGCACCTGTAGTCCCAGCTACTCGGGAGGCTGAGGCGGGAGAATGGCACGAACCTGGGAGGCAGAGCTTGCAGTGAGCCGGTATCGTGCCACTGCACTCCAGCCTGGGTGACAGAGCATGATTCTGTCTCAAAAAAAATAAAATAAAAATAAAAAATAAATACACCTAATCCCTTTTGTTGTTAAATAAATTTATTTATGTTTGTTGTGAAAATCAGTTCTATTGGGTTAATATCTATTATTTGTGTTGTGAAGTTAATTTCTGTCCATGCAAAAGTATGATTCCAGATAATTACATTGATAATACTACAAATTTTGGCAGAGTAGTCATCTCATATTTTCTTCCATTGGTCCATAAAAACTAAAATATTGCAGCTGACAATTACCCTACAATACCTAATTTTATATCCAAAATAACTTATTTACATTGTTGCTTTTTCCCCATAATTTTAAATGACCAGTCTTTTCTGAATGGACATCTTAGCTAAAAACATCTGATCATTTTATTGGGAAGAGGAGATAATAACTAATTCAGTAAAAAGTGAAAGTGTTCTACTTTTGCTTAACATGATAACTCTGGTCCCAGAACTGCTGAAAAAATGCACTATGCAGTTTCATAACTAAGTCCTGTCCTGAAAATGAAAGATTGTAAGGAATATGATATGTGTTTGAGTCTGTGTGGGAGACTTGTAATGTTAGAAGAGTTCTTTTTTTCCATTCATATATGGGATTTAATTCCTCTTTCACCTAAAAGAGGAAGGACAGGGAACCTCAGCAGCCCAGAAAAAGCCACGTAGCCAGAGAGCAACATGGTGGAATGAGAAGAACATGGAGCCAGGAGAACCGAGTGCCAACCTCAGCTCTGACAGCCAATGAGCCAGGGCAAATTACTGGGCACCCAGGAGAAACAGGTGTCAACTTCGGCTCTGACAGCCAATGAGCCAGGGCAAATTACCTGCCAAATCTTCACTCATTTTCTCAGCTGTAAAGCTTCACCAGATGTTCTCTAAGACTTCCAGTTCTGATATTCTCATCTGTATTCTGACATTTCCAATCTTCATCTTGTACTTCTTCTTCCCAAGAGGGCAGACGGGAAGATCAGAGAAGTATATCATATCTGAGTAGGAAAGAAGTCAATCGTGACTTTCAGTACCTTTTGGACACTCTAGTCCAGAAATGCTTCTGGTGGCAGAACAGTGGCTACTGAAAGAAAAAAATGCACTAGGAGACAATTATGCAAGCAAAAAATGCTTCTTTCTTTCCTTCTCCAAATGTGAAAAACAAAAATGTGACTGAGTACTGTATGCTGTTGTAAGATTTTCCATTTATAGAGTCTTAATAGTAATATTCATTCAAGTCCTAATTTTCCAAGGTTATTTTTAACCTCAGTAACAGTATAATTGTTCTACTTCACTATGGTAACCATATAACATCAATTTTCTAAGACAGCCTCAATTTTAATTGACTTGTCCCTAATTTAGACCAAATTTTAGACTTATCCCTTTTGTAAGTTTAGGGAATATGATTACCCATGTATTTAATTATCCCGTCTGTGTCTCTCTTTCTTGATTACAATAACACATTTGACACGAAAATAAAAGAGTAAGGAGAGACCCAGATTTTAACATTTCACATCTTTGTACTTGGCAAATGGTCTCACATGCTGATATGGTGACAGAAGAGTTGGAGGCTCACAGAAAATCTACCCATTAAGTAGACACAGATACTAGGAGATATTTGGCTACATTAACTGACCACACAGAGTTTAGAAGGCCTGGAAAGAAAAGTCAGGATTGTTTTATTGTTAGTGGCATTTTCAAGTGAAGATACTAGGGTCCCTATCAGGGGAGAGAAGCCAACTAAGTTTAAGAAGCCAGAAAGGCTGACAGTTGTCTTCTGGGAAAAATATACAAGGACCACAAGACCTTGGTAACCAGACTGAGGTCCCAGGTACTACACAGGAGTCCACATAGAAAAGAGGAAGAAGAGGGCAAAGAAGGTTATCAGAAATGCCCAATGCTGGATACAACGATATATGGAAAAAAGGAAAATGTTTATTATTTTTTTATATATTGACTATAGGCATCATGACACTGTGTTCCTAAATCCTTTAGTATACATGATCAAAATAAAAGTAGTTTTTAAACTTTGTTGTATTATATTCCTCTTTCAAAAAAAAAAACCACTATAAGCTATGAAGTCTTTCAGAAAAAAATGCAAACACACAATATTGTACAGTTCATTTCAGGGGAATCACAGCTTCCCAGAAAGTCATCCACAGACTTCAATTCAAAACCTTTAGCAAACAGAGATAATGTCTTTTTAAGATAACCTAGGAGTACAGTGCCTGCAAATGCCAAGGCTAGTTGGCAACTAAGAGTATTTGGGTAGCCCAGTGACTGCAGGAGACTCATTCTACAACTGGAAGGATAATTAGTAAAGTCAGTCTCATGGTGAGCAGAAGTTGTCCTGGTTGGTCTAGAAAGTGGTGTAGGGCTTAGATTTGTGGTATGAAAATCACTAGGCCTGGCTCTTGAAAGCTCAATCCGGCAAAGGCTGAGAAATGATGTGTTCGATGAGGTTGACATAAACAAAAAACCTACTGCCTGTGCACCATGACCTACACCACAGACAAAAATAAAGTCACGTTTTTCTAAGGGTCAAGCATGAATAGTAAAGGTCAGAGAAGAGGGTTCTGCTAATGGCATTTGGCAAAAGGTAAAAGAAAGAAAGAAAGATGGTGACCAGATGTTCTCTATTCAGAATATGTAACAGGGAAATTACATTACAGTAGTTGGAATTCAAGTTATATAAAAGGAAAATCTTCCATCCAGTGAACTTTGTAAAGCATGAGACCTAGTTACTGATGGACAGACACTATTATTCTCCTTCCATGAATTATTCAAAAATAGAACAGATATTTGTGTGTTTTTAGAGATTTGAATATAAAGTTTCCAGAAACAAAAGTTCAGGTCAGGCATTCATGGAGATATTCAAATTCCTTGAAAGACAGACATATCCATCTATTTGATATTTATTTCATTATAAAAATGTTTATAATTATTTTTAAATCCATTGAATTCCTCTAATCTGACACTTCACCCAAACTTCTCCATAAAAAATTACTGAGAATAAGAACTGCTTGATGTAATTCACAATCAATATAATCATGTGGATTCCATTCAGCATCTTTAGTGTTCTTATTAATACTAATTAACTTGTATTAAGAACAATTAATACTGAAACCATCAAGCTGTTGCCATCAAGTTATATATCCCTAATTGAAATTATATTTTTAAGCAAAATGATTCTGATATCTACACACATATGTTGAAAATAATATCCTAAGTAAGTACACTCTGGAAAACTATGCAGAAAATAATGGAAAAGTAAATACAAAAGATGTTCTGGAAAGACTGTTAGAAAAGTAATGAGATTTACAGATCGACTAAAACACCAGGAAAACCTCCAAAGAATATTTGACATTTGGTCAGTCAGTCAGAGGAGAGTTGGCAGTTGGTCAGGAAAAATGTGAATCATAAAAGTCTATCTCTTCCATTATACAATGCATATGAATCAGATGTCTGTTAGCTCGTTCTTGGTCTCAAATCTAAAGTCAGCAACTGCTTTATTTATTTGGCTTCGTGACCCAGATTAGATTTCCTGTTCTATCAACTTGTAATATGTGTAGCTCACACTCACACAGAATTTGGGGTAGAGTGTAATGATCCTCCCATCCATTCACACCATCTTTTATTTTGGCCAGTTGCTGGGGCAAAATTGCCATGTCTATCACCTATAGCAGAAATTTGGTCTTCCAGCCAAATATTAGGAAGCACAGTAGTGACTGCTATGGCAACAGACTAAACAGACCATCTAAAAGGTAGTTGGAAGAAGAGGTAAGCTATTCCAAATACAGAGAGGTAGGAAAGTTAAAGTTTCTCAAATCCTAAAATATGAAAACCAAGAGCATACACATCATAGGATGGCAATCTTGATGAAAATATAAATAATTATTTTCTATTATTGTTTTATCAATATTACTTTCTAAGAATTTGTTAAATGACTTAATCTCAGCTTCTAATGAACTTACAAATTCAAAGGAAAATTTCAAAATAATAACGCTTGTCCAAAGTCTCCAAATACTGGCTCCTTAAATAAGATTACGCACAAATAATTTGAAATGATTTCATTCCTTTAGAGTTGTTCCCATCTAGCCTTCCAGTTGAAAGAAAAATATTAGCAGCAACAAATGTAAGCAACAAAGGAAGAAAGGACACCACCTGTCCAAACCCTACCTTCAGTTTTTTTCTCTGAAAGCTTTTAGTTTTCTTGGTCCTTCCATTATAAACAAACACACACACAGACAGACACACACACATACATGCACACACACGCACACACACACACACTACCTTACCAACTTTTTATCAGGACAAAGTTTTTTTAGTCACTTGTACAAAAGTGTAAGATGATTGCCCACTGTATTTGTGGGGTTGGCTGAAACTTTAAAACTGATCACGAAGAGAAACAGCATTTATGGTTCACTGACTAGTTCTCTAAAACAGTGAATATAAGCCCTGCCTGGCTCAGTCTTCTTTACAAAAAATATTTTTTTAACATTCTTATACTATCATGAAATTTTCAGAACATATAACTTACACACATACCTAATTTTAAATCCCTATATTGTTCTAATTACAAAAGAACAATATAATCTAATTAATCCCTATATTGTTCTAATAAGAAATTTAAAAGGAATTTAAAATAAAGTAATTCAATATTCAGATGCTCAACCATGATGACACTAGATGACAGGGAATAATAAGATTCTCATTATCAACCAGTATGGATTTATAATAAGTAGGACAATATTCATCTGGTTATTGCAGATGCATTTTGATATTCAACATCTAGATATAAAAACTAAATTATTATGGTCAGATTAAATGTATGTCACAGTTGCATTCCAGAGAAATTTATTACATATTAAAACTATTCAGAAAATAGTTGGTGTTTGCATATATAATGAAGTTGTTCCTATGCTCAAATAATTTCAAATGGATTTTTCACTTACATGAATGACTGGCAAGACCTTCAGTCAAGCAGGACATAGGAGAATTCTTCCCTGCATTCCAGGAAATAAAGCATCTCCAGTTTCCAGCCACTTGATGTCGTTTCAATTGTTATAACAAATAAAATACTCTCAAAAACATCCAAAATTCCCCTAGAGAGAAGTACCCCATCCTCCACCACCAACCTTGAGAACCACAGGTCTAGAAGGAGATAGCTGGGCAACTTTAAACCCATATTGGATGTAAGGTGGGACATGCAGTGTTTCCTCTGGGGAGATTATAACAGAATATATGTGTGCCATTACAAATACAGTCATGTACTGCATAATACTTTAGTCAACAGTAGACAATATATACAATGGTCGTCCCATATGTTTATAATGGAGCTGAAAATTTCCTATTACCTAGTGACGTAGCTTTCCTAACATTGTGGTACAACTCATTACTCACATGTTTGTGGTGATTCTGGTGAAATAAATCTACTATGCTGCCAGTCACATAAAAGTGTAGAGTAATGCCCTAGATCTTCACATTCACTCACCACTCACTCACTCAGAGCAATTTCTAGTGCTGCAACCTCCATTCATGGTACATGCCCAATACAGGTGTACCTTTTTAAATCTTTTATATCATATTTGTTACTATACCTTTTCTATGTTTAGATAGATTTAGATATACAAATACATACCATTGTGTTACAGTTGCCTAGAGTATTCAGTACAGTAACATGCTGTAAGGTTTGTATCCTACATGTGTAGTAAGCTATACTATCTAGGTTTGTCTAAGTACACTTTTTGATATTTGCACAGAAGAAATCACCTAATGAAGCATTTCTCAAAATATATCTCAATCATTAAGTGACACATAACTATACTTTCAAGTTCAAAGAATTGGAATATGCAAACTATGCTCTCTGACTATAAAGAAAAAAATCAAAAGTCAATAACAAAGATAAGTTTTAAATTAAGTATGTAAAAAATCAATTGCATTCTTACATACCAGCTACAAACGGCTAGAAAATACATGTGTAAGATACAATTTATAATAGCAAAAATACAAAGAATGAAAGAAAATATAACAAAATATGTAAAATAAGTCCAAGAGGCATATTATAAAATTTTATTGAAATTCATTAAAGAAAATCTAAATAATTGAAAACATTTAGTATGGATATTGAAAGGAAAACAGTATTTTGACCATGTCTGCTTTCAAGTGACACAAATGTGTAACAGCAAATGATATACTATGCAGTCATGAAAATGAATAAACTACAGCTTTTTGAAGCAACATAGATAAATCTTAAAAACAACATGTTTATAGAAAGAAGGGAAATTCTAAAGCATGTATACTGTTTGATTATATTTATAGTAAACTCAAAAACAGGAAAAACTAAACTGTATTGTTTAGGGATGCATACATGATGGTAAAACCATAAGGAAAAGCAAAGAGACAGTAAATCAGAATGGTGGTTAACTCTAGAGGGAAACAGATAGTATATAATCATGAATAACTTCAATAAGATAAATATATATGCAACCCAATAAAAAATAGGCAAGATATATGAATCCTTGGACTCATAAAAAACAATAAAGTTTAAATTTTAAGTTATTTCACAGTAAAACTGAAAAGACAAAAATCTTAAAAGCAATCAAAAAGAAAAGACAGATGACATACAAAGAACATTTATCACAAAATAACCTATTCAGAATACTGAGGAAAAATATTGCCTAAAGAGAAATCTCCACTTAGCTAAATTATTGCACAAGGTGAAGTGTGAAAGAAAAATTTCAGAAAAAGACCTACTGGAAAATTGATCTTTTACTTAAGCAACCACAATGGTACCGAGGAATATGTAAGATTGGTACCAGTTGCTTGAGCATGGTGAGGGAGCAGGCAGAGAGCCTCTTCAGAAAAGTTGGAAAGGGCCAAAAGTACAAAAATTCCTGGGGGACCAAGATCATATAAAAACACTAATTCAAAATGAACCAGAGACCTAAGTATTATAAGAACAAAACTACAAAACTCTTGGAAGGAAGCATAAGAGTAAATCATTGTGACCTTAGATTAGGCAATTTCTTATGTGACATCAAAAGAACAATCAGCAAAAGAAAAAAATAGATTTAGCAGATTAACATAAACTTGGTGCCTTACAACAACAGATATTTATTCTCTCACAGTCTGGAAGGCTAGAAGTCCAAAACCAAGGTGTCAGTGGAGCCATATTCTCTCTGAAGGGTCAAAGGAGCCCCCTTCCTTGACTCTCTTCAGCTTGCCAGCAACCCTTTGTGTTCTTAACTTGTAGACACAGCCTTCCAATCTCCATCATCAAATGACATTCTCCATGTGTGTTCTGTATTCAAATTTTTCTTTTCTTATAAAGACACCAGTCACTGGATTAGGGCCCATTCTAATCCAGTAAGACCCCATCTCAACTTAATTACATCGTCAAAGACCTTATTTCCAAATGTGGTTACATTCAAAAGTACTTGGAGTTAAGACTTCAAAAAATCTTTTACGGGACATAATACAACCTTCAGGAATCTCAACTTTGATACAATAATTTCACCAAAGAAGATATACAAATACCTAATAAATGTATAAAAAGTGCTCATTATCATTAGCCACCAGGAAATCAAAATCACAGTGTAATACCACTTAACACTCAGAGAAGTGGCTAGACTCATAAAACAAACAAAAACAGGTATTGGTGAGGAAGTGCAGAAACTGAAACTCTCTCATACACTGCTAGAAGGAATGTAAAATGTTGTAGCCACTTTGAAAAACAGTTTGGCATTTCCCCAAATAGTTAATCGTAGAGTGACCATATGACCCAAATATTCCACTATAAATGAAAACGTATGTTTACACAAAAGCTTGTACACCAAAGTTTATATCACAATTATTAATAATAGCTAAAAGGTGAAAACAAGCCAAATGTCCATCAACTGATGAGTGGATATTCATGTGGTATATCCATACAAGGCAATATTATTCAGCCATAAAAAAAACGTGAAATAGGCTGAGTGCGGTGGCTGATGTCTGTAATCCCAGCACTTTGGTAGGCAGAGATGGGCTGATCATGAGGTCAGGACTTAGAGACCAGCCTGACCAACATGGTAAAACCCTGTCTCTACTAAAAATACAAAAATTAGTGGGGCGTGGTGGCACGCACCTGTAATCCCAGCTACTGAAGAGGCTGAGGTAGGAGAATTGCCTGAACCTGGGAGGTGGAGGTTCAGGAGTGAGCCGAGATTGTGCCGCTGCACTCCAGCCTGGATGACAGAGCAAGACTTCATCTCAAAAAAAAAAAAAAAAGAAAAAAAAAGATATTAAATATAGATATATGCAACCACATGGATGACCCTTAAAAACTTTCTGCTAAGTGCAAGAACCCTGAAGACACAAAAGGCCATGTATTGTATGATTCTAAATCTATGAAGTGTTCAAAATAGGCAAATATCTAGATACTGAAAGTAGATTAGTGGTTGTTAGAGGCAGGAATGAGGGGAAAATAGGGAATGACTGTTCATGGGAATAGGGTGTGTTTTGGGGATGGGGTGATGAAAATATTCCAAAATTACATATTAGGATGCTTGAACTCTGTGAATATATGAAAAAATACTGAATTATACACTTTAAAGAGGTGAATTTATGGTATATGAGTTATACCTCAAAAGATGTTATAAAAGATATGTTAAAATACTGCTTCAAAAGCACTTTCTGTCACTAGGTAGTCAAATGAAATATATAGATAATCTATGACCAGTCATTCTACTCCTAGGTATATATATGCAAAATTCTTGGACAGTTAACATAACATCTCTAAAAATATTTGTTATATTAATGAAAATAAATATTATATTAAAACAAATATACATATAATATTAATAAAATGATAAATGAATTGATAAAAAGCATTGGACTATGAAACCAACAAGAATATATAATATAATGCCAAGAATCTTATGGTGGTGAGTTTGGTTGGCCTATTTGATTTGATAGAGTTATTTTCATAGTTGGCCAAATGACTTTTAGTAAACCACTTATTTTTGACCCTAAAAGCATTTCTGTAAATATAAATATAATGTAAGACACACATTGCCTGCATCCATACTCTTACCTTGGTAGGAGTCAGATGAAGTATACAGATAATCTATGACCAGCCTAGAAGGCATATTTTTCCAAAAATTCTTAGACTGTTACATAAAATCTCTAAAAATATTTATTATAGTGTAATATGTAGTACTGGCAAGTTGGAGGCAACCTGGGTGTTCATCGCTATATATTTGCTTATTAAAAATACATTCACAAAACATTCATTTTGCAAAAACACATACAAATGAAAAGGAACATGCTAAATGCATTTTTTAAATAATTGCCTAAGAAGAAGAAAATAGGAGCAATAAATATAGGAATAAAAGAGAACTAATTATTTTCATGTAACGTACCCATCATTTTTAAAAAGCAATAGAATAAGAAGGCCAGGAAATTGGGGAATGAGCATACTGAATGTGGAGCACAGTGGGGTTGATGCCTGAGATTGGACTTTTACATGCTCCTGGAGACATTCACAAAGGCAGGCTGACTCCTACCAAGTCCAGAGTAGATGTGGGCAATGTGTGTCTTACATTATATTTATATTTACAGAAAAGCTTTTAGGGTCAAACATAAGTGGTTTACTAAAAGTCATTTGGCCAACTATGAAAATAAATCAAGTAGGCCAACCAAACCCACCACCAAAAGATTCTTGGCATATATCATATATTCTTGTTGGTTTCATAGCCCAGTGCTTTTTTATCAATCCATTTATCCTTTCATTACATATTTTTATACATTATGATTCCTTCTGTATTATCTTTATTGACTATTTAATACAAAGATGTATCTCCAGATATGTGGGCTTTATATGTTTTCCTGTCCCAAAGTGGCATTAAAAATTATGTTATCCACTGTCTTTTTACATTCAGTAAATAGTATTCAGATAGAGTTCTGGTTTTATTTGTTCCCACACCCTTTGAGTCACAGTACTTTTGAAATAAATTTTAAAAGGAAGTTCTTCATTAGTATGAACTCTTTGTTTAGTCAGAATTACAATCACCAAACTAAGAGTTCTAAGAAAATTGGCATTGTTTCCACAAGAAACAAACGGTATCACTTCATTTTTAAGATATAACATTCTCTTCTCTTTGGGTAAAACATTTTGTTGCCTAAAATTGTCAGTAGTTCCAGCACCATTTCTCTGGCTAACTGAATATGTGGCAGAAGTTTAAATTGTTTCCAGACCTCATGCTATTTTTATATTAGTCATCAGAACAAATTCTATTCAGCATACTCTTCCCTCAGACACAATTTTTCAGACAAACACCCTACATCTGAGAAGTAAGAAGCAATTGAGATTGGCATTCAGAGAAAATCCATGTTTAACAACTGCAGACTTGCTGCTAATGAATAGTTAAAAATAAATGAAGTTTCTTAACTGTTAAGTAGACATATACAAGACAATATGCTTTTTCTAGGAATGAACTGTAAAGAATACACAAAAATGCACTTCATCTTTTGGCCAAAAGGTAAAAATCACCTCTTTTTAACAAACAATATTTAGAAAATATGCCACTATTAGTGTCTATTTTGTATCAATTAAACTCTTTATTAAAATAATAGATCTCTTACATAAAGCTACATATTAGAAAAGAGGGAAAAGTTGTGTATCTTTTGGTCAAGAAGACAATTTCACATAAATCAGATTTGAATGTTAGATCTAGCTTTGCTATTCAGCAGTTGTTTAACCTTTCAAAGCCTTTGAAAAATAAGGATAATAAATAAGATGATCACGTGTGTCTCTAAAATTTTGTAATACTCTGAAACCAAAATTGAGCCTTATCTTAAGGAAATGCAATGAGAGATTCCATTGAATTGGTCCATTACCATTACCAATTCCAGTACTTAACCATTTTCAATGCCAGAAAATTCATCTTAGCCAATCTAAATCTTAAGCCTTTCTCATAATTCTTTCCATTATGTGATTAGAAAACAGAGGGTTATTTTCCCTTGTATGGAAAAAAATTAATTCTATTCTTGAATATAGCTAATAAATCATTCCTCACATTTTCTTCTCCAGACTGAATAGTCCCAAACCTTCCTTCAAAAATCTCAATTTCCCAGAACTTCCAATATTATATTGGGCATCATTGTCTTGTGGCGGTTTTCAAAGGAAATGCTTCCAGCTTTTGCCCATTCAGTATGATGTTGGCTGTGGGTTTGTCATAAATAGCTCTTATCATTTTGAGATACATTCCAACAATCTCTAGTTTATTGAGAGTTTTTAGGATGAACGAGCGTTGAATTTTATCGAAGGCCTTTTCTGCATCTATTGAGATAATCATGTGGTTTTTGTCGTTGGTTCTATTTATGTGATGCATTGTGTTTACTGATTTGTGTATGTTGAACCAGCCTTGGATCCCAGGGATGAAGCGACTTGATCGTGGTGGATAAGCTTTTTGATGTGTTGATGGATTTGGTTTGCCAGTATTTTACTGAGGATTTTCGCATCAATGTTCATCAGGGCTATTGGCCTGAAATGTTCTTTTATTGTTGTGTCTCTGCCAGGTTTTAATATAAGGATGATGCTGGCCTCATAAAATGAGTTAGGGAGGATTCCCTCTTTTTCTATTGTTTGGAATGGTTTCAGAAGGAATGGTACCAGCTCCTCTTTGTACCTCTGGTAGAATTCAGCTGCGAATCCATCTGGTCCTGGGCTTTTTTGTACGTAGGCCATTAATTACTGCTTCAACTTCAGAACTTGTTATTGGTCTATTCAGGGATTCAACTTCTTCCTGGTTTAGACTTAGGAGGGTGTATGTGTCCAGGAATTTATCCATTTCTTCTAGATTTTCTAGTTTATTTGCATAGAGTTGTTTATAGTATTCTCTGATGGTAGTTTGTATTTCTGTGGAATCGGTGGTGATATCCTCTTTATCATTTTTTATTGCGTCTTTCGATTCTTCTTCCTTTTCTTCTTTATTAGTCTGGATGGCATTGTATCTATTTTGTTGATCTTTTCAAAAAACCAGCTCCTGGATTCATTGATTTTTTGAAGCGTTTTTCGTGTCTCAATCTCTTTCAGTTCTGCTCTGATCATAGTTATTTCTTGTCTTCTGCTAGCTTTTGAATTTGTTTGCTCCTGCTTCTCTAGTTCTTTTAATTGTGATGTTAGGGTGTCGATTTTAGATCTTTCCTGCTTTCTCTTGTGGGCTATAAATTTCCCTCTACACACTGCTTTAAATGTTTCCCAGAGATTCTGGTACGTTGTGTCTTTGTTCTCACTGGTTTCAAAGAACTTATTCGTTTCTGCCTTAATTTCGTTATCTACCCAATAGTCATTCAGGAGCATGTTGTTCAGTTTTCATGTAGTTGTGTGGTTTTGAGTGAGTTTCTTAATCCTAAGTTCTAATTTGATTGCACTGTGGTCTGACAGACTGTTTGTTATGACTTCCGTTCTTTTGCATTTGCTGAAGAGTGTTTTACTTCCAGTTATGTGGTCAAGACAATCAGACAAGAGAAAGAAATAAAGGGTATTCAAATAGGAAAAGAGGATGTAAAATTGTCTGTTTGCAGATGACATGATTGTATATTTAGAAAACACCACTGTCTCAGTCCAAAATCTCCTTAAGCTGATAAGCAACTTCAGCAAAGTCTCAGGATACAAAATCAATGTGAAAAAATCACAAGCATTCCTATACACCAATAATCGACAAACAGAGAGCCAAATCATGAGTGAACTCTCATTCACAATTGCTACAAAGAGAATAAAATACCTAGGAATACAACTTATGAGGGATATGAAGGATGTCTTCCAGGAGAACTACAAATCACTGCTCAAAGAAATAAGAGAGGACACAAACAAATGGAAAAACATTCCATGCTCATGGATAGGAAGAATCAATATTGTGAAAATGGCCATACTGCCCAAAGTAATTTATAGATTCAGTGCTATCCCCATCAAGCTACCATGGACTTTCTTCACAGAATTACAAAAAAAAAAACTACTTTAAATTTCATATGGAACCAAAAAACAGCCCGTATCATCAAGACAATCCTAAGCAAAAAGAACAAAGCTGGAGCCATCATGCCACCTGACTTCAAACTGTACTACAAGGTTACAGTAACCAAAACAGCATGGTACTAGTACCAACACAGATATATAGACCAATGGAACAGAACAGAGACCTCAGAAATAACGCCACACATCTACAACCATCTGACCTTTGACAAACCTGACAAAAACAAGAAATGGGGAAAGGATTCCCTATTTAATAAATGATGTTGGGAAAACTGGCTAGCCATATGCAGAAAACTGAAACTGGACCCCTTCCTTACACCGTATACAAAAATTAACTCAAGATAGATTAAAGACTTAAACGTTAAGACCTAAAACCATAAAAACCCCAGAAGAAAACCTAGACAATACCATTCAGGACATAGGCATGGGCAAAGACTTCATGACCAAAACACCAAAAGCAATGGCAACAAAAGCCAAAACTGACAAATGGGATCTAATTAAACTACAGAGCTTCTGCATAACAAAAGAAACTATCATCAGAGTGAACAGGCAACCTACAGAATGGGAGAAAATTTTTGCAATCTATCCATCTGACAAAGGGCTAATATCCAGAATCTACAAGGAACTTAAACAAATTCACAAGAAAAAAAAAAACAACCCTATCAAAAAGTGGGCAAAGGATATGAACAGAGACTTCTCAAAAGAAGACATTTATGCGGCCAACAAACATATTAAAAAAAGCTCTTCATCACTGGTCGTTAGAGAAATGCAAATCAAAACCACAATGAGATACCATCTTATGCTAGTTAGAATGGCGATCATTAAAAAGTCAGAAAACAACAGATGCTGGAGAGGATTGTGGAGATATAGGAATGCTTTTACACTGTTGGTGGGAGTGTAAATTAGTTCAACCATTGTGGAAGACAGTGTGGCGATTCCTCAAGGATCTAGAACCAGAAATACCATTTGACCCAGCAATCCCATTACTGAGCATATACCCAAAGGACTATAAATCATTCTACTATAAAGATACATGCACACGTATGTTTATTGCAGCACTGTTCACAATAGCAAAGACTTAGAACCAACCCAAATACCCATCAATGATAGACTGAATAAGGAAAATGTGGCACATACACACCATAGAATACTATGCATCTATAAAAAAGGATGAGTTCATGTCCTTTGCAGGGACATGGATGAAGCTGGAAACCATCATTCTCAGCAAGATAACAGAGGAACAGAAAATCAAACACCACATGTTCTCACTCACAAGTAGGAGCTGAACAATGAGAACACATGGACACAGGGAGGGGAACATCACACACCAGGGCCTGTCAAGGGGTGCAGGGCTAGGGGAGGGATAGCATTAGGAGAAATAGCTAATGTAGATGATGAATTGATGAGTGCAGCAAACCACCATGGCACATGTATACCTGTGTAACAAACCTGCATGTTCTGCACATATATCCCAGAACTTAAAGTATAATTTTTTTAAAAAAAAAATCTCAATTTCCAACTATTTAGAAACAATTTCCAACTACTCATGTAGTGGATTTCCTGTGATTATACTCAAGTTTTTTAGATTTTAGCTCTGGATCTCAAAACCAGACAATGAAATTCATGAAAGCTCTGAGGAGAGGTGAGTGTTATTCTCCACCAGTTTGTGGACATGGATAAGTAACACAGATATTTCAGAAACGAAGAAAACCTTTACTCCTTGTATAGCATGACCACCAATTTTGTGAAATGATTATAACTTTCTCTTTGCCAAAAATGTCTTAGGAAATGACAAGGTGGTTCTCCTCTACCATCCACAAACTAAGAAGAAGGTACAAATAGCTCTTCTTTATAGCATTCTAAGGAAAGACAGATTTCAAACTAGATAGATCAAAATACTGGTTATTTTCTGATCCCTAACAATATATGATGCTTTTGTATGTGAAGTCTCACACAAAATCATATTTATATGATGGAAAGAATTATGATGGCAGAAAGGATAGAAAGTTTTGAATGTGTGAGATCTGACTCAAAATTTGTCACTTACAATCATGTGACAGCCTATGTGCTTTCCATAGCTTACCACTTGATTTCTCTGGGCATTACTTTCCTCAAATGCACTTAAGAGGAATGAGCTATCACTTCATACCTATTAGAATAGGTATTATCAAAAATACAAAAGAAAAGTGTTAACAGGGATGTGGAGAAAAGGGAGCCCTCGTACACTGTTGGTAAAAATGTAAATTAATACAGCTATTATTAAAAAAATGAAGGTTCATCAAAAAATTAAAAATAGTAATCTCACTACTGAATATATAGCCAAAGGAAATAAAATCAGTATGTTGATGAGCTATCTACACTCTCATGTTCATTCCAGGATTATTCACAATAGACAAGACATGGAATCAGCCTAAGTGTCCATCAAGTAAGGGAAAGAATGGATAAAGAAAATATGGTATATATACACAACGGAATACTATTCAGCCCTAAAAAGAGAAAAGAATCCTGTCATTTGCAACAATACAGATGAACCTGGAGGACATTTTACTAAGTAACCCAGGCACAGAAAGACAAATATCATGGGATCTTACTTATATATGAAATATGAAAAAGTTCAGGTCATGGAAGCCGAGGGTAGAATGATGATTACCAGAGTTTTGGGAGCCAGGAGAATTGGGAAGATATTGGTGAAAGGACACAAAATTTGACTTAGGGAGGAGTAAGTTTGGGAGATCTATTGCATAACATGGTGACTACAGTTAATAGCTATGTATTGTATACTTGAGAATCACGGAGAGCAATTTTAAGTATTCTTACCACAAAAAAAAAAATGATAAGAATGTGAGGCAATGCATATATTAAATAGCTTGATTTAGCTGTTCTACAATGTATACATATTTCAAAACATCGTTTTATATACCACAAATATATATAATTTTGTCAATAAAAATATTTTTTAAAACAATGATAGATACTTCCTAAGACTGTTGTAAAATTCTAATAAGATAAATAAGGTATAACCCAGATATACAGTATCCTTTTATCTACTCAGCCTAACTCTGGTACGACACTGATAGAAAATTAAACTCCTTCACAAGCATTCCCAGAAAATCCATTTATAGCAAGCATATTGTACTTTAGGCATTTTTACTGAAGATTTACGAAGTCTGAGGGGGTCACATCACACAACACACAGCATTTCACTTATAGTTCTCTGTATGTTTTGTTCACAAGTTCTGTCTTCTCCTAATCTTGGGTTTAGCCTTACAAATGCTCCTTTCCTTCCTCTGGCATCCCCCTCACAGCCTGAATTGTCCCACCCTTGGTTACATGAACAATTCAGCCCAGCCGCAGCTTCTGCACTAAAAATACAGACCTTTCTCTAGCAAAGTGGTCAGCAAATTACAGAACACACTGGAGAATTATAGCTAACTTGGCTCTTTTTCTACTACATAAGCAAAGAATTTTCTTGATAAAGTACTTAATCAAAGTTACTTTTTTTCATTCATCCCTGTGGGAAATCGTACCAAAGAGAATTAGTATTTCATGCCAAAGGCAAAAAAAAAAAAACAAATATTGAATAATGATATATTTTTATCTTTATACTTTTGTTTTCTAGCTTTACAATTTATTGTTTCAAATATTTCTAGTGTTCACGGTTAACCTACTCAGTAATAAAAAAAAAAAATATAATGCGTTGATACTCTTCAATGCAAGACCTGTGGTCAATAGTTGAATGAGCACAATTTTTATTGTTTTAGTTTGAGTATAATTATTTTTATCTTTAATCTTTTTCTTTACTTATGAAATTCCACTTTTTGCTCTGCTTGGTGACTTAATTATTTCTAGAAAAAAGGATCCTGAACAGGAAAAGCTCTTCAAGGATTTTAGTTCCTTTGGCTATAGTAAATCAAGCATGAGCCATATATCAGTGAAGCTTACTGAAGCTCTGAGACGATTAACAGAAATACAGTTTTTCGATTTACTTATCTTTCTATCACATGCCTTGCCTACTTTTGCATAGAAGTTATTAATCATATTGTATGATATTTAATTCTTAGACTACCTAATTTTAAATGTTAGCAAAGTATTTTTATTAGCATTAAATGATTCTCATAAAAGGAAAATGCTACCTTCTAAATTTCTGTGGCATAGTTTTCTCATTTGCCATTTGGGCATCTTTTTTCAAAATATCATTATTTATATAGTAAATGTATATATAAAAATTGAAACATGGAGTATATTTTTAATTACATTAGTTTTCTTTCTTTCCTTTTTTTTTTTTTGAGATGGAGTCTTGCTCTGTTGCACAGGCTGGAGTGCAATGGCACGATTTCAGCTCATGGCAACCTCCGCCTTCTGGGTTCAAGTGATTCTTCTGCCTCAGCCTCTCCAGTAGCTGGGATTACAGGCATGTGCCACCACGCTGGCTAATTTTTGTATTTTTAGTAGAGATGGGCTTTCACCACATCGGCCAGGCTGGTCTCGAACTCCTGACCTCGTGATCTGCCCGCCTCAGCCTCGCAAAGTGCTGGGATTACAGGCATGAGCCACTGCACCTAGCCTAATTACATTATTTTTCAAATAAAAGAGAATGCTTTCTTCTAAAATTCCAATCTTCTGGAATTAATGCTACTATCCATAATTTGGAGGCAAATCTTACAGATTACTATTAGTTTACTCTGTTTTGATTTTTAAACCTTCCTTTCTAAACACCCCCCAACTAATTTGTTAACTAAAAATACATAAAAATACAGAAAGCTTTTTCCAAATAACACTATTCTTTTCAATTGTTTGTAACAACCCAACATCATGTACCAATTGATTGAGTGTTTGCATGAGGTTTAACATTATGAAATTTTCACTTTTTAGGTCAAAATTAGCTGAATATCAGCAGTTTAATATGGTTTAGACTAATAACTATCTTTCTGTCCCAGAAGCAAAATATTGATACATATTTCTTCCTATCAGTTACACAACAAAGCTGCTAGGAAATTGCGGTAATCTGTCTCACACACACTACACAGAATGCTTATGATTTCAAATTTTTACCTCATCAACCAAGTTCTACATTTGTTTTCTCCAAATTAGGTGGTGTGTACTCTGAGACAAGAGTTGAAGATGATTGTGTTAGGGCTTTTATTCACTATGTGTAATAACCACCACATGCTATTTAATGTCATATACTTACTGGATTACGTGTCTGCTGAGATGTCTTAGCCCCTGTTGCTCATTTACAGTAAATTGTGTCCTGTGAGGTTAAGGGCATAGAAAAATCTGGGAAGTTTTTTCTGGTTTTATGAATGACATCAGATTTCCAAAAGACTGCTAAATATGTGCTGGAGTTTTCAAGTACATGCTGACCATATTGCATAAAATTATTGTCCGATTGCCACATTTAAATTTTCCGTAGGAATTGCTCAGTTATGAGTCACATTATGTAAGTTTGAATCACTTAAGGCTCTAGCATTTTAGAAATGTACCTTATAAAAAAATATTTAAATAAGTTGGAATATTTCTATATTGTTTCTGGAAAATAGCATCAGCACTTAGATTTAATATATTTTTAAAACCTTAGATTTATTTTCTCTTTTGCAATGATGTATTATTTCATACCTTCTGGTAGTTTTCAAAATTTTTGAGTTCTCATCTCATTTCTCTTGGATCTGTTACTTAAACTTCCTGCTCAATTGCCATAAATTCTGTCTAAAAATAAGATCTTAATTTATTAGCATTTAGTTTTCTTATTTTGCTAATTTAGAAAAGGTATATTTTATAAATGCTCATCATTGTAGCCTAAATTGATTTTTGGAGTAAAACAGATCTGCATTTGAATCTCAGCTATGCCATGCATCAACTATAAAACTTTGGGGACATTATTTTGCCACTCCAACTCTATTTTCTCATTTGTGAGATGAAGATAATAAAAATTATATGTAGAAATGAAACTAGGCAACATATAAAATACATAATTTGGGGACCAAACTATACTAAGTGATGAATAAAATCACTAATTATTAATAGCATTAATATTGTTTACCCAAAATCCAAAACAAGAAGCCCTCTGACCATAGGTCTTTTAATTATCTAAGGACTATATACAAATGTAAGCCAATCAAAATGTTCTTAACATGACCCCAAGATTCACGGAAGCTCATCAGAAAATTAAGGTAAATCAAGTAAGCAAAAACAAGTATGGCTTGTTTCATAAAATAACAGGTTGAAAATGCAACGGATAGGTTAATTACTACCTGCGAGTTCAGGTCAATCACCATAAATTCCTGCCGCTCTCTATACCCCTTAAGAGCCAAACATCACAGACATTACAAAGGCGTATCTAGCCATTTTTCCTAGACTTAAGAATCAGGGGATGCAGGAGTCTTTTCAGGTTATAGTTTGGGAAGATACTAGGTTTTAGAAACAAGAAAAGCCCTGCTAGCCACAAAGTATACAGGGTTTCTATGGACATACAATATATTTTTAAATAAAATCAAAGTATATTGTTCCATATTGTCATCAGATACAGATACTCATAGATCCCATGTCTTCATCACAGACTCACTAAAAATATTCTAAAAGAATAGCCAGTTGTCAATGCCTCTATGTATTACCTGACAAAATACACTGGGCAAAATGGTGGTGATCTGCAAGTCCCCTTTCGCAGAATATGCATTTGGGTTTGGTAGTCAGGGACTTTCTTTTCCCTTCAGGAAAAATTGGAATCTATTTTTCCTGGGTGGGAACAAGGAGGTCAATAGTGCCCCCAGAAACGTTACTCTTACTATTAAGTATAAAAGGTTTTTTTCTAGGAAAATAAATAGTCCCACTCCCAGAATGCCAGCAGCTGACACTGAAAGTTCAGGCAAGAACAAGAAACCACAGAAACCTTGGAGATGCACTGCTAAGTCGCTACAAAACAACTTTAGGGAATATTTTCTACCACATTTCTTCTAAATCACAATCTGATAGTGTTTTTCGTATATTCCTTCTCTTGATAAGCTGAACCAGATATTCTACATCTGGTCAGACACTGGGCAGTAGCTAGTTTCAGGAAAAAATATTTTACTCCCATTGGAGAATTAAAACTTTTTTAACTTCTGGAAAATTAATTAAGTATTTCTCAATTACGGTAGAGATTTTCATCTTACTGGTTTTTATCCAGGAAATTTTGATGGAGGATAGTGAATGGCATTACCTTCTTGCTTGGTTAATGATTAAGGAGAACATTCAGTCAGTCAGTCAAGAAAACGTATTGTGTATCAGCAATCTGCAAAGCATACTTCTTGGAAGAAACAGAAAATTAAACATCATAAGTCATAAATCATGTTTTCAAATAGTTTTTAGAATTTTTTCTTTGCCTTTACTCTTAAAATCCATTATAAAGAGTCTAACATTAGATTTTTCTTATATCCTGTTTGGCACACTCTGAGCTTTCAACCTGAATTTTTTCATTTTTCTTTGGTTTTTGAAAATCCCATGTAATTATTTCTTGAAATATTTTTATTTCTTCTTTTCTTTTTTCTCTCTCTAGGACTGCTCTTGGATACTGATACTTCTTTTGTTCTCCATATCACTGAACTATTTTCTCATCATTCTATTACTTTATTCTAGGAGAGTTCATTGACCTAATATTTTTGCTCATTACTTCTTTCGTTGTATCTGTTTTTTGGTTTATTATTTTAGCAGTCATGTTTTCATAACTATCATCTCTAATTGATCCCTCTTCATAAGAGTTTATTTTTGCCCTATATTTTGATTACATTTCTTTAGATCTCTGAAAATACCTATTATAATTGTTTTAAATTACTTTTATCTGTTTAATTTGCTCTTCCTCTATAATGTGTTATTCAAGAAAACAACAACATCGAGAAATATGAATATCCTCAAATTAAATGCACTACCTTTGTTTTCCAACTCTATTTTAATTTTATATTTAAAAAAATCCTAGTTTAAAAAGTAAAAGAACAGAAGGAAGATGACAAGGAAAGAGAGAGAATAAGACAAACTAGCATACCCTACTATGGCAAGAACCTGATAAAGAAAAGGGAAGGAATATGTACTGAGGAAAGATAAGTATTCAAAATAAAAGGAATGGCAATAATTAAGCTTATAAAGTGAGAGTAAAAAAAAGAAACAGACTTCTAGATGATAGCAAAGAGAAACCTAAATGACAGATATTTAAATGACAGATATTTTAGAAAAGAAACCTATGTAATATTAATAGAAAAACAATCATTTTCAATTGGGTGGTATATACAAAAGTTGGATAGATAGTTATAGATATTGATATAGACATACACAATGTTGGCCAAAACCTTTACAAGGAAGGTAGCATTTTTGTAAAAAAAAAAAAAAAAAAAAAAAAAGTCAGACCAGCCACAAACACTTTCAGACCAGATATCAAACCTAATTTTTAAAAAGTAAATCAAAACAAAATTTAAAAGTTAAAGATGTATTATTTTTATGGCTAGAGTATATTATAAGATAGTTTATTTTTTAAAGTCTACAAAAATTGCTGAATTGAACTTTTGTCATTGCAAGTGTACCAGGATGCAATATGTCTAAAATAATTTACAAGAATGAGACAGTTAGGAAGATATACTACCGGGCAAGAGAAAACTTGAAATTATTTATAAATAGATTTGATGCAAAAGTTTATTCAAATGAAAACTACTATAAACTGAATATCTGTGCCCCTCAAAATTCAAATGTTGAAATCTAATCCCCAGTGTGGTAGTATTTAGAGGTGGGGCCTTTGGGAGGTCGTTAGGTCATGAGGGTGGAGCCCTCATGAATAAAATTAGTGCCCTTACAGAAGAGACCTGAGAGAGCTCTCTCATCCATTCAAGCATGTAGAGTTACAGAGAGAAGACAGCTGTCTATGAACCAAGAAGGAGACCCTCACCAGATACCAAATTTGCTTCCATGATCTTGTACTTCCCAACCTCCAGAATTGTGAGAAACAAATTTTTGCTTTGTATAAGTCACTCAGTTTATCTTATTTTGTTATGGAAGCCTAAATGAACTAAGACAGAAAGTTTAAATTAGTTATTTTAATTTAAGCTTATCGTTCCAGGACAGATTTTATTTTCCCTGAACTTTCATGATCCATGTTCTTTCCTATAATAATTTAATAATTTCATTTAAACATTTTGCAGCATTTATTTTGCTATACTATAAATACCCTGTCAACCTCACTCTTGTAGGTATAGGTGCTTCTAATACCTACTATGCTTGAAATTACTATGCAAACTCTCTAAATCCATTTTTTGTTTTATTTGTTTTTTACATTTTGCAAAATATGAAGGAATATACAATAAGAATTTGTATTATACAGGTCTTTAGTGATAAACCATAAAAGAACAAAGCAGGAGACCTAGAGTATGACTTGTTTCAGAGAATTTTCTAATTCGTTATAGCCCCAAAATGAGTATCTCCAATGTTGTTTCAATCATTTCTGTATTCTCCAGGACAAGGTATATACATTTTACATTTGGGCAAATACTGTGAAATATTTCTTAGATTGAATAAGTCAAATAGATCAACTGAGGTTCATAGCCTTAATAACTTCTATGCATCTTAGGGATAAGACCCAAGGAAACAATTCCCCAACAAGAATACAATTCTCAATCGAGAAGAAGCAACTATTTTACTTTGGATTCACCTGAACTCTTCCACTTAAGAAAGCACAGGATTATAGTTTATGGTTAACCAATAATTCTAATACTATTTAATAAATATTAGGTCAGCACAAAAGTTATTGTAGTTTTTGCCATTGAAAGTAACAGCAAAAACCACAATAACTTTTGCACCAATCTATTATTTTTCTTATGCATAAAAGTGAATTTTTAACAATATACTTTTACATTGTGTGGTTAATTTGCATGATTTACCATAAATTTGAATATTCATTATATCTCTTAATCTTTAAAAAATTCTATGAGATTGTCAGAATGGATTTTTTATTATTATTTCCATTTTACAAATGAAAACCTAAAATGTAACTAAATCAAGTGCTATGCTCCCTGTAATATAACTAGTAAATGGTGGAATTGGGCAAGATGTCTAAACAGAAATTAGATTGAATGTCAAAACAGTTCATCATAAGCAGTAAGAGTTCAAAGAACTTGGACTTAATGCATCAAACCACTGACCCAAAAATGCCACATGGTTATGAATAATTAGGAGAGAACCATGGCTGTGTGGCCTGCCTAGTGTAAAATTGCAATGAATGGAGCTGCTTATATGAGTAAAAGACTTTGAGTTTACTGGATATTTAACAGACAGTGTCTCAAAAAGTCAGATTCTCCAAATAGTGACAAAAGAAGAATAATATGGCAGCTGTCACCAACTCATCTTTATGTTTGATTCATGAGGCAAAGAAATCTTTTGATTAATAACTACTTTCTATGATCAGAAAGATTGCCGGTAATAACATCTCTAAAAGCAGTAAGTTCAACTGTCTTTAAAAAATTAATTCATTTAACAAATATTTACTGTGTACTACAAGCAGGACTACTCTAAGGAGATATAGCAATGTACAAAACAAAGTCCCTGATCTTTCAGACTTCTATTCCTCTGATAGCATCAATAAGTAAGAAACTAATAAGTACATAAGGGCCATTAACAAGAGTAAATTCTTTACACATCAGAGGCAGGAATTGGAACCCTACACTATGAAACATATTAATATTCCCATTATAGGCTGGGCACACTGGCTCATGCCTGTAATCCCAGCACTTTGGGAGGCCGAGAAGGGTGGATCACCTGAGGTCAGGAGTTCAAGACCAGCCTGGCTAACATAGCAAAACCCCGTCTCTACCAAAAAATACAAAAATTAGCCAGGCGTGGTGGCAGGCACCTGTAATGCCAGCCGCTCGGGAGGCTGAGGCAGGGAGAATTGCTAGAACCCTGGAGGCAGAGGTTGCAGTGAACCAAGATCACACCACTGTACTCCAGCCTGGGCAACAGAGCAAGACTCCATCTCAAGTATATATATGTAGCCATTATTAATAATCAAAGCATAAAAATATAACAAAGAAAGATTAAATAAAATTTGATTACATAATTTCTATGCCTCTATGCTAGCATTTTATTCAGCTCTAGAAATATATAGCATATTATCATGTATTTAAAATATTCAAATTGTTTCCCAGTGACTGGAATGTTAGTGCAAAGGTAAAATGCTGCTAAACATTTCAAAAGAAGCATGATAGTATAAAACAAGTAGAAACGTTGGAAATAAGAACCATTAATTTCATTCCTGTATCTTCCAGCTTCTTCTCTGATGCAGTCACTTGCTCCCAAATGTTGCACTTGTAATACTGAAATAATAAAACTGATCAGAGTAAAGAAATTTATTAGGCAGAGAGGCTAACAGAAGACACACTAACACTAAGAAATTTCATATGACAACATACAAAATTAGTCTGTGTTCATCTTTAGTATATGTAAATGAAATGTATTCATTTTAGCATACCACTTATACACATGTTGCCTTCCATTCTTGTTTTATATTGTCTGTCTACATTGATGCCTGGGTTCAACTTTTCTAGGTCATTGATTTTGATCTGTGAGTAGAATATTGAGCACAAGAGATTAGAACAAGTGGGTGGGATCAAACTAAATTGCTAGGTTCAATAGAGCTTTTGTGCCTCATGATCTTTAACACTCTAGAAATACTTAAATTCTAGGATAAATTCAAAATATTTACCATAGGTGCTACAAAAAACATGTATCATATTTTCTGTTAAAATCAACTTCAAGAATATAAAAGACTACTATTATACCCCCAATTAGGAATATAAGCAACATTCAATCACTGTCTACTCAATTTAACAAATATATAAATTTCCTCCTGTGGCAACAAAATAGGTAAATATTTTTAGTTAAATATGAAGGGATACAGAGCTATGGAGTCTTCATGTGGGGAAATATAGTACTGAATTAGTAAATGCTGTTGACTTGTTTGAGAATAAAGAGGAAGGAAAGAGGAAGAAAGGGAGGAAAGAAGGAAAGAAGAGGGGGAGAAAAAAGGGAAGAAGGAGAGAAGATAAAGAGAAAAGGAACCAGGGAAGGAAAGGACAAAGGCAGGGAAGGAAAGGACAAAGGCAGCAAAGGAGAAAAGACAAAATTTAAAGAAAAGAGAAAACGTTACCCTATGCAATTTTTTTGAAAGAGCAAAAAGTGAGCTTAACTCAATCTCTGTGGTCTTCCTCCCAAGAACTCATAACCCCAGTCTAATCATGAGACAAAAATAAAACAAATACTAATTGAACAATTCTACAGGACACCTGACTAGTACTTCTCAAAACTATAAAGATCATCAAAAACAGGGAAAATCTGAGAATGTCACAGTCGAAAGGAACCTAAGGAAATCTGATGACTACATGTAATGTGGTATCTCAGATGAGATCTTGAAACAAAAAAAAAAGGGATTTTAGGTAAAAACTTAGGAAATTTGAATCAAGTATGAACTTATTTAATAATAAAACATCAATATTGGTTCATTAATTGTGACAAATGTGCTGTGTTAATAAAAGACATTAAATATAGAGGAAATTAGGTGTGGGATATATGGAAACTACTATCTTTACAAATCTTCCATAAATTAAATTGAATAATTCTAAAATTAGAAGTTTATTTTTAAAATATGAGCCTAAAATTCACTCTACCAACTTCAAAAAATACCACATGAATCCAGAGTTGGTCTCTAATCTGAACCACATTCACCATTAATCTGGAAATAAGTACTAAAATTACATGTTACAAAAAATAATGCTGCTTAGCCTAACTAGTCAGAATCAGAATCAAGTTTCTTAGAATAGATGGCAAGAAACCATTCAGGTCATGAATAAGTATACTGATATTTATTGATATTTATATGCTCATATCATACATTGCTTATATCATATATATGATATGCTTATGTCATATATTGATATTTATAGTTTTTTCAAAGCAAAATAGGTAACAGTTGGAAAACAAAAGTATTTTAATTCTAATTTTAATTATCAAATATTCCTAATCAATGACCACTTTTATGTTTAATATGGCAGCCAAATATAGCCAGTTATTGCAAACTCAAGTATATTAGTCCATTCTCACACTGCGATCAAGAACTACCTAAGACTGAGAAATTTATGAAGAAAAGAGGTATAATTGATTCACAGTTCCTCAGGCTATATAGGAAGCATGGCTGGGAGGCCTCATGAAACTTACAATCATGGTGGAAGGTGAAGGGGAAGCAAACATATCTTACTACGGCAGAGCAAGAGAGACAGAGAGAAGGGGGAAGTGCTACACGCTTTTAAACAACCAGATCTCATGAGATCTCCATCACAAGAACAGCAAAGGGGAAGTCTGCCCCCGTGATTCAATCACTTCCCACCAGGCCCCTCCTACAATACATGGGGGGATTACAATTCAACATGAGATATGGGTGGGGACACAGAGACAAACCATATCACCAAGTATTGACTAATTGACTAATATAGAGTATATGTTGCTTAACAACAGGGATATTTTCTTAGAAATGCACATGTAGGAGATTTTGATACTGTGAAAACATACAGTGTACTTATACAGACGTAGATAGTGTAGCCTACTACATGCATAGGTTGTAGGGTATAGCCCATTGCTCTGACCACTGTTGTTCATGCAGTCCATTGTTGACTACTGTTCATGCCCTGTTATGTGGCACATGACTGTATAAGGTATGCTTGGATAACAAGTACTTTGCTGGGGTGTTTTATTACTTGATATGGGGTAATTCTTGTTGTTATTGTTTTTTATTTTATGAATTCCCTTCCTCTATGACATCCATATGGACACCCCTGAGTCAGCCTTCAGTGTACTACTTTGTGAGAATGCACATGGTGTGTGTGTGTGTGTGTATGTGTGTGTGTGTGTGTGTGTGTGTGAGAGAGAGAGAGAGAGAGAGACTAGAAAAGAGTTCTCTTGAGGCTATATTCTTTATGAAGGAAGAAAGATAAAAACACAGAGCAAGGCAGTATGAACCCCTCTGCTTGTTCCTGCCCCCGAATGTGAGCATCTTCTTCTGAGACAGGCCACTGTGACAAAAGTTGGCACTGTTCCCCTAATGCCAGACCATATTTCAAAACTTTCCCCAAGGCTTGACAAATCACAACTCTGTTTTACCTGTTAAAGCCCTGAACCCACCAATACCTAAACATTGCTCCTAATTCCAGGACCTGCACCTCCAGAGAAAGTTAAGACAATCTGAAAAGGCCCCTTGAATTTTGACTAATAATAACCTACATCTACAGTGCAATTTCCCATCTGTATTATTTCACTGGGTGCTCACAAAAATCTCATAAGATGAGCAAGGCAAGAAATGTTTATTTTATAGAGAGAGAAAACTGAAGTTGAGATGAAATAGCTGATTTCCAGAAGGCCACATACCACAGCTACCACGGCAGAACAAGCAAGATCCCAGGTCACCTAACTTGATATTTTCACACTAGCAGCTCTGCTTCTGATCAGGAACAATATCAAAGGCATAATTTCTGACTGATAAAAGTGGTCGTTTAAAGTAAAATGCAAGTTTTAAAAGATAATGTATCCCTGAGGAGATGCCTTTGATAAACTAAAATGTGCTTTAGATATTAATTTCTCTGTTTTCTATAATATTTTTGCATTTTTATCTCTTATTAATTATAACCATGAAGCAAATGAGTGGCCAGATGAGGCATGAGTACTTGTGGTTGCACAAATCATTTAGGATGCTTATCTCCTCAAGTTTTCCCAGTAAGCACATTTTGGATCAATATCATAATATCACATTTGACATACGTCTCTGACACTACCTTATTCCACCAAGCAGCTATTATTTAATTATACTTTGAAATTAAGTGCCTGGATTCTCTGGGTGGCCTAAGGGTACCTCTAGAAAAGCTCATACGTAGTTGAAAAAAAAAAAAAAAAGACTGAAGACAAGAGAGTACTAAATTGACATAGGCAGGTCAGATTGCACAGTTTGGCATCACATTTAAGAAATTATAGTCAAGTGGCTTTTAGTTGCATCCTAACTGTCCATTTTCAGGTGGTACTTTTGCCAAACACCAGATCACTAGGGCTGTATTAAAAAGTTCAAATAGCACACTCAAATTTGAAACTATAGATCTTATTTATTTCTAGTTTTTCAGCTGGCACACATGAAAAGCACTTTTGAGCACCAAAAGAAGATGAAGAAATAACTTACAGTGAATGGAAAATGTTAGGAAAGCAAGAGCTAGACAATTCTATGAGTCACTACTAAGATAGCTAAAGGGATGGGGATTCCAGTCCACTCGTTAAAGTGTGGGTTGAAGTGTTGCTTTATTTTTCAAGAATTTCCATGGGAGGTACTTGGAGGGAAAAATGGGAGGTGGTCAGACTTGACTACAGACAGAAAAGGCCTATCTTAAGCGTAGTGAGATACAGGCCTAAGTGGAAGACATGCCACAGCACAGAAGAGACTTACAGTATTAAATGGTTTTAAGAGACTTCATGGCACTATTTCAAAAGTGAATTAAATCCTTAAAAGAATTCTTCTAAATGAGCAAAATGTAGCTTTTAAATTATTTTAATTTACTTCTCAATTCATAAATACAATATGGAATTAGTTTTGTCTGTGATTTTAAAATCTTAGAATGTCTATTTTTAACAATGGAGAAAAATATTCTAACATAGGAAATAATTTTAGATTCATAAGTTCCTTTGTAGGAAGAAAATTTACCTATTATTCTTTCAAAAATCAGAAGCAAAATGTCAGAAGCAAAAAAAAACTTAAGAATGAACATCCGCCTTGTGGATATTAATTTAGAGTAATATCATAATATCTATTACCTATCTCCTGGGAAAGATATGGTTTATACTTTTGAGACAATCTGCCCAAATTTAAGAAGTATCAGTTGCATCCCTGAGAAGCCATGGAATGCAGTAGTTAAAAACACAGAACAAATCCCGGTTCTGTCACACAGTAGCTTAAAATCTCAGAGTTCCATCTAAAAATAAATAAAAAAATAGTATCAAATTGAGAGTTATTGTTGACTGAAGTAAAATAGCATCTGTGAAGTACTTGGAACATAATCAATGGTGGTTATCATTAAAGGTATAACATTTTTTTACAAAAATTTTTTTACAAAAAGCCTAATGAATGACAGAATAAAAAATGTTATTTGCTTTCCAATTTTGTTACTGACCACTGAGATATGGGCATGGAAGTGGCACAAGCACAACGGACACAGGATCAGTGACTTGGAAGGTGGGGAGGTTGGGGAAAGATATAATGATGTATGAGTGAAAAAGCCCCTTCTCTATTCAGTTCAACAAATATTTGATGAGCTCCCACTATAATCCCAGTCATCTCAAAAGATGCCTATCACTTCCTTTAAGAGGCTACTCCTGATGGTGAGACAAGACTTGTACCCATGGAACAAGGAAATATATGATGAGGTACTAAAATTAGTAGTAGTATAAAGATGATGCAGTGACTACTTACTAACAAACCATGTTAAATTACAAGATTTAGAGCAATACACATATAAAACCAACTGCAAAAATCACTGTAATTAATCTTCTTAAGATAATCTAAAAATGTTATATTCTCCTAGTCTGCCTAGAAAAGAGATAAAATCCTGACTTCTTTTTGTTACTTTATTTTAGACATCTAGTTTTTTAAATTAAGCAGAAAATCCACTTTGGTTTTATCTATCTGAATGTTAAATGTAATATTTATCTCTTAATGTCTCACACATTTCAAAAACTTATGGTTATATTTCACCCTTTATGTGCCCAAACTATTCAAGGATTTCCAGAGTTGTGTATTACATACAAGCAAAAAACAAAGAGCAACAATACTGGAGAATTCAACAGATGACAAAAACAGCTACACTAAAAAAAATATCAGAAAAGAAAGTATGCCACCTGCTGTTTATGGAATGAAAAGAGGTCCCACAGTAAGTATCTGAATACAAGAGTCAAAGCCAGAAAAAAAAAAGACATTTGGGCTTCACTCTGCTTTCCTAGATCCTGATTTTAGCATGTTATAACAAGTTTATAACCATGCATATGTTAACTAAAGTTACAGCAAACAAGTCTAGTCTTTGTCTTTCTCCTGCACATTATAACGGTATTAGGGTTTTTTCTATCCACTTGTGTTGACCTCATTTGACTTGTTAAGTCCCTGAAAGTAAAGAATGATGTATTTTCTTAAGTATGATTGTATAGTTTTAAAAAGCACTACAAGCAGTATCAGGCAGTCAGTAATGTGATGACTATGAATAATCGTACATCAACAAATTGTATAGCCTAGAAGAAATAAATAAATTCCTAGACACATACAACTTACCAAGACGGAATAATAAAGAAATAGAAAATCCAAACAGATGAATAACGAGTAAAGAGATTAAACCAGTAATGAAAAGTTTTCCATGAAAGAAAAGCCTTGAGCCTCGTGGCTTCACTGCTCTTACCAAATGTTTAAGAACAAATACCTATCCTTCTCAATTTCTCTAAAAAAATTGGACATAAAAGAATACTTCAAAATGCAATTTATGAGGCCAGCGTTATCCTGATACCAAAGCCAGACAAAGACACTACAAGAAAAGAAAATTACAGGCCAATATCCCTGTAAAAATTCAAAATCCTCAACAAAATGCTAACGAACACATTCCACAGCATGTTAAAGGGATCATTCACCATGACCAACAAGAATTTATCTATGGGATCCAAGGATGTTCAAAAAATGAAAATCAATAAATGTGATATACCACATTAACATAATGAATGACTAAAATCATATGATCATCTCAATAGATGCAGAAAAAGCATTTGACAAAATTCAACATCCATTTTGCTGAAAGTTTCAACAAATCAAATTAGGTATAAAAGAAATGTACCTCAACATGGCTGGGCATGGTGGCTCACACCTGTAATCCCAGCACTTTGGGAGGCTGAGGTGGGCAGATCACCTAAGGTCAGGAGTTCGAAACCAGCCTGGCCAATATGGCAAAACCCTGTCTCTACTAAAAATACAAAAATTAGCTGGGCGTGGTGGCGTACACCTGTAATCCCAGCTACTCGGGAGGCTGAGTCAGGAGAATCGCCTGAACCTGGGAGGCAGAGGTTGCAGTGACCAAAGATTGCGCCACTGCACTCCAGCCTGGGCACCTGATCAAGACTCTATCTAAAAAAAAAAAAGAAAAGAAATGAAATTTACCTCAAAACAATAAAAAACATATATGACAGGCTCACTACTAACATCATACTCAATTGTGAAAAGCTGAAAGCTTTTTCTCCAAGATCAGGAACACGACAAGGATGCCCACTCTTACCATTTCTATTCAACATAGTACTAAAAGTTCTAGCAAGAGCATTATTCAAGAGAAAAACATAAAATCTATTCAAATTGGAAAGAGAGAAGTTAAGTCGTTCCTGTCTGCAGAAAACATGATCTTATATATTTTTAAAAAATCTAGACTCCACCGAAAAAGCTGCTAGAATAGACAAATTCAGTAAAGTTGCAAAATACAAAATAAACATAAACATATTAGTAGTATTTCTGAACACCTAGGTTTGTAAACCTAGTATTTCTGATTGATTTTATTCAATCAATCCAGCCTCATTTATATTAGCTACCAAAGTAATAAAATACTTAGAAATAAACTTAACCAAAGAGGTGAAAGACCTGAACAGAAATATTTTGTGTTCATGGACTTTACAATGTCCATGCTACCCAAAGTGATCTACAGATTCAACGCAATCCCTATCAAAAGTTCAATGACATTTTTCGAAGACATTTCTAGAAATCCTAAAATTCATAAGGAACCACAAAAGACCTCAAAAAGCCAAAGCAATCTTGAGCAAAAAGAAAGAAATTGGAGACATCACACTACCTGACTTCAAAATATACTACAAAGCTATACTAATCAAAACAGCATGGCACTGGCATAAACACAGCCACATAAACCAAAGGAACAGAATAGAGATTCCAGAAATAAACCCATGCACTTATAGTCAATTGATTTTCAACAAAGTGCCAAGAACACACAATGAGAACATCTAGGTTTGTGTCAGTACATGCTATGATGTTTGAACAATGACAAAATCATCTAAAAATGTATTTCTTAGAAAATGTCTCCATCCTTAAGCAACATATGGCTGTACAACATTTAAAATCCAGCAATGAGTAATTTGACAAAGAAGTCTGAAAAGGAATTTTCTGAAAGGAAACCAAGAGTGTAGTGTCATGGCAGCCAAAGGAGCATTTGCTGAGATGGAGAATGCCCAGTAATATAGAATGCTGCTGAGTAGTCAAATAGGTTGAAGATGTAAATTATACATTGGGTTTTGTGACTTAGAGATAAATAGGGCAAGAGTTATTTGAGGTAGAATTGTTAGCAAAATAACCAGATTAGAGTGAATCAAGGAGTGAATTTGTCATGAAAAAGACAACACATGTACACAACTTTTTCAAGTTTACCTGATGGAGGATTTACTGAAGGGAGAAGTAAGATAGAAATATTGGAGGATTTTTGTTAATATACACACACACAGACACACATTATTATATATAGGGAAAGGAAACCTCAAATACATTTTAGAAGGAGGTATGTTAGACATAACAAATATGTGAATGGTACAATATCTCAAGACAAGAGAAAATATCTCTGCTTGTAAGAAAGGTGACCTTGATGAATTAAGAAGGCCATCAGAAATGTAAAAATTCTGAAAGAATGTCTTCATTGTAGGTTCTAAAATACTGGGCCTCATTCTTGGAGATAGGCATATATTAGTAAATTTAAAATGTTTCAAAGTTTTCTATACTGGTCTTCTTTATGTCAAGAAGTTATAACATTATCTCAAAGACACATCCAATTAAAATTTCAGAATATTTAACTAATACATTTAAGAACTCTCTTTTAAGGAAAGTCATAGTGACTTTTATCTAACTCCCATAGATTTATTCCATAAATCTCAATAAACATTTTGATTTTATGCACTTTGGGTATAGTTAGTCTTCTCACTTAAGAGATTTAAATAGATGCAAGTATCCTAATAGATATCTTTATATCCACTCAATAGAGAAGGCCGAAAGGTTAAAGTTTCACTGCTGGTTTCTGAATCAGTGTTATTAGCTCTATAGTCTTAACTATATCTTGGCAAGAAACAGAAAACCATTTTGCTACACGTTATTTCACCATTCACTAATTCCTACAATTTCATAAGAATAAAATGACAAATTCATAAAATTGTGAGACTTATTTTCATTTTTTTCGGTTTTACTCCCTTATGCTTGAAATTGATTATTTCATTCCTGGCATCTTTCCCCACAACTTTATTAGGACACTAGGTTAAATTTTTTACATAAATTTTATCATGGATAAATTCTTTCAGAGTAGGTGTTATTTTCATGGCAGAAGTACTTCAGACATACCATACAATGTGGTGGTTATAAGCCACATTTGGAAATTATGACTCACTATAGGGGCAAGTTCATTTCTCGTCATCACAGCTTGAATTTTTAAATCCGGGTAAAATTTTTTCTCATTTTATACTACTGAAAATTTTTCTGCTATTTTTCCTGTGGAAAATTAAGCTCTTTGGTTTAAAAAAAAAACTTGCTATATTCTATACTGGTTTGTTCCATTTCTAGGATTATACTGAAAATGTATTAATTTAGCATCTTTGATGTATCTTCTGTAGAAACCTATCTGAATATTTTTGGATTTTCTCTATGCTATAAAAATAGAGAGTCTAATTCCAAGGAATCCATGCACTCATTTTATTATGTGATCATAATTAACACCCCAGAAGGAAATCACTTTAAGCAATGGATAGCTCCAACCCTTATGAAATGGAATTTTGCATTTCCCTAGAGAGAAAAACAGTAGTCTACTCCAACCCAAGAAACTCCACTAAGTGATCTGATTCTTGGGAACTGGGCAAACTAATTTGATATCATTGTCAATATATACCATGGGTAGATGAAGCCACATATATTGTATGGAAGACCACAGCTTATTAGTTGATAATTTACTTTTGAAGCGAGAAAAAAATCTACTTAGGAAAATTGGCTCATGATTAATATCTATTTTGGGTAAGAAATTATCTAAGAGCTAAACTGAAACTATAAGGAAGATATCTCACCCTTACACCTTGACGTCGGCCATTCTGCTGCTTCCAAAGGTTGAGGGCTTTACTGGTTAGAGCCTGCGTGCACTGTGCAGAAGTCAGACCAGAAATGCTTGAGAATTAATACTCCCATGGGAGCAATTCTCAACCGGTGACTGATGGGAGTTGGTACATAAACATCCCAGTTAACTTTTCCCTCAGCTAGGATAAGTCTGAAGTATTCTACTGTATCCCCCAGAATTTTGCAGTAGGATAGAACAAGTGGTAACTGGTTTAATAATACACTATTATCTGACTGTCTGCGTCTCCCCAGAATTATGTTGAAATCCTAACCCACGAGGTTAGGATTAGGAGGTGGAACCTTTAAGAGGGAATTAAGTCATGAAGGTGAAGCCCTCATGATAAGGATTAGTATTTTTATAAAAGAGACCCCAGAGAGCTAGCTATCCCCTTCAGCCACATAAGGACAAGCAAAAAGACAGTTGTCCATGAACCCATAAGCCAGCCCTCACCAGACACTGAATTTACTGGTGCCTTTTCTTAGACTTCCCAGCCTTTGGAACCGTGAAAACTAAATTTCTATTGATTAAAAGCAACTCAGAGGGCCAGGCGCAGTGGCTCACACCTGTAATCCCAGCACTTTGGCCGAGGCAGGCGGATCACGAGGTCAGGAGATTGAAACCATCCTGGCTAACACGGTGAAACCCCGTCTCTACTAAACAAAATACAAAAAATTAGCTGTGCATAGTGGTGGGCGCCTGTAGTCCCAGCTACTGGGGAGGCTGAAGCAGAATGGCATGAACCCGGGAAGCAAAGCTTGCAGTGAGCTGAGATCATGCCACTGCCCTCCAGCCTGGGTGACAGAGCGAGACTGCGTCTCAAAAAAAAAAAAAAAAAAGCAACCCAGGTTATGGTAGTCTGTTAGAGCAGCCTGAAGGGGCTGACAGCACCCTATTGCTTTCCTTCCCTTCAGTGTCTCACTCCCTTACAAGTGTTTCCTGGAATCGGCATTCAAACTTGCACTATCAACGTTGTTTCCAGGTCTGCTGTTGAGGGAACATAAAATAAAATGAAAGTTATTTAATATTTTCTTCCTCCAGTTTTGAAAACTGTATTTATATAGCCTGTGTCAGCTGGCCCTGTGAAAATATATGTACTACATAATGAGGCAAAAACAGTCACATCACATTTACCTTAATCAACTCTAACATTTGATTAGAGTCGATTAGAGGAGGAAAAATCTGATACCCCTTTTTAGTTATTTCAGAGACTTTATTATATTCCTAATAATCTGTTATTCTTGGAATTTATCACATTTGTCAGTGCAATCAAATATTCTTAACATAATCACTTTCTAAAATGGAATTTTTAAAGTAGTCACTGGAGTGCAGTGACACAATCATGGCTCACTGCAGCCTTGATCTCCCAGGCTTAAGTAATCCTCTAATCCTCCCACCTCAGCCTCCTGAGTAGCTGGGCTACTGGTACATATCACCATGTCTAGCTAATTATTTTTAATTTTTCTGTAGAGACAGGGTCTCGCTTTGTTGCCCAGACTGGTTTTGAACTCCTGGGCTCAAGCGATCCTCTTGCCTCCACCTCGAAAGTCATGGAATTACAGGCGTGAGCCACCATACCCAGCTACACACTTTCTTTTATTCTTTCTAGAATAGAAAAGATTCCTAGAAAGTTTTATTACCAAGAGGGCATGTTTGAAAGCATGTTCCTCTGAATATTAAATATTATTCCCTCAAAATGTTCCACACAAAGGACATTGTAGCAAATTAAGCTTGAGAAATGATTGTTTATTCCTTTAAAGATTCTGAGTCCAAATTAACATACTAAAGATTCCCTGGCTGGGGACTGTGGCTCAAGCCTGTAATCCCAGCACTTTGGGAGGCTAAGGGGGTGGGGGTGGATCACTTGAGGTCAGGAGTTTGAGACCAGCCTGGCCAACATGGCGAAACTAAAAATACAAATAATACTAAAAATACATAAATTAGTCGGCTGTGGTGGCACGTGCCTGTAATCCCAGCTACTTGGGAGGCTGAGGCAGGAGAATCACTTGAACCCTGGAGGCAGAAGTTGCAGTGAACTGAGATCACCCCACTGCGCTCCAGCCTGGGTAACAGAATGAGACTCAGTCTCAAAAAAAAGATTCCCAGAGGTCCTGAAGAAAAAAAATTATTTAACTTAGTTTGACAAAATTGATTTAGCCACGTGAATGTATACAGCACATTGACAACATGGATACAAATTCTGGTTCCAACGTTTCTAGCAGTATAAACTTAAATTCCGTGAGCCTCCTTTTTTTAAACTGAGATCTACAAAGAGTAAAATTGATAGATGAAAATGTACTGTTTTATAAGTTTTGACAAACATATGTTCCTGTGAAATCCCACATCAATCAAAGACAGAACATTTTCATCATCTTTTTTATTCAACAGTTTGATGCTCACAGATGTGGTTTTCTTTGTATTTATTCTTCTTGGGATTTTTTGAGCTTCCAGGATTTACAGGTTACTGCAGTTTTTTAATCAAACTTAAAAAAATAGAAAACATAAATTTTCAGCCTCATTCTCTTCTCCTCTGAGCCTCTAATTACACCTATTCTGGGCTGCTTGAAAATGCTCCACAAGCACTAAGGCTCAGTTCTTTTTTTGTCTTTATGCTTCAATGTAGATGTTTCTCAAGTTTAGCCAAAAATTTTGCTGCTGCTTCCAATCTACTGTTAAGGCCATCTGAAAAAAAATTTTAAGTTTTAATACTATACTTTTTTTCTTCTAGGACCGCTATTGGTTTTTTTTTTTTTAACAGTTTCCAAATTTTCAAATTCCGTATCTCTTCACACATTATACCCATCTTTTAAATTTATTCCTTTATGTAGTTATCCTGCTGGTCATTTTAAAGTCACTCTGCTTATTCTACTAACATCTATGTCTGTAGGTCTGTTTCTAGTGACCAATTTTTCTCTTAACAACAGATCACATTTGCTCTTTCTTCATTTGTCCAGTTATTCTAGATTGTATCCAGCCATTACTGATTATAAATGGTACAGCTCTTTCATTGTATTATCTTCCTCTGAAGAGTATTAGTTTTGTTTCAGCAAGCAATTAAATTATGAGTAGAAAGGTTTTGCCTTAGTCCAAATATAAATCCCTTATTCCTGGGATATAGTTATTTTTTAAAGTATAGTCCTTCTTGGGTTTCAGTAAAAATCCTGAAGTATTTACCAAGATTCTATAATCTGATAGGACTGGAACTGTAAACTCCGTCCCTCTCAAAATATCGGCTCATCCTTTTCAAACCTTCAGCTGTTGTTTTCTTGTTGCGCTATATGGTAAGACTTCTGCATATGTGCAGTTGAAAAGTAAGCCAAATAGTTGAGGAGAGTAGGGAATTTGTATAGATTTTAATGATTTCCCTCTTTGGCTTCCAGTTATTGGATTCTGCCACCAATTTCTAGCCAATCTGGTAGCCCCCATCCTCTGCCTCTTCAGGCTAGTAAAACTGTGACTTTCTGATCAAACTCTATATACTCTGTGCCATATGTCTTGAAAATGCTCCCAGTGGAAAAGCCATATAAACATTGATCTCAACCGTGGTGGTGCTGATCTTTGAAGAAACAATTCTCCTCCAGTTTTATCTGCTTTTGATTGATTTCCAATAACTTCAAAGATTTTTAAAAGTATTTTGTATGCAGTTTGTAATTATTATCAATAGGATAATTAGTTCAATACAAGCTACTGCACCACTCCTGGAAACCAGACTGCACCTCTGAAATATCTTTTCACTATTTATTTCTAATTTTATTACATTGTAGTCAATGCAGTCTTATGACTACATTCATAATGTAGTCTTATGGCTACATTAAATTTGTCATTATTTTAGGGCATTTTTTAAAACTCTAAAATGAGAATGATTTTTGTGTATGTTTTGTCTCTTTGACTGTGAGGCACTTTGTATGTTATTATGCATTATATGCTAGTACCAAAATATCTCATGTATCCCATAAATACATATACCTACTATGTACTCAAAAAATTAACTTTTTTAATTTAAAAATTGATTCACAGTGATTCACCTTTGTACTCATATAACTGACAACTTATTATTTGATGAAGAGAAATCCAGATGCTTTCATATTATGTGAGCTTTTCTTTTAAATGTTCTTACGTAGAAGTCTAACCCATATAAAACCACAACCACAAAAATGTCCTTCACATCTTTGATTGTAACTAAATACCTACAGTCTTGAAATTCTTACTTTTTCCAGAAGCTGAAGTGAAGTAGAGGTGGCCCCTCAATGCACATTTATCCCATGTTATTTCTCCACTCTGTCTGCCAAACCAATGAAAGACATTTTCTCAAAAATGAATACCACTATGAATTCAAACAGTTGGAATTTAAACATAATATCATTTATTGTTTCAACCACTGTTTTTAATAATATTTTGTCAAATGTTTTTCTCATTCCTTAATGTTATATTTGATAGATTCCATAACTTTCTAGTAACTTTTGGTTATTAAAATCCAGTCCAATGAAAAGTTGCAATCTTGAACTCAGTCTAAACTTTCTTGGCCCCAAACATGAGGACAGACTTTGACTGCTAGAGGTAGTGATGGGACAGGAAAAAGAGACAAGTCTGTATGTATGTATTATTCTCTCCCTTCATCATTCTTTCTCTTCAAAGCCTAGCTCCTTTAATGGGTTGAGGGTAGGGAAAATGGAGAGGGAGAGAAACAAGTGCCTTTTTGTTTAACTGGCTGCTATTATAACCCTCTCTGTGACAGATTTCTCTGCTTCTCTGGCTGGACATTGATGCCTTATGCATGGAAGCCATCCAAATCCTGACTCTTGTGAGGGTTGTATGAGTTCTTAGAAAAGCCTTGAAGAGTTCCCTTATAGCACAATTCTCTGCTGAAGTACCTTAAGCTCCAGGTCAACCTCATTCTCCAATCCCATCTCCCTCCCATGGCTGTACATCTACTGCCTTTTCCTGCTGGGGTCTCCCTGACCAGAAAAAAGCTAAGTAGGGTGGCCAAAGTCTGCTTACCTTCTATGATATATGCCTGACTTCATCTTTGCTACACCAGATGGTGGGAGTGCAGTCTCTCTCCATTCTGCCAACAATCTCTTATTGTATTCTCATTCATTGAAATAGACCAAGAGATAGATTAGCACACTGGCTAAGCAGACATTCAAACAGGAAACAAAATCCCAGCCAGTTTCTCCTTCTGGTAGGAACCTCCATTCTTTATGAGTGACTCTCTTGGAGCCCCTCCTTCTCCCAGTTTGGCTTTAGAAAGAAAAGAATCACCATTTCTCCCCTAAGGAGGAGAAAGGGATATATCTAACACAATCACTGCATGTACGACACTTTCTATCTCTCTAACCTATTCATTTCATATAAGTGAAAGAGGATAATACAGAAGGGTTAGTTCCGTCACTTACTACTAACTCTGAATGAAGTGTAAATTATGGGTACTTAATACCTCAGATTTTTCAGCTTTGACCCTAAACATTGAACATTGAATCCCACTGAATATCCTGATACAAAAGCAAAATTTAACATTTTTAATGCTACCCCACAGCTTTTGTCTACCATTTTCTGAAGTTTTATTTTGCTTTGTTTTTCTAAAAGCAGACAGGAAAATAAATATTGTATTAAACCCACAGTTATCTGCATACAACTAATAACTGAATTTTCCAGACTACTATCCAAGAAGTATATTTACTATTTTGCTGGCTTTAAGCTAAAGTTTTTAAACCATTAGTTTTTAATATCATATTCAGATATACAATTCCATTGATTTTTAAAAAACAGAAGTAATTTGAAAACTGCATTAATTTAAAGAGGTCCTGATTGCGATAAGGCTATCATTTATTAAGATCATCTTTTTTGTTGTCATATAGACATACCATCAGGTTTAGGAAATACCTCCACCCCAGACCCATGAGCCCACCTCGATACATGGCTCAAATGCTAACTAACCTGCAAAGAAGAACTGCTGAGATCTGATACCAACATTCTGCCTATAATTTGTGGGGCAAACATATTTTAATATTTTAAGAGTATACTCCCTAATGGTACAATATAGTCATTTTAGGACATGAAATATAATGGGTATCTGTCAAATATTACTTGAAGATACCAACAAGTTATGGGAAAGATGAAGATTAAATTGCATTGCCCTTTTTATGCTGTTCCTGGGCTGATGTTTAATGAAGTTCACAGCATCTATATTTCAGTGTTGGAGGAGAAAAATCAATCTGTTTTGTTTTGATTCCAAAGCAGGTCATGGTGCTTGCATACTGCACTTAAGTACTGGCTTTAAGCAAAAACTTAATAAAAAATGACCCTAAATCAAGAAGTTCTTTCTTAATGTAGATGAGATCCCATGACATCTTAAAAAAAATAGCAACACCCAGAATTATTAAGAACCAACCTATTGTGCAAAGTGGAACTAGAGACTTGTGTAAGGATGCCCTCTATGGCCTTTAAAATTCATCATAAGTAAGCATGTACTGGCGGCAGTTCTCATGAAAGAAAAGAAAGAATAGCCTGTTCAGCAAATCATTCCATGGTGTGCATCAATCTCCAGGTTAGAGAACCCTTTTAGGGATTGTTATACACAGATACTTGAGCCAAGCAGGGCCAAGATTCTCATGACCAGGTAATAACACTTACAGTCTTCTGACTGAAAATGCAAATTCCTTGCCAGTCAGCATATTATACTTTCTTTACAAATTATCTTTTTTTCCTGCAAAAAAAGTTGGGTGGACATATTTTTATGGATGTGTCTGCCTTTCTCTCTCTGACTGTATTTTTTAAATCCACTCTATACATTCTCAGAAGAGAATCAGAAATTACATCAGAAACTATTCAACTAGAGAGACTGTGTAAAATTGGAAGTTTTTATTACATCCAGGTTTTCTGTTATCATCTATATTTTCTTCACTGTATTTAAAAATAAAAAAAAATGTGTGTATATGGCAGCAAATGTGGAGAAACAAAGAAGCTTTGTGTTTAGGACAGCAAGAAAGGAAGAAGGGTAAAACTGTATCCCCATTCTTCAGTCAAGTCTTGGAAGGGGAAAAAAACCCCAAGAATAAGATGACAATCTTCCTGAGGCAGGAGAAGTAGAAATGTCCTTAGGAGCTACAGCCAGAGGAGGGACAACCCTGCAGAATGGGTGTGTCTGAGGAGTAAGTAGCAATAGCAGTAGGCCTAGATGGTCCCAAAATATGCAAAGTGGCATCCATACTGCAACAGGCATTGGCTGTGGTTCAGACATGTTGGAGTTTTCATTCTAATGCTGCCCCGAAGAATAGAAATGTGACTTTCGGAAAGTCAGATAGTCTCTCTAAAGACATTCCTTAAAGGAAAATGATCATGTGTTCACCATCTCAAAGGATTTTTTGTGAGAATTAAAGAAAGATGATCTGGCTGGGCATGGTGGATCACACCTATAATTCCAACCCTTTGGGAGGCTGGGGCAGGAGGAATCCTGGGCAACATGGAGAAACCCTATCTCTACAAAAAATACAAAAATTAGCCAGTGATGGTGGCAAACATCTATAGTTTCAGCTACTCAGGAAGCTGTGGTGGGGGGATTGCTTTGAACTCAGGAAGTAGAGGCTGCAGTGAGCCATGATCATGCCACTTCACTCCAACCTGGGTGACAGAGTGAAACCTTGTCTCAAAAAAAAAAAAAAAGGATGATCTGTGACAGCATCTCCCTCAGTCCATGCCTGCCACATTAAATGTTCATGGAAATAAAAGGTAAATATAAATGTAATATTGTTAATTACACTGGAACAACAATATGCTTCAAATACACCTTTCTGATGCCCTACCCAATTCACTTAAACCACTTTAAGCCCAGTAAAATAATGTATTATATGCTAAATCAGAATCATTAAATACTTGGGAAATAAGAATCTCTATAGTTTTATCTTAGAAGTTACCAAATTCGTATGTGTTTATTTGTATTCTTTTAAAAATCTATCATTTTTACTGTTTTTTCCTCACAGTGCAGTGAATTACACCAAATTTACAAATCTATATGAGATTGTTTGCCCAAATTTTATGGACTATCATGTTATTAAATATTGTCACTGAAAAATAGTTAATAACATGGTAAACAGCTCCACAATCTGGTTTTACTGCATGAGTTACTCAAAAAAATGAATTTCACCAGAGATTCAATGTATTTATCAAACTAAAGGATAAAATGCCTTGAATCCAGAAGAAACCACAAAATAAAATATTCTCCATATTTATTTGAAATACTCATAAAATATTTATATTGTTGTATCTTTCTTTTGTTAGAAAACTAATTATTACCTAAAAATATATGTAGAAAGAGTTTCCTGAGGAAAGAGTTTTGTGCTAACACTAGTCTGTATCTAAATCATAGAAAAGTAGAAATCAAAACACAAATACAAATTTTTTTCAGACATCACAGAACATATGTAGTGATTTAGCCAGAATTAAAGGGGATAATACTATATCTCCAAAAATTGAGTAACTATTTATTTGAATAAAGTTTTCTACTAATTTCCTCACTTAATCTGATAATTTCATTATGAAGATCTCATTTCTCTATATCCTAAATTTACAGTTTACTGAAAATCTACTCTAATTTTTGTCATTAATTGCAGTTAACTAAATTAGTGTGTTTTAGGCATATTTGCCTGTTCAAAGTAGTAAATATTGAAATTTCCCAGTGATTTTCCTATGAATCACATAATTCTGAGATGTAAACATCTCCCAATATTGTCCACTAGCATTTAAAACTTGAAAGCTTCTCTGAAGTTAAGGGGCTGTTTGCTTAGCAATATTTTAGGATAATGGCAAAACATTACAGTACCGGAAGCCTGAACTTAAGAAGCCAGCTCTTTACTCTACAGACCCCTCTCAATTTTACCCCAACAAATACACAGAATATATAACTTCCTGAACAGGCGGTAAGCGGCAGGGCTCTCTCATCCACCTCACTCTGTCTCTTCCTATTTTCTTATAGGTCGTTCTTGCCCAACAACCCTGATCTAAAGTGCACTTCAAAAAATAGTATCTTAGAATTACAGAAATCCCCATTATGTGTGGTTTTGCTTTTCACAATTTCGGTTACCTGTGGTCAATCAAGGTCCAAATATATTGAAAGGAAAATTCCAGAAATGAACAAATGCATTTTAAATTGCCCACTGTTCTGACTAGCATGATGAAATCTTGCACTCTCCTGCTTCATCAAGCCCAAACGTTGACTCATCCCTTTGTCTGACATATCTACACTGTCTACTCCTGGTCTGTCATTCCCTTAGTAGCTGGCTAGGTTATCAGATCAACTACTGTGGTATCATAGTGCTTGCACTCAAGGAACTCTTATTTTACTTCATAATGGCCCCAAAGCCCAAGAGTAGTGATGCTGGCAATTTGGATATGCCAAAAAGGAACCATAAAGTGCTTCCTTTAAGTGAAGAGATGAAAGTTCTCAACTCAATATGAAAACAAAAAAATGGTGTGCTGAGATTGCCAAGATCTACATTAATAAGAAATCTTCTATCCATGAAATTCTGAAGAAGGAAAAAGAAATTTGCACTAGTTTCACTGTTGCCCCTCAAACTGCAGAAGTTACAGCCACAGTGCATGGTAAGTGCTTAGTTGAGATGGAAAGGACATTAAATTTGTGGGTGCAAGACATAAACAGAAACCAACTGACAGCAATTGGTTTCCGGTTCAGTACTATCCACAGTTTCAGGCATGCATGGAAATCCTAGACATTCCTCCCAAATAAGGGAGAACTACTGTATTTCTCTTACATTCATTTCTTTTATATAAAAGTCCTTTGTAAACTACAACACTGTTCAAGACTTGCTTTCAGGTGCATGTTTCCATTCATATCCTTTTTCAATAAATTTGCCAGTCACCGCAACCTCTATAGGCCCCCCAAAACTGTTCCTGGATATTCACCCTGGAGTTGGTCCTGTCAAACCACCTAAAGAGCTGGGAACATGACTAATATCCCATACTAAATCCTCTCTTGCTTAAATAAGTGTTAAAGCAAACTAAATATGGCCTGAGAAGGACTCTGTACTTCTACATTTGAGTCCTTGTAGATGAACTGTAACCTAGCTTAATAGTCAGACAAAATTCAAAGCCTAACTTAATAGTATGCACTTGTAACAATAGCTGAGTGTTGGCCAATCCCAGCAGCATATTTCAACCACTCATAGACTGCTGAATGTTCAAACTGTGTTCAAATAAGGCAAATGCGGAGCTATAACCAATGTCACTGTTTCTGTACCTCACTTCCAATTCTTGTATGCCACTTTACCATTTTTGTCCACAAATTTGTTCTGACCATGAGGCACCCCGAGAGTCTCTGTGAATCTGCTGTGATTCTGGGGGCTGCCCGAGTCATGAATCATTCTTTGTTCAATAAAACTCCTTTAATTTGGCTGACGTTTTTCTTTTATCACAAGCTAGAGTAGACTAGGTCTCTGCAACTAAAGATACTAGCAATATGGTCTTACATTTTATGTTCTGTGAAGGTCTTTTTCTGTATCTCAAAATTTTGCTATATTTTAAGGCTTGTATGTATGTTTAACTATAAGTGTTTTCCCATTGCATTTCTAATTAAGTTTGCTGTTATATAAAATAGTCACATTGTTCAACAGTTTTAGAAGTTCTAATTATTATACAATCAGTCCTCTTGGATTTTATAAGTAAATAATCATTTTACCAAAAATAACAAGGGCTTTATTTCCATTTTTCCAATATTCATAACTCTCATTTTTTTACCTTGTTACTTTCGCTAAGATTAGCAGCATAATATTCATTAGTAATAGTGATACAGATAATAGTCGTATTAGTCTGTTCTTGCATTGCTATAAAGAAATACCTGAGACCAGATAATTTATAAAGAAAAGAGGTTTAATTGGCTTGTGGTTGTTCGGCCTGTACAGGAAACATATGGTCCGCATTTGCTTCTGGGTGAGAGAGAGTCAGGAAGCTTACAAAAGTGAAGAGAGAACAGGCACATCACATGGCAGGAGCAGAAGCCAGAGGTGGGGGAAGGTGCCACACTTTAAAACAATCAGATCTCATGAGAACTCACTCACTGTCACAAGGACAGCACCAACACATGAGGGATCACCCCCATGACTCAAATACCTTCCACTAGGCCCTAACTTCAACACTGGGGATTGCATTTCAACATGAGAATTGGGCAGGGACAAATAGCCAAACTATATCACCAGTCATTCTTATATTTTTCTATATGTAATAGGAGGTGCCTCCAAGCTTCTGGTAGGTAATGAAGTAAATAAAATTTAATCACTTTCTTCTCAGTGAAAAGTATATTATGCCATGCACTATGTGCTATTTACGAAGTTTTTCACTGAGAAAGTGATCAAATTTTATTAATAATGCAATCAAATTTTATAAATAATATGAATAAGTCAAGTCAAATAAGGACTGAAAAATGACTGCTTATGAGGCTCATAAAAAAGAAAACAAATATATTTGAAGTTTGAAACAAACAAAATGGAAGGAAAAAGATCAGGAAAATACTAACAAAAGCTAACAGCAATTTTTAACATTAGACTCCAAAACAAAAATTTAAAAGACGGAATATTTCATATTGCTGCCAGAAATAAAATAATTGCTATCCACTTGGTATCAGAAGCCTCACAAATCTACCATCCCAGTAGTGGCATGTGAATAAAGTAGTTCTGGTAGGAAATGCTTGGGCCCAACAGCACAGCTTTGCATTTACGAGCCTGCTGCTATGATTTGAATGTTTGTGTTCCCTCCAAAATTTATGTTGAAACTTAATCGCCAATGCAGGAGTATTAACTGGTGAAGCCTTTAGTAGGTGACTATTTCATGAGGCCTCCTCCTTCATGGATAAGATTAAAGCCCTTATAAAAGAGACTTCACAATATATTCAGCCCTTTGGCTCTTCTGCCTTTCACCATGTGAGGATGTAACAATGAGTCATTACCTTGGAAGCATTGAGTAAACCCTCACCAGATACCAAACCTTGACAGCACATTGATCTAGAACTTCCTAGCCTCCAGAACTGCTAGAAATAAATTCATATTGTTTGTAAATATCCAGTCTTTGGTATTTTGTTAAAACAGCACAAATGAACTCAGATAGCTACTTTGCCTACTTATGCAACCAAATGTCCAATCTGCTAGTAGGAGAAACCTACACTGAAACTCATACAGCACTATTCCTTGAAGAGATCAATGGGCTAATTGGTGACAAGTTGATTACACTGAATATCTTCCATCCTGGAAGAGAGAGATATTCAATCTAAAAAAAAAAAAAAAACTAGACATATATGCTGGATTTAGATTTGTTCAACCTCCCTTCAGGGCATCAGTCAGCACCTCTTTCTATCAGGATGCGTTTGATCCACCAGCATGGGATTCCTCAGAATAGTGGATTCACTTTACAGGAGAAAAGTGTGGAAGTGAGTCCAATAGCCTGCTGGAGGCCATTTCAGTTTTCTCTTGAAGGACTATTGAATCGAAGCACCAGCTTAGCTCAGAAGCAATGCTCTCTGAGAATGGGGTGCCATCCTCCAACATACAATACAGACATTAAATCAAAGAACTTTGTACTAGTATTGTGCCATGCACTATGTGCTATGTATGTTTGTATGTTTCCAATAGGAAGATTGAAGGGTTCCAGGAATCAGGGAGGGAAGCAAGGGTGGCCCCACTTACCATACCATCATCCTCAATCACCCGCTGAGGGACTTGAGCACATCTTTCCTATCTAAGATGCTCCAGAGCACTCCCCATGGAGTTGACTGAAACTTTGTTGGGTCTGCATCACAGATTAGCTTTTCTGTCTATTAAATCCTATTTCCTCCCAATTCTTTCCACAGGTGTTGATCCCTAATAATTATCCTGTACCCCAAACTCCATCTCAGAATCTGCTTCCACATAACAGGACCTATAATAAATGCATCTTCATCATGTGCATTTTTAGGAATGCTGTCAGAACCATTTTCACATTTCTAACAATAAACAAACTGGTGTGCTCATTAATGAGGGAATTCTGGTTCATAGCTTCCTCAATGAGGACCTGTCTTGACAATGGGAAGTGACACAGATTCTATTAATGTTATCTTGTTTTTATTACCTAACAAGTCACCATGCTTAATTCAGCTGTCATTCTTTCTAAAATAAGAATGTCATTACTTGACATTGCTTTTCACAGGGACTATTTGACAGCCTTACAGATCTCTAGAATAATTCCACTTTCTTTCTTTGTAAGTTACAGGAGTTCAAAGTACAACAGTTTATCACTTGCTCTTGGTTAAAGTTTATTTCTTTGTATTGTTGGTGTGATGAGTGTTTGAGGGATTGAACGAACAGTGAGTTAAACATTCTAAGTGTAAAACGTAATTATACATAACCCTCCTCCTTCATTAACCAACATTATCCACCCATTTCCTCAAAATATAATGTGACCCAATAAGTAAATTTCTAATATGCCTATTTTGTATGTCTGTGTTTGCCTTAAAGAAAATACAAATTACTGGAAAAAAGTTCATTGCTATATTTCTTAAAACATTAAAACATGCTAATATGAATTCAGTCTTCAAAGATGAAAAAGAGGTTCTACATATATAACGCATCTGAATTCCTTTTATAGAAATTATTTTAATTAATTTAGTATTTATTTTTCTTCTCTTTACACTTAAATTTTAATGTTGGGACAGTAATGATTATGAAGCAATTGTGTACTCTGGTTATGTTTCTTTAAACAAAATCAAAATATGGTAAGATTTTTAACTTACTTGCTATCAATTAATATTCTACCTGCATATAAATTATACATATAACACTTAGAAATTTTTGAAAAAGCACACATGAATAGCACATTATAAGGAGGTAATAAAAATTAAAAATTAATAAGCAGAAAGAAGAAATTCAGTACACAAAACAAAAATTAGACAATAGAGTCCTACCACTGCACATTTTTAAATGTGTGTCAATCAGGATTAATAATGCCAGGTGCTATAACAAACAATATCTCAGTGGATTTGTCAGAGGCAATTGAACCAGAGTGACTCCATTTTGAGTGAGGGCTAGGAAAATGAGGATGGGGCTTGCTGAGCTGCATTCCCAGAAAGTCAGGTATTCTTAGCCTCTAGAAGTTCACAGTTAAGAGAATAGATTGATAATGTTTATTAAACGAACCCAGACTTGGGAGTGTCAATATCTTGATATCTTGAGAACAAAAGCATTCCTAATTTTGCTTTAAAGATAACAATATTGATTCTTGCAAAATATAGTAATTAAGAAAATAAATCCTTTATCACAAACCCCTGTAGCAGGGCACATCTGCCCATGATCTTTTTTATCCTGTACATAAACAAGCATTGTACCTAGGGTGGACATATTCCTCCTCTTACTTTTGGGAATGGCCTACTCTGTCTATGGAATAGCTGTTCTTTTACTTTACTTTCTTCATAAACTCGCTTTTGCTTTGCACTGTGGACTCACCCTGAATTCTTTCTTGTGTGAGATCCAAGAACCCTCTCTTGGGGTCTGTATCAGGACCACTTTCCTGTAACAGATTTGGGCAATAAACTGGGGTGTGGGTGTGTAGGTGTGGGTGTAGGGATGTGTTTTCTCATGGAAAATCTCATGTGTATTGTAAACCAAAAATAAAATTCTAAGCCCTCCCCCCTCCCTCTCAGCCAAGGGCATTCCAAAATAAACCAGTTCAGGCCATGATGGGAAGGAGGAAGGAGGGTCAGATATGCCTCATTATACCCTCCTCCCTTTGGCACTCGGGCACAGCTGACTAGCATTAACATTAAGCAATAAGACATCAAAATCCAGCCTGTCTCTCTAATATAGCATCACATGACAGATAGCCGGCCCTGAAAGAAATCAAAGTATTTTACTCCAAAATACATTTCTTTGACATATTTTGAAATGGCCCTGCAAAGCTATCTCTCAGGAGGGAAAATCTACTTTTTGTAGAAAATCCCCATTCCTTTCTAGGCCTTTTCCTTGATCCAGGAGAGAACTTAGAGTCTGGCACTTTTTTAGGTCTGATAAGACCTCTGAAGCTGCTACCAGGAGGCTTTATCTGCATTTTAAAACCTTGGTCTCCACAACCCCTTATCTTAACCTAGACATTTGTTTCTATTGATTCCAGGTCTTTAGATAATAAGTCTTTCAGCAATTGCCAATTAGGAAATCTTTGACTCCATCTGTGACCTGGAAGCCCTCCCTTCAGAGAGAGGGCTTCAAGTTGTCCTACCTTTCTGGATTGAAACAATATTCATGTTACACACATTGACTGATGTCTTAAGTCTCCCTAAAACGTATAAAACCAAGCTATAGCCTGACCACCTTGGGCACATGTTTTCAGGATGTCCTAGGGCTGTGTCACGGGCCACTGCTCACTCATATTTGACTCAGAATAAAAGTCTTCAAATATTTTACAGAGTTTGATTCTTTTTGTCACAGTATGTTTCTGATTTGGTGACTCTCTTGGGCAGCTCTGCTTCAAGTAGTGACTTAGTGATCACAGCTCCTTTTGTTACAGGAAGTAGCTTGTCAGGCATGAATAGGGCATGAGAGGGTCTCTCCCCGACAACCTCATCGAGAATGTCAGGCAAGCATCAGGTGATGGTCAGGTGATTGTTACACTGTTTCTCTAAAATAATAATTGGTCACAGCCAGCACCAGGAAAAGGGAGTCTCCCAATAGATAGAAAAACCTGAAACTGGTGATCAGTAGCATCCCGATAAGATCTCAGGAGTTGGGTAAGTGGGCTCAAGCATAAGCACTAAGAGGCAAAGTGGCTGAGTTTAACTGATATATGACCTTCTAGGAGCATTTGACTGGTGAGAGAAGAATGCCCCAAGTAAGCATGCGTACAACTCCAGTAAACATACTGCACATACGGCGCCTCCCAAGTGCTGGCAGGCTCCCACTGTGCATGCAGACTGCCCACCCCAAGGAAATAATCAGGGGAGAAGTGACACATGACCCTGGAAGTATGCCAACAAACCATGCACTTGATCTCTCAAGTCACCTGCTTGGCCCTCTTCTAAGTGTACTTTACTTCCTTTTGTTCCTGCTCTAAATCTTTCTAATAAACTTTCACTCCTGTTTTAAAACTTGCCTCAGTCTCTCACTCTGTCTTATACCCCTCAGTTGAATTATGTCTTCTGAGGAGGCAAGAATTAAGGTTGCCGCAGACTTTTATGGATTTGCCACTGTTAAACACTGTGATGTGACCATCTGCCAGACTTTTGTCTGTGCTTCTGCTAGATCCTCTACATTCAGTCAGTTCATAAGCATACAGAGAGCATGTTTAAGATTGCAAGATAATTTAGAGGTCATGTTTAAAACTGGCATACATCCATTCATATTCTGTTGACCAGGCTTAGTTACATGGCCCCATGTTGATACAAGGTGACTGGAAAGAATAGTATTTCTCTATGACTAAAAGAAAAAGAAAGTAGTTTTTAAACACACAGCAATTCCTCTGCTTTACAAGGCAGAATATATATAAATAATGAGCTTAATCATTCTTATTTTCTTATCAGTGGAAGCAAAGTTGTATGTGAGGAAAAGAAACATTTCTCTATTAATAAATGATTTTTTTAAATACATATCAAGTGAGTGCTAGTACAAGGAACATTAATAATAGATAATACCACAAAGTGGTTTTCCAGAAAATATAAAGGTAACAATCCAATCAAAGATTTGAATAGATGTTTCTCAAAATAAGACATACAAATGGAAAACAGGCATACGAAAAGGTGCTCAACATCACTGATCATCAGAGAAATGCAAATCAAGGCTACAATGAGATACCATTATATCATTTGTATATAAAATGGGTTATATTCAAAAGACAGGAAATAACAAATGCTGAAGATGTGTAGAAAAATAAACCCTTGTGCACTATTGGTGGGAATGTAAATTAGTACAACCACTATGGGGAACAGTTTGGAAGTTCCTCAAAAAACTAAAAATTGAGCTACCACATGATCCAGCAATCCCACTGTTGGGTATATATATCCAAAAGAAAGGAAATCAGGACCTTGAAGAGATAACTGCACTCCTATGTTTGTGGCAGCACTGTTCATAACAAGATTTGGAAGCAACCTAAGTGACTATCAACAGATGAATGGATAAAGAAAATGTGGTACACATACACAATGGAGAACTATTAAGCCAAAAAAAAGAATGAGATCTAGTCACTTGCAACAACACGGATGGAACTGGAGATCATTATATTAAGCAAAATAAACCAGGCACAGAAAGACAAACATCACATGTTCTCACTTTTTTCTGGTATCTAAAAATCAAAACGATTGAACTCATACAGATAGGGAGTAAAAGGATGGTTACCAGGGGCTGGGAAGGGTAGTGGGGAGCAGGGGGAAGTGGGGATGTTTAATGAGTACAAAAAAAAAATTAGTTAGGAGTGGCTGGCTGGAGTTCCAGGCCAGTGGGACTTATCCTGTAAGGCACCATGCAAGTGGGGTGACTCTTACTACTCAGCACCCTGGATTCAGCCTCATTCCTAGGGAACTGTTTACCAGTTTTTGAAGTATCCCAGGCAACCAGGGGCTGAAGTGGACTCCCAGCACTGCACAGCTGCTTTACAAAAATGTGGCCAGACTACTTTGTTTTTTTTTTTTTTTTTTGACCTCTGAACTTTTCATTGGCCTCCTGCTCCCCAAAGGGTACCCTGCTTCTGCTGGCTTAATGCTTCAGAACTTTGGTGTCATTGGTGTCAAACACCACTTGACTATCCACTATCTGGCAGGTGGTGGTGTTTTGGATGGTTTGCATGGAGTTGCTGCTGTCCAGGGCATCACCAAGATTGAAGTCCTCGCCATCTTCCAGCAGGCGGCGGTAGGTGGTGATCTCAGCCTCCAGCTTGACCTTGATGTTCAGCAGGTCCTCCTACTCCTGGGCTTAGTGCTGTCCCTCTGCCCGAGTTTGTGCCAGCTCTGACTCCAGGTGCGGCAGGATCCCATTGAGCTGCTCCATCTGGTGGGTGTAGTGGGCCTCCACCTCCCTCAGGCTGTTCTCCAAGCTGGCCTTCAGATTTCTCATAGAGTCCAGGTCCATCTCCAAGGACTGGACTGTATGTCTCAGCTCCATGAGCATCATCTCAGCAGCTCCAACCTCGGTGGTCTGTATGGTGACCACTGTGGTCTCTCCTCAATCTGCTGAGACCAGTACTTGTCAAGCTCCTCTCGATTCTTCCAAGCCAGCTCGTCATATTGGACCTGGATGTCTGCCATGATCCTGAGATTTGGGGGCATCTACCTCCACGGTCAACCCAGAGCTGGCTATCTGGGCTTGTAGGCCTTTTACTTCCTCTTCGTGGTTCTTTATAAAGAGTAGCTCTGCCTTGAGAGCCTTGATCTCTGTCTCCAGCTGCAGCCGAGTGACATTGGTCATCAGTGACCTTGTGAAGCCCATGGATGTCACTCTCCACAGACTGGCACATGGCCAGCTCTGTCTCATACTTGACTCTAAAGTCATCGGCAGCAAGATGGGCATTGTCGATCTGCAGAATGATGCCGACATTGTCCACAGCATTTGCGAAGATCTGAGCCCTCAGGTCCTCGATGTTCTTGAAGTAATGACTCCAGTCTCTGACCTGGGGTCTCTTCTTCTCCAAATGCTCCCGGATTTTGCTCTCCAGCTTCCTGTTCTCGGTCTCCAGGCTCCTCACTCTGTCCAGGTAGGAGGCCAGGTGGTCATTCAGGCTTTGCATGATATCCTTCTCGTACTGGATGTCTCCCATTCCTGCCAGACCCCCGGCCATTCCCATGGCCAGGCCCCTGGATCCCACGCCACCCCAGAAGCTGGTGGAGCAGGACACGGAGATCCAGGAACCAGAGCCCCCAGTGCCTGCATAGACACTGGCTGCACTGCTGACCAGCTGGGCGCCGTAGCTGGGCACCTGGACAGAGCCCAGGGACCGGTAGTTGGTGAAGGTGGAGCGAGTGGTGAAGCTCATGCTGTCCCAGGAGGAGAGCAAGAAGACAGGACTCAGGCTTTGCCGACGACCCAGACAACTTTTTTAAACAGGCCTTTGATCCCATTTCTCCTGACTGGGTCAGACCTCTGATCTGGAGTCTCCAGCCACCTCCCACAGGTGTGTTCAGGCTGGCAACAAGTTTGTACCTCCCTGAGATGGACCTCCCAAAGGAAGGGGCAGGCTGCTATCTTTGCTCATTCACAGCCTTCACTGGTGATACGTCTAGGTACTGGAAAATCTGAGTTGATTAGGGACTAGATAAGACTCTCAGCATACCACAGAAGCCCTACTGAAAAGTAGCTAGACTGTTAAAGGAAAAAAAAAAATCACCTAAAAGTCAGCAACCTCAAAGATAGAAGGTAGATAAGCATAAAAAGATGAGAAAGATTCAGCACAAGAATGCTGATAAAACATTGCAGGAGTTGACAGACAAAATAGCTGGTATGAAGAAGAATGTAGCCAACCTGACAGAGCTGAAAAACACCCTACAAGAATATCACATTGCAATCACAAATATTAATAGCATAATAGATCAAGCAGAAGAAAGAATCTCAGAGCTTGAAGACTGCCTGTCTGACAGTATGGGAGCAGACAAAAACAGAGAAAAAAGAAGGAAAAGGAATAAACAAAACCTCCAAGAAATGTGGGCTTAGGTAAACAGACTGAATCTATGACTGATAAGTGTACCTACAAGAGATGGGAAGAATGGAATCAATTTGGAAAACATACTTCACGATATCATCCATGAGAACGTTCCCAACCTGGCTAGACAGGCCAACATTCAAATTTCATAAATGAAGGAGAAATAAGATCCTTTTCAGACAAGCAAATGCTGAGATGACTTTTTACCTCCAAAACTGCCTTACAAGAGATCCTGAAGGATGCAATAAATATGAAAAGTAAAGACCATTACCAGTCATTATAAAAACACACTGAAGTACACAGACCAGTGACACAATAAAGCAACTACATAAACAAGTCTGCAAGATAACTAGCTAACATCATGATGACAGGATCAAATCCACACATATCAGTACTAACCTTAAATGTAAATAGGATAAATACACCAATTAAAAGACACAGAGTGGCAAGCTGGATAAAGAACCAAGACCCATCAGTATGCCATCTTTGAAAGATCCATCTCACATGCAATGACCCACATAGGCTTAAAATAAAGAGATGGAGGAAAACCTACCAAGAAAATGGAAAACAGAAAAAAATCCGGGGTTGCAATTCTCCTTTCTGACAAAACAGACTTTAAACCAACAAAGATCAAACAAGATGAAGAAGGGGATTACATAATGGTAAAGGGTTCAATTCAGCAAGAAGAATTAACTATCCTAAATACATATGCACCCAACACAGGAACACCCAGATTCATAAAGCAAGTTCTCAGAGACCTTCAAAGAGACTTAGACTCCCACAAAATAACAGTGGGGAACTTTAACATCCCACCAACAATATTAGACAGATCATTGAGACAGAAAATTAACAAAGATATTCAGGACCTCAACTCAGCGGTGGATCAAATGGACCTAATAGATATCTATAGAACTCTCCACCCAAAAACAACAAAATATACATTATTCTCATCACTACATGGCACTTACTATAAAATCAATCACATAATCAGAAGTAAAACACTCCTCAGCAAATTCAAAAGACCTGAAATCATAACAAACAGTCTCTCAAACCACAGTACAAATTTGAAATCAAGACTAAGAAATTCATTCAAAACCATACAATTACACGAAAATTGAATAACCTGATCTGAAATGATTTTTGGTTAAGTAATAAAATCAAGGCAGAAATCAACAAGTCCTTTGAAACTAATGAAAACAAAGATACAATACACCAGAGTCTCTGGGACACAGTTATAGCAGTTTTAAGAGGGAAATTTACAGCACTAAATGCCCACATTAAAAAGTTAGAAAAACCTCAAGTTAACCTAACATCACAACCAAAAGAACCACAGAACAAATAGTAAACAAATCCCAAAGTTAACAGAAGACAAGAAACAACCAAAATCAGAGCTGAACTGAAGGAGACTGAGACTCAAGAAACCATTCAAAGCTTCAATAAATCCAGGAGCTAGTTTTTTGAAAAATTAATAAAACAGATCACTGCTAGCTAGACTAATAAAGAAAAAAACTAGTTTCAAATAAACACAACCATAAATGACAAGGGGGATATTACCACTAACCCCGTAGAAATACAAACAACCATCAGAGAATATTATGAACACCTCTATGCACATAAACTAGAAAATCTAGAAAAAATAGATAAATTTCTGGACACATACACCCTCCTACGACTGAACCAGGAAGAAACTGAATCCCTGAACAGACTAATAACGAGTTCTGAAATTGAGGCAGTAATAAATAGCATACCAACCAAAAAAAGCCCAGGACCAGATGGATTCACAGAGGAATTCTTCCAAATGTACGAAGAAGAGCTAGTACCATTCCCTTTGCAACTATTCCAAAATGTTGAGGAGGAAGGAATCCTTCCAAACTCATTCTGTGAGGCCAGCATCATCCTGATACCCAAACCTGGGAGAGATACAACAAAAAAAGAAAACTTCAGGCCAATATCCTTGATGAACACTGATGCAAAAATCCCCAACAAAATACTAGCAAGCCAAATCCAGCAGCATATCAAAATATATCAAAATAGCTGATCCACCACAATCAAGTAAGCTTCATCCTTGGGATGCAAGATTGGTTCAATATACACAAGTCAATACATGTGATTCATCTCATAAACAGAACTGAAGACAAAAACCACATGATTATCTCAAAAGATGCAGAAAGGCTTTTGGTAAAATTCAACATCCGTTCATGTTAAAAATTCCCTATAACTAGGTATTGAAGGAAAATACCTCAAAATAATAAGAACCATATGTGACAAACCCACAGCCAACATCACACTGAATGGGCAAAAGCTAGAAGCATTCCTCTTGAAAATCAGCACAAGACAAAGGTGCCCTCTCACCACTCCTATTCCACTTAGTATTGGAAGTTCTGGCCAGGACAGTTGGGCAAGAGAAAGAAACAAAGGGTATTCAAATAGGAAGAGAGGAAGTCAAACTATCCTTGTTCACAGATGACATAATCCTATATCTAGAAAACCCCCTTGTCTAGGCCCGAAAGCTTCTTAAGCTGATAAACAACTTCAGGAAGGTCTCAGGATACAAAATTATTGTGTAAAAATTACTAGCAATTCTATACACCAACAACAGTCAAGCCAAGAGCCAAATCAGGAATGAACTCCCATTCACAGTTGCCACAAAAAATAATTGGAAAAAAGCTCAATATCACTGATCACTAGAGGAATGCACTGAGATACTATCTTATACCAGTCAGAATGACTATTTAATAAATGACTTTTTAATAAAAAGTCAAAAATAATAGATGCTGGCAAGGTTGTGGAGAAAAAGGAATGCTTATACACTGTTGGTGGGGGTGTAAATTAGTTCAGCCATTGTGGAAGACACTGTGGCAATTCCTCAAAGACCTAAAGACAGAAATACCATTCAACTCAGCAATTCCATTACTTGCTATATACCTAAGGAAGATAAATCACTGTGTTATAAAGACACATGCACATGTATGTTCCTTGCACCACTATTCATAATAGCAAAGATATAGAGTCAACCTTAATGTCCATCAATGATAGAGTGGATAAAAAAAATGTGGTACATATATACCATGAAATACTATGCAGCCATGAAAAGGAATGAGATCAAGTTCTTTGCAGGGACATGGATGGAGCTGGAGGCCATTATCCTTAGCATACTAATACAGGAATAGAAAACCAAATACCACATGTTCTCACTTATAAATGGGAGCTCATACAGGGTTTAATACCTAAGTGATGGGTATATAGGTGCAGCAAACCACCATGGCACATGTTTACCTGTGTAACAAATCTGCATGTCCTGAAGGAAAAAAAATAAAAATTTAAAAAAAAATAAGTGGGAACTAAATGATGAGAACACATAGACACACAGAGAGAACAACACAAACTGGAGCCCTTCAGAGGGTAAAGAGTGGGAGGAGGGAGAGAATCAGGAAAAATAATGAATGGTACTAGGCTTAATTTCTGGGTGGTGAAATAATCTGTAAAACAAACCCCCATGACACAAGTTCACCTGTATAACAAACCTGCACTTGTACCCCTAAACTTAAAGTATAAGTCAAAATTTATTTATTTATTTTTAGTCACTTAAAAGCAAAAAAAAAAAAAAAAAAGATAGAATGAATAAGACCTACTATTTGATAGCACAACAGGGTGATTATGGTCAATAATAACTTAATTATATATTTTAAAATAACTTAAAAGTGTAGTTGGATTGTTTGTAACCCAAAGGATAAATTATTGAGGTGATGAAGACCCCATTCCCCATGATGTGCTTATCTCACATTGCATGCCTGTATCAAAACATCTCAAGTATTTCATAAATATATACACCTATGATGTACCCACAAAAATTGAAAAGAAAATAAAAGGGTACATTCATATTTTTATTCATTTTAGTCTTTATATAAAGCCAAAGGTATATTATTTTTAAGAAAACTTGTGAAGTCATTTCTATAGCATAAGATAATGCTGTTTTCTATTTATCAAAATATCACAGAGTTCAGGTTCCTAAGATGACTTTATGGAGATGTATACCTATATACTTCAAATATCAATTTTCTTACCTAGAATTTTGTCAGAAATAAGATTTTCAAGTAATTTGACTTATCCTGGCAGTATTTCCTCTACATAAATTATAAGAAACACTCATTTGATTTCAATGTTATTTCATATTTTCAGGTTTTCAGTTTTTTAATAGATTTTCTTCTCTGAAAGCAAGAGTTGCTAACACTTCTATAATTCTTCCTATATGCCAGATAATGTTCCAAATACTTTCTATGTACTGTTAGGTTCTGAGGTTTGAACTGAGACAGTCTGGTTTAAGAATCCATGCTTCTAATAACTAACAAGGACTCTTAATAATATTCTTGATTTAAAAGAATATATGAGATCAATAAATAATTTATTTCTACGTATTACCAAATTTACAAAACCACTCAGTATGACAGTTGTATTACTTAGAAAGCCAAGAATTTATTTCATCCACATCGATGAAATAGGGAAAAATGTATATAATTCCAAAGAGTAGTTAATCTAAAAGTTAGGTATGTGGCTTTAATATACTAAGAATTTTTTTATGTTTGAAGTACAGATTCGATCAGATTGCATTATAGGTAAAACTTATTTGCAGGTGATGAAAGCAGCTACGCCAACAATCAAAACTATTCAAATTGAAAGGTAAAATTGACTAGCTGGTATTCAAAATTATTTGACTGACCAAAATATAGGAGCACTAAATGTGATCATAATTTTAATGAAATAAAAACGTAAGCACTCACTTGTTCCTGACAAAATTTTCCTCTTTAGCACTAATTTTAGGAAAGTTTTTTATTTGTTTGTTTGTTTGTTTTTACTCTCAGAGCTCTGGAATTCTCTAGAAAAGTGCACAATATACAGAACCGAGATATTATCGTGCTGTTTTTCTAAACTCTGTATCTGACCCTGTAGAACACCTGTGTCTGCAAACACTGATATGAGTGGTCCCACTCAGGGCTGACTTCAAACTGCATTGATCTTTCAATTCACTGCAATATCTGAGAACAGAGTTGGCATGCACTGACTTAAGAAATAAGTTAAAGTATGACAAGGGGATAAAAAATACCAATTAAGTTTTCTCACCTGTAGTGTCAACCTATATAATGCTGACTTATCCTCAAGGATTCCATCACCCACTTTACTAAATTTCCTTCTCTCGCCTCACTTTAGCCTTTGATTTCTATGCCAGCCTTGAATTAGCCAACCCCCTCTACACATCTTATTCTTTTAGTTATTTGGTTCAAAACTTATTTTAAAAGGGGGCTAATTTATTGCCATGAGCTTATAAGATAGTATCCCCTCAACAAGAATCTCTTTCAACTGGACTCCACAGCATGATTTTTTCTAAAGCTTCTCATTCTCCACAAACTCCTCCAATTAATAGTACCTGATAGGTAAATGGTATTTTGACAAAGCCATTTTGACATGAGAACACCTTGAAGCAGTTAAAAATAAAATTATTAAACTTTTCTTAACAACTTTTATTTTTGGTTAATTTGTGAAGCAAATATCATCACTTCAACTCCTCCCTCAGATCTGGGGGAGGAAACAGAGGAAGAGCCAAGGATAACGTGGGGCTTGGGGGTGTCAGTTGCCACACCTGTTTTGAGTAGTTTTGAAATTTGACACAGCTGCTTTAGTCACCTGCAAATAAACCTCTGCCAGAGTCAAACAGCTGCCTCCAAATGGACACCCTGCATCTGATAAGCTTAGTTTATTATCATTATACATCTGCACTTCTCAAAGTATTCATATCCCCAGGATATGTGGTACTGTGCCAAGGAGACACTCAGAAGCAAGGCTCAACATAACAGCTGCCAGGGATGTCTATTTTAGACATATTTGAGAAAAAAAAATAACCTTGCCTGTTACTGTTTTATATTAAAACAAACATGGATATGGCATGAAATTAAATGAAATTTTGAACAAATTGTTAAAATAAAACATGACATGTTAAAGAAAGAGACTGCAAGATGGCCAAATAGGAACAGCTCCAGTCTACAGCTCCCAGTGGGAGTGACGCAGAAGATGGGTGATTTCTGCATTTCCAACTGAGGTACTGGGTTCATCTCACTGGGGCATGTCAGACAGTAGGTGGAGGACACTGGGTGCAGCGCACTGAGTATGAGCGGAAGCAGGGCGAGGCATCACCTCATCTGGGAAGTGCAAGGGGTCAGGGAATTCCCTTTCATAGCCAAGCAAAGCTGTGACAGACTGCACCTGGAAAATCGGGGCACTCCCACCCTAATACTGCGTTTTTCCAATAGTCTTAGCAAACAGCACACCAGGAGATTATATCCCGCACCTGGCTCGGAGGGTCCCATGCCCATGGAGCCTCCCTCATTGCTAGCACAGCAGTCTGAGATTGAACTGCCAGGCGGCAGCCAGGCCGGGGGAGGGGCGCCCACCATTGCTGATGCTTGAGTAGGTAAATAAAGCAAACAGGAAGCTCGAACTGGGTGGAGCCCACCATAGCTCAAGGAGGCCGGCCTGCCTCTGTAGACTCCACCTCTGGGGACAGGGCACAGCTGAACAAAAGGCAGCAGAAACCTCTGCAGACTTAAATGTCCCTGTCTGACAGCTTTGAAGAGAGTAGTAGTTCTACCAGCATGGAGTTTGAGATCTGAGAACGAACAGACTGCATCCTCACGTGGGTCCCTGACCCCCGAATAGCCTATCTGGGAGGCACCCCCCGAGTAGGGGCAGACTGACACCTCACATGGCTGGGTACCCCTCTGAGACAAAACCTCCAGAGGAACGATCAGACAGCAACATTTGCTGTTCAGCAATGTTCGCTGTTCTGCAGCCTCCACTGCTGATATCCAGGCAAACAGGGTCTGCAGTGGAACTCCCACAAACTCCAGCAGACCTGCAGCTGAGGATCCTGACTGTTAAAAGGAAAACTAACAAACAGGAAGGACATCCACACCAAAACCCCATCTGTACGTCACCATCATCAAAGACCAAAGGTAGATAACACCACAAAGATGGGGAGAAAACAGAGCAGAAAAACTGAAAATTCTAAAAATCAGAGCACCTCTCCTCCTCCAAAGGAATGCAGCTCCTCACCAGCAACAGAACAAAGCTGGATGGAGAATGACTTTGACAAGTTGAGAGAAGAAGGCTTCAGATGATCAAACGTCTCTGAGCTAAAGGAGGAATTTCGAACCCATCACAAAGAAGTTAAAAACCTTGAAAACAGATTAGACAAATGGCTAACTAGAATAACCAATGCAGAGAAGTCCTTAAAGGACCTGATGGAGCTGAAAACCAAGGCACGAGAACTACGTGACGAATGCACAAGCTTCAGTAGCCGATTCGATCAACTGGAAGAAAGAGTATCAGTGATTGAAGATCAAATGAATGAAGTAAAGTGAGAAAAGAAGTTTAGAGAAAAAAGAATAAAAAGAAATGAACAAAGCCTCCAAGAAATATGGGACTATGTGAAAAGACCAAATCCACGTCTGATTGGTGTACCTGAAAGTGACAGGGAGAATGGAACCAAGTTGGAAAACATTCTTCAGGATATTATCCAGGAGAACTTCCCCAACCTAGCAAGGAAGGCCAACATTCAAACTCAGGAAATACAGAGAACGCCACAAAAATATTCCTCGAGAAGAGCAACTCCAAGACACATAATTGTCAGATTCACCAAAGTTGAAATGAAGGAAAAAATGTTAAGGGCAGCCAGAGAGAAAGGTCATGTTACCCACAAAGGGAAGCCTATCAGACTAACAGTGGATCTCTCGGCAGAAACTCTACAAGCCAGAAGAGAGTGGGGGCCAATATTCAACATTCTTAAAGAAAGGAATTTTCAACGCAGAATTTCATATCCAGCCAAACTAAGCTTCATAAGTGAAGGAGAAATAAAATCCTTTATAAACAAGCAAATGCTGAGAGATTTTATCACCACCAGGCCTTCCCTACAACAGCTCCTGAAAGAAGCACTAAACATGGAGAGGAACAACCAGTAACAGCCACTGCAAAAACATGCCAAATTGTTAAGACCATCAAGGCTAGGAAGAAACTGTATCAACTAACGAGTAAAATAACCACATAACATCATGATGACAGGATCAAATTCACACATAACAATATTAACCTTAAATGTAAATGGGCTAAATGCTCCAATTAAAAGACACAGACTGGCAAATTGGATAAACAGTCAAGACCCATCAGTGTGCTGTATTCAGGAAACCCATCTCACGTGCAAAGACACAAATAGGCTCAAAATAAAGGGATGGAGGAAGATCTACCAAGCAAATGGAAAACAAAAAAAGGCAATCCTAGTCTCTGATAAAACAAATTTTAAACCAACAAAGACCAAAAGAGACAAAGAAGGCCATTACATAAAGGTAAAGGGATCAATTCAACAAGAAGAGCTAACTATCCTAAATATATATGCACCCAATACAGGAGCACCCAGATTCATAAAGCAAGTCCTTAAAGACCTACAAAGAGACATAGACTCCCACATAATAATAATGGCAGACTTTAACACTCCACTGTCAACATTAGACAGATCAACGAGACAGAAAGTTAAAAAGGATATCCAGGAATTGAATTCAGCTCTGCACCAAGCAGACCTAAAAGACATCTACAGAACTCTCCACCCCAAATCAACAGAATATACATTCTTTTCAGCAACACATCGCACCTATTCCAAAAGTAACCACATAGTTGGAAGTAAAGCACTCCTCAGCAAATGTAAAAGAACAGAAATTATAACAAACTGTCTCTCAGACCACAGTGCAATCAAACTAGAACTCAGGATTAAGAAACTCACTCAAAACCACTCAATTACATGGAAACTGAACTACCTGCTCCTGAATGACTACTGCGTACATAATGAAATGAAGGCAGAAATAAAGATGTTCTTTGAAACCAACAAGAACAAAGACACAACATACCAGAATCTCTGGGACACATGCAAAGCAGTGTGTAGAGTGAAACTTATAGCACTAAATGCCCACAAGAGAAAGCAGGAAAGATCCAAAATTGACACCCTAACATCACAATTAAAAGAACTAGAGAAGCAGGAGCAAACACACTCAAAACTATTCCAATCAATAGAAAAAGAGGGAATCCTCCCTAACTCATTTTATGAGGCCAGCATCATGATACCAAAGCCTGGCAGAGAAACAACAAAAAAAGAGAATTTTAGACCAATATCCTTGATGAACATTGATGCAAAAATCCTCAATAAAATACTGGCAAACCGAATCCAGCAGCACAAAAAGCTTATCCACCATGATCAAGTGGGCTTCATCCCTGGGATGCAAGGCTGGTTCAACATACACAAATCAATAAACGTAATCCAGCATATAAATAGAACCAATGACAAAAACCACATGGTTATCTCAATAGATGCAGAAAAGGCCTTTGACAAAATTCAACAGCGCTTAATGCTAAAAATTCTCAATAAATTAGGTATTGATGGGACGTATCTCAAAATAATAGGAGCTCTTTATGACAAACCCACAGCCAATATCATACTGAATGGGCAAAAACTGGAAGCATTCCCTTTGAAAACTGGCACAAGACAAGGATGCCCTCTCTCACCACTCCTATTCAACATAGTGCTGGAAGTTCTGGCCAGGGCAATCAGGCAGGAGAAAGAAATAAAGGGCATTCGATTAGGAAAAGAGGAAGTCAAATTGTCCCTGTTTGCAGATGACATGATTGTATATTTAGAAAACCCCATCGTCTCAGCCCAAAATCTCCTTAAGCTGATAAGCAACTTCAGCAAAGTCTCAGGATACAAAATCAATGTGCAAAAATCACAAGCATTCTTATACACCAATAACAGACAGAAAGCCAAATCATGAGTGAACTCTCATTCACAATTGCTTCAAAGAGAATAAAATACCTAGGAATCCAACTTACAAGGGAAGTGAAGGACCTCTTCAAGGAGAACTACAAACCACTGCTCAATGAAATAAAAGAGGACACAAACAAATGGAAAAATATTCCATGCTCATGGATAGGAAGAATCAATATCATGAAAATGGCCATACTGCCCAAGGTAATTTACAGATTCAATGCCATCCCCATCAAGCTACAAAAGACTTTCTTCACAGAATTGGAAAAAACTACTTTAAACTTCACATGGAACCAAAAAAGAGCCTGCATTGCCAAGTCAATCCTAAGCCAAAAGAACAAAGCTGGAGGCATCACGTTACCTGACTTCAAACTATACTACAAGGCTACAGTAACTAAAACAGCATGGTACTAGAACCAAAACAGAGATATAGACCAATGGAACAGAACACAGCCCTCAGAAATAATACCACACATCTACAACTATCTGATCTTTGACAAACCTGACAAAAACAAGAAATGGGGAAAGGATTCCCTATTTAATAAATGGTGCTGGGAAAACTGGCTAGCCATATGTAGAAAGCTGAAACTGTATCCCTTCCTTACACCTTATACAAAAATTAATTCAAGATGGATTAAAGACTTAGACCTAAAACCATAAAAACCCTAGAAGAAAACCTATGCAATACCATTCAAGACATAGGCATGGGCAAGGATTTCATGTCTAAAACATCAAAAGCAACGGCAACAAAACCAAAATTGACAAATGGGATCTAATTAAACTAAAGAGCTTCTGCACAGCAAAAGAAACTACCATCAGAGTGAACAGGCAACCTACAGAATGGGAGAAAATGTTTGCAATCTACTCATCTGACAAAGGGCTAATATCCAGAATCTACAATGAACTCAAACAAATTTACGAGAAAAAAACAAACAACCCCATCAAGAAGTGGGTAAAGGATATGAGCAGGCATTTCTCAAAAGAAGACATTTATGCAGCCAACAGACACATGAAAAAATGCTCATCATCACTGGCCATGAGAGAAATGCAAATCAAAACCACAATGAGGTATCCTCTCACACCAGTTAGAATGGTGATCATGAAAAAGTCAGGAAACAACAGGTGCTGGAGAGGATGTGGAGAAATAGGAACACTTTTACACTGTTAGTGGGACTGTAAACTAGTTCAACCATTGTGGAAGTCACTGTGGCGATTCCTCAGGGATCTAGAACTAGAAATACCATTTGACCCAGCCATCCCATTACTGGGTATATACCCAAAGGAATATAAATCATGCTACTATAAAGACACATGCACACATATGTCTATTGCGGCACTACTCACAATAGCAAAGACTTGGAATGAACCCAAATGTCCAACAATGATAGACTGGATTAAGAAAATGTGGCACATATACACCATGGAATACTACGCAGCCATAAAAAATGATGAGTTCATGTCCTTTGTAGGGACATGGATGAAGCTGGAAACCATCATTCTCAGCAAACTATCGCAAGGATGAAAAACCAAACACCACGTGTTCTCACTCATAGATGGGAATTGAACAATGAGAACACTTGGACACAGGAAGGGGAACATCACACACCAGGGCCTGTTGTGAGGTGGGGGAAAGGGGGAGGGATAACATTAGGAGATATACCTAATGTAAATGACGAGTTAATGGGTGCAGCACACCAACATGGCACATGTATACGTATGTAACAAACCTGCACATTGTGCACGTGTACCCTAGAACTTAAAGTATAATATATATATATATATATATATATATATATATATATATATATATAAAATAAAGAAGGAGACTGCTTGGGTCACTTCATCCTTTTTCCCCATCCTCCATATTCCTTCTCCTCTGTTCCTAGTGGTCCTTCCACAAAAATGTTTGAAAAGCACAGCCATAAACTATTCTATACCTCCCCAAACACACACACACACACACACACATTCAGGGAGAGACAGAGAGACATTCTCGTGATCTACCTTAGCAATTAATCATTCATATGTTTGTGTGTGTAATCTGCAGTGATTTTTCTTGTCATTTACTCTTATTTGTTTGTATATATTTGAGAGTGTTTCCCTCACTGATAGCAACATCAAAGGAGGAAAAATGTACTTACACTTTCACTCTAACACTTCAAATTTTCCAAAGAACTCAATTCAGAAAGTTCCAGAACTATATATGAGTGTTCTAAAAGTTTGAAGTCAAAAAACATTTACCATAGAAATAAGGTTAGAAGGCCAGGCACAGTGGCTCACGCCTGTAATCCTAGCAATTTGGGAGGCCCAGCCAGTTGGATCACTTGAGGTCAGGAATTCGACACCAGCCTGGTCAACATGGTGAAATCCCATCTCTACTAAAAATACAAAAATTAGTCTGGGATAGTGGCACACGCCTGTAATCCCAGCTACTCAGGAGGCTGAGGCAGGAAAATTGCTGGAATCAAGGAGTCCGAGGTTCCAGTGAGCCGAGATGGCGCCACTGCACTCCAGCCTAGGCGACAGAGGAAGAACCTGTCTCAAAAAAAAAAAAAAAAAAAAAAAAAACAGAAGAAGAAGAAGGTTAGAAATGGTGATGAGAATTGTATGTGAGATCACAACAGCATATTCAATCCATTGTGCAGTTAAAATATATTTTCAAAGCAATGTTGAATAAATCCAGTTTATTATAATGATGATGAAGAAGAAGACAAAAACAAGCAATTCAATTAATAATTTATTTTAAAAGTTTAATTTGTAGGATGACAATGGGGAGGGAAGCAGCTTCAGAGGCAAAGATTTAGAAAGAAAATTTTAAAGAGATTGTAAAACAGACTTCTAAGATATTTAGACAAGAAGGTTATTTAGGTCGGGTGTAATGGCTCACACTTATAATCCCAGCACTTTGGGAAGCCGAGGCCAGGAACTGGAGACCAGCCTGGGCAACATAGTGAGACCTTGTCTCTACAAGAAATAAGAAAATTAGCTGGGCATGGTGGTGTGTGCCTGTAGTCCCAGCTACCCAGAAGGCTGAGGTGGAAGGATCACTTGAGCCCAGACATTCAAGGTTACAGTAAGCCAATCACACCATTGCCCTCCATCCTGGGTGACAGAGGAAGATCCTGTCTCAAAAAAATTATTATACCTTTTCTGGTGGGGAGTGGGGGGAGTTCACTCACTCCCCACTAGAAAAAGTATAATAATAACATCTATAAAAATCAAAATGAGGCCAGGCGCGGTGGCTCACACCTGTAATCCAAGCACTTTGGAAGGCCGAGGTGGGTGGATCACTTGAGGTCAGGAGTTCAAGACCAGCCTGTCCAGCATGGTGAAACCACGTCTCTACTAAAAATACAAAAATTAGCTGGATGTGATGGCGCACGCCTATAATCCCAGCTACTCGGCAGGCTGAGGCAGCAGAATGGCTTGAACTCAAGAGGCAAAGGTTGCAGTGAGCAGAGATCACGCCACTGCACTCCAGCCTGGATGGCAGAGCAAGATTCTGTCTCGAAAAAAAAAAAAAAATAATAATAATAATAATAATAATAAATAAATAATGAAAAACATAAAAAGTGAAAACAAAAGCGTAAGTAATACAATTTGAATTATATTCACTTTTTTCAGATTTTCTTCTAGTCCTTATATATCTGACCACAGGAGGTTTAAATGATGCTGATTTTCACTTAAAACATATGCTTTCTCCTTCCTCCATACTTAGGAATCACTAACATTACTTTTTAAATGTTTTGTAATGTCTATATGAATGTTTTTAGTTCACAAATAGCAAGAAGGAGAAAAATTGTTGAGGGTTAGGCATGGGAATAGGAAAGAAAGAAAACAGGAGGAAGAGGAAAAGGGGGAGAAAGAAGAAGACAGAATTAGAGAGAAAGGGAACAATGAACAGAAAAAGTACAGATTGAAGAAAGGAGGAAAACTCTTAGGTAATTGAAGAAGAATTAGAAGAGGGGGAGATGTGCAACTAAAGAGATATGTGCGAAATCAGTGGTCTATGGTGCTTCCTTTTGGTGCATTAAATGAAATAATCAAATTTGATGAAGAATCAAATAAAGAGTTGAAAGATAACTTGAACTAGATTGTCATATAACTTGATGAAAATCTACTGATGGCCACCCATACATAACAAATTACTCAAATAGAAATAACCATATAACTAAACATGATCAGTTATTTTCAAGCAGAAGTTTAAAACAATACTGAGTTATAGACTTGGAAATTTATAGTTAATCTTGATCCTACATAATTGGAATGTTCATGTGCTTATTTTCAAGATGGAGTTCATGTTGAATCAATTTAGGGCTCGGAATTATCACAGCATGAAATATGTTGTAATTTTCCAAACTATTATACTCTTTTCAAGCCACTTAAATACTTCTAATGTGATTTAAAATTTTGGAATTTAATGGCATGTTTATCTTCTGAGATATTCAGCTTGCATATGCAACACAGAAATTCCTACAGAGTCCATATGAAGAGCCAGCTTCATTCTTTCTCTATTTCACAGCAATGCTCTCAACTAAGTTCCCCTGTGCCTTATCCAACAAAGCTGGCATCCTGTAGTTATGCGATTCCAACAAAAAATAACAATGAACCCATTTTGAGTGCTTATCATGTTTCATTTCCCATGCCAAGAAATTCACATTCACTAACTGATATGTAACTAATAATACTTCCATGAGCAAACCACTTAACCAAACCTTCTGCTTTTCTACACAATGTATCTTTAAAACTGTATTCAAAAGTTACAAGTCCAAAGTTAAAAACACATGTTTGTTGGCAGCAAGTAGATACAGCTTTGATTCCCAGAGAGCTAAATCATTGTACAAAATTCTTATTGAAGTCCCAGCAGGCAGCACCTCCCTCAAGCCCAGCAATCCAGCATGCAAGAGAGGCCCTGATGAGCATCCAGAAAACAAGGGTCAGGAGATAGTCTGACTTTTTGGACATACCAGTTAATTCTCCCCTTCCATGTGGAAATAGATCCAGGTTCCTCCCAGTCCCACAAACTTGTTACCAGTGTGTCAAGCCTTTAATAGAGGCCAGCACAAAAGGTAGCAGCTGCCAAAACATCTTAGACATGTGGTATACATGCATAAGAACAGGATTTTGTTTGCCCCACGGCTATAATAAAGTCATCTTGATCTCACCCAGTCATCCCAATGCCAAACTGTTGGTCATCATGGAAGACAGAAATACAAAAGCCTGGTGAACTATCAGCCAGCACTGAAAGGCTATGCCTGTAAGTGGTGACTGTCACATAGTGTGTGATAAAGTACTTAAGTTTTGGAAGTGATTGACAACTTCATAAAACTTTTGCCTTACAGAAATGTGATGGTTGAACCTCATTAATTAATGTTGGGAAGTCAAAAAAATTACAAATAGAACTACTATATGATTCGGCAATCCCACTTCTGGGTATGTATCTAAAGGAAATGAAATCAGTATGCACTCTCATGTTCACTGCAGCATTACTCACAACAGCCAGGATATGGAATCAACCAAGTGTCCCTTGATGGGGAAGTGAGTAAAGAAAATGTGGGATATATACATGATAAAAAATGATTCAGCCTTAAAAAAGAAGGAAACCCTGTCATTTACAACATGTATGAACCTGGAAAACCTTATGGTAAGTGAAATAAGCCAGGCAGAGAAAGACAAAACACCACACGATCTCACTTAAGTATGGAATCTAAGAATGTCTAACTCATAGAACTCATAGAAGCTGAGAGTAAAATAGTAGTTGCCAAGAGGTGGGAGAGATAGAGAGATATGGACAAAGGGTACAAAGTTTCAGTTAGATAGGATGAACACGTTTTATACATCTATTGTACAACATGGTGACTATAGTTAATAATAATGTATTGTATAATTGAAATTTAATAAGAAAGTAGATCTTAAATTTCCTCACCAAAAAAAGATAACTATGTCAAGTAATGAATTTGCTAATTGGCTTGATTTTGGTAATCATTTTATAATGCATACATATATCAAAACATTTTGTATAGCATAAACATATATAATTTTTATTTCTCAATTTTATCTCAATAAACCTAGGAAAAAAAATAAAGCGAATCTCAAACATTAAAAAATAAGATAAAATAGAATAAAGCCTCTTAAGCTCTCAAAACCTCAATTAAGTTTAAAGTGTGTTTATCATTGCTGTATTTATTTGCTTCAGCCTTTAAATATGGTAGAGAAAGAAATAAAATATTCTTTCAAACAAAAAACTTCAAAAGTCTAAAAATAATGTGATGTCCACTTACAGTTAGGGTGTAGTCAGAAAAGATTGTCACTCTCACTCTAACCAACACAAAAACAAAAAAGCTACCAAATAATGGTTTTTTTTTTTTTTTTTTTAATTTATGAGCGGTAAGAGAGAGGAAAAAAATCTAAATGATCCCTGGAAATATAGCAGGAAGAACTCATAATTAATAGGAATAAAGAAAAACTGCTGAAGTGTTAATAAACTTTTAACAGCACTGTGTGGGCTGGTCTAACAGTCTAGAATTCTGGTGTGCTTTATAAAAGAACAAGTCAGCCACACACCAATTCCCCATTTGACCTTCGCTAAATCATGTCAATAGTGTAGCAAACGGCAGGGGCAGGACAGGAGGTCTGAAAGAAATCCTCCTGAAATGCACTGGGCTTTCACCAAGTACACTTCAAAATGTAGGAAGAGAGCAGAGTAAAAAATCTTCTGAGCTATGCTGGGCCATCACTGACTGCAAGGCAGAAGAACACCAAAGGCTAAACACAGGGAATGAAAATAGATAGAGGTCGCCCCAACTCACATAGGGTAGGTAGAGCAATGGCAGCAGCCTACCAAAGGATGGAGACAGGGCAGGATAACTGAAAGCCCTGAGGTTCACAGGGCTTTTACCAACAGCAAAGCTGCAAAACCCAGAAAGCTGAAATAATATATATCTATCTTCTGAGATGTGGAAAGTTAGGGGCAGAGTGGACAGCAAAGAAAATTCTTCAGTATCTCAAAATATAGGCAGCAGGCCTGTGAAGTAGACAGAAATCTCTGTCCGTTGAGAAATCTGACAACAGGAGTGAAAAACAGTGATGTACAGAGTCTTGCCAATGCTCAAGTCCCAAGACATAATTTAGGAAAATTCCTGATCTTGCCCTCAAAAACATGTGAAGCTAGTGATTAAGTACAAAAGCTGCAACAGAGCGCAGGCTCATTGCAATTACAGACTACATTGACATAGCCCCTCATCCTTACAACTTGTTAGAAGTAGTGTGCCATTTTCTTGAAGAAAATATTATCTTCAATTTAAACTCTTCTTTGACACAATTTCTGTTATACAATCAAAAATTATGAGGCATGCATAAAACCAGGAGTATATATGTGATCCAGAATCAAAAGTAGTCAATACAAGCCAACCCTCAGAGGAGACAGATGTCAGAATTAGCAGACAAGAGTTTTAAAATAACATAATAAATATTTTATGAGATTGAGAAAAATATGTAGTTAATTTACATGACAATATAGAAAATTTGAGCAAAAATGTTAAAAATAGAAAAAGAGTCAAATGGAAATTATAGAACTAAAAAATACAACATGTACAAAATTAGATATCAAGAAGTCATTTGATGACCTAACAGCAGATTGAATGTGAGAAGGAAAAGAATCAGTGAAGTTGAAATAAAAAAATTAACCAGGCCAGGTACAGTGGCTCACACCTGTAATCCTAGCACTTTGGGAGGCAGAGGCAGAGGCAGATGGATCACAAGGTCAGAAGATCGAGACCATCCTGGCCAACATGGTGAAATCCCATCTCTAATAAAATATAAAAAATTAGCCAGGCGTGGTGGTGTGTGCCTGTAATCCCAAATCTCATCTTGCATTCACATGTGTTGTGGGAGGGACCTGGAGGGAGATAATTGAATAATGGGGGCAGATATTTCCCTTGCTGTTCTCATGATAGTGAATAAGTCTCATGAGATCTGATGGTTTTAAAAATGGGAGTTTCCCTGCACAAGCTCTCTCTTTGCCTACTGCCATCCATGCAATACATGACTTGTTCCTCCTTGCCTTCTGCCATGATTGTGAGGCCTCCCCAGCCATGTGGAACTATAAGTCCATTAAGCTCTTTTTCCTGTATATGTCTTTATCAGCAGCATAAAAACAAACTAATACATACATATACTAATTTTAAAAATGGTGAAAAATCCTGGCTAACATGGTGAAACCCCGTCTCTACCAAAAATACAAAAAATTAGCCAGGTGTGGTGATGGGCACCTGTAGTCCCAGCTACGTGGGAGGCTGAGGAAGGAGAATGGCATGAACCTGGGAGGCAGAGGATGCAGTGAGCGGAGATCGCGCCACTGCACTCCAGCCTGGGCGACAGAGCAAGACTCCGTCTCAAAAAAAAAAAAAAAAATGGTGAAAATAAGGAAGTTGGTGAGATTATATAAATATATACTGAGACAAGGTAGACTATGTGACTAGAGATAAACAGAAAACAATGACAAAATGTAGATTTATCAAGAAGATGCAGCAATATAATAGTGTATGTTACAATAATAAAGCCACCAAAGTACATGATTCAAAGACTGAGACCTAACAGAAGAAATAGATAAAATCACAAATTAGTTGAGGATTATAACATTCTCTTGACATTGATTCATAACAGAAGCAGTTAAAAACAGATTATTAAGGGTAGAGATAATGTGAGTGTTATCAACCAACTTGACCCACTTGGCATTAATAGAGCACTATAACCAACCTCTCCAGAATACACATTATTTTCAGGAATATATGGAACATTCACCATGATAGAACATATACTGGGCCATAAATCAAGTCCCCGTATATTTCAAAGAATTGAAACCATACAGTTTGGCTGTGTCTCCAACCAAATCCCATCCTGAATTCCCATGTGTTGTGGGAGGGACCTGGTGGGAGGTAACTGAATTATGGGAGCAGGTCTTTCTCATGCTGTTCTCATAATAGTGAATAAGTCTCATGAGATCTGATGGTTTTTATAAAGAGGAGTTTCTCTACACAAGCTCTCTCTTTGCCTGCTGCCATCCATGTAAGACGTGACTTGCTCCTCCTTGCCTACTGCCATGATGATGAGGCCTCCCCAGCCACATGAAACTGTAAGTCCATTAAACCCTTTTTCCTGTATAAATTACCCACTCTCGGTATGTCTTTATAAGAAATGTGAAAACAGACTAATACAGTAAATTGGTACCAGTAGAGTGGGGCACTGCTGAAAAGATACCCAAAAATGTGGAAGTGACTTTGGGACTGGGTAACAGGCAGAGATTGGAACAGTTGTGTTTTAGAGACAACATTATTAAATCTACAATTAATGTAAAAATCCTCAAATATTTGGAAATTAAGCAACACTTCTCAAAAACTCATGGATCAAAAGAGAAATCATGGAGAAAACTGGAATTATTTTAAGTGGAATAATAATGAAAATACAACACATCAGTGTTTTACATAAAGCACATCTCACAGGAAAATTTATAGTAATTAAATGAGAATATTAGGGGAAAAAAGAAGAGTTTAAACTGAATTATCTAATCTTACTCTTTTGGAATTTGAAAAAGGAAGAATAAATTAGAGCCAAAGAAAGTAGGAAAGGTGAAAGTTTAAAGATAGAAATAGAAATCAATGAAACAGAAAACGCACTAACAATAGAGAAATCAACAAAGTCAAAAGACCATCCTTTTTAAAAGATTAATGAAATTGCTAAACTTCTAGCAGGACTGATCAAGAGGAGAAATAGAGTAAGTACAAATTACTAATATAACAGATGAAAGAGGGACATCACCTCAAAGCTTGTAGATATTAAAAATATTATAAACAATTTTATTCCAATGAATTTGACATCTGAAATAGTATGAGCAAATTCCTTGAAAAATACAATTTAAAACTCACACAAGAAAGAAACAAAGTCTGAGTAGCTGTATGTTATGAGTTGAATTGTCTACCCCCAAAATTCTATATTGAAGTCCTAACCCCCAGTACCTCAAAATGTAACTTTATTTGGACTTAGGGTCTTTAAAGAGGTAATTTAGTTAGTATGATGTCATTAAGTTGGGCCCTAACCTAATATGACTGATGTTCTTATAAGAAGATAAAATCACAGATATACACAGAGGGAATACATGTAAAAAGACAGAGAAGACACCAATCTATCAGTCAAGAAGAGAAGCCTCAAAAGAAACTAATCCTGCTGACACACTGATGTCAGACTTCTAGACTCCAGAATTATAAGAATATAAATTTCCATTGTTTAAGCCATCCAGTCTGTAGGACTTTGTTATGGCTTTCCTAGAAACTGATACAGCATACTACTGATAATGAAAGGAAGACTATAAAAAAAAAAGATATAATGTAGTCATCTCAATATATTTAATTGATATAATGATACAATGCATCTCAGCATAAAAATTAAGATATAATACAGTAATCTCAATAGATTTTTTAAACTATATTTAACAATATTAAACACCCAGTCATAATCAAAATTCTTAGCAAATTTGGGATAGGAATTGTTTAAATATAATAAAAGGCATTTATTTTTAAAAACTCACATCCTACATAATAGTAAAACATTGAAGGCTGTCACCTTAAACTGGGAACAAGGTAGGGTGTCTTCCCTCTTTACTTCATGATACTATGTCCTAGCCAGTACAAAAAATCAAGAAAAAGAAAAATAGCCAAAATATTGGAAAGAAACTGAAACCATCATTATCTGCTGATAACATTATGGTATATGAATAAAAATCTAGGGAGTTTCCAGAAATCAGCCAAAAATAAAAGGTGAATTAGCAAGGTTTCAGAGTACACAATCAGTATCCAAAAATTAACTCTTTTAAAATATTACCAACAATTAGAAACTGTGGTTTAAATATACTACCATTTACAATGGCATTTTAAAAATTACATGCTAAAGACTAAATCTAACCAAATTTCAAGATCTTTATTAAAAAAATAAAAATCATTGCTCATAGTAATTAAAGATCTAAGTAAATGTGAAGATACACTATTTCATAAAATTGGAAGACTAAAATTTGTAAGATCTCCTTTCTCCCCAAATTGATAGATAGGTTTAATGCAGTCTCAGTTAAATGTAAGCAGGTGTTTTGGACAAAATACAAGCAGTTTCTAAAATTTGTATTGAACGACAAAGTATTAGAAAAGCCAAAGCAATGTTAAAAGAGAACAAAAAAAATGTTTAAGGGCTTGCATTACCTGATTTCAAGGCTTACTATAAAGCTACAACTATCATGTGATGTTGACATAAAAATACATATACCTACCAATAGAGCAGAATAGAGATTTCAGAAATAGACAACGTACAGATGGTCAACTGGTTTTTTGAAAAGGTGTCAAGATAATTTAATAGGGGAAATTATAACCTACTCTAAAAATCATATGAGAACTGTCTATCCATATTTAAAAAAATCCTTGGCAGTTACTTCACACTATATGTAAAAAAATTAACTAATTACTGATCATTGATCTAATTGTAAAAGCTAGAATCATAAAGCTTCTAGAAGAAAAAAGTAAGAGAACATCTTCATGACCTTGAGGGTAGTCAAACAGTTGTTGAACAAAACATAAAACAGAAGCCATTAAAGAAAAAAGTTAACACTATCATCATAATAATCAAAAAATCATTTGTCATCAGGGAAATGCAAATCACAAACCACAATCAACAGATTTTTTAAAGCAGACAACAACAAATATTGGCAAAGATATTGAGAAATTGGAAACATCACACAATTGCTGGTGGGAATGTAAAATGGTGCAGTTGGAAAACAGTTACACAGTTCCTCAAAAAAGTGAAAAACAGAGCTGTCATATAGCCCAGCAATTCCATTCTTAGAAATATACTTAAGAGAATGGAAAACTTAAGTTTACCCCAAACCTGAACATTGATATTTATAACAGTATTGGTTGTAGTAGACAAAAATGGAAACAACCCAAATGCCTATCAATTGTTGAATGAATTTTAAATGTAGTATATTCATACAGTGAAATATTATGCAGCCATAAACCATGCTAAATGAAATAAGCCACCTACAAAAGGCCACAGATTGTATTATTCCATTTATATGAGCTGTCCAGAACAGGCAATTATGCATGACTTTTTTAAGTAAATTACCAGCTGCCAGGGTCTGGGGGAAAAGGAAAATCAGGAGAGAGTGTTAATAGATATGGGGTATATCTGAGATGTGATGAAAATGTTTAGAATTACATAGTGGTGATGGTTGCACAACTTTGTGAATATACTAAAAAACACTGAATTGTTCACTTTAAAGAGTGAATTTTATGGGATGTGAATTACATTTCAATTTTTCTAAAAAAGAAATCATTAAGAAAATGAATAGACAAGACACAGACTGGGAGAATATGTTAAGAACATTTATCTGACAAAGATCTTTTACAATATAGAAAGAATTCCTAAAAACAAACAATACAAAGACAAAAAAATTAAAAATGGGGAGAAGAATTGAAGAGATACCTCATAAAGGAAGACATGGAAAGGCCAATAAACACATAAAAAGTTCCTCAACATCATTCTTAGGCAGAGAAATGCAAATAAAGCCACAATGTGATAAAATTTTAATCTCACTAGAGTAGTTGAAATCAAAAAGATAAATAATACCAAATAATGGCAAGGATGTGGAACAAATGGAACTTTCATACATTCCTGTTGAGATTGTCAAATGGTACAACCACTGTGAAATACTGGCAATTTAACATAAGGTTCTGTGATGCAGCAATCCCACTGCCAGGAATTTACCCAAGGAATATAAAAACATTACGTCCATAAAATGACTTTTACAAGAGTATCTTAGTGCTATCTTAGTGCTCTTATTTACAATAGCCCAAACTGGAAATAACACAAATGTTCATCATCAAGAGAAAGAAAAATGGTGATACATTCATATAACAGGATATTGCTCAATTACAATTTAAAAAAATGAAAAACTGATCCATGCAAAAATATGGATGAATCTTACATATATTTTGACTCAAGAAGCCAAACCCAAAAGAATAGATACTATATGAATCAATGTATATGAAGTCCAAGACATGCAAAACTAGTCCATGTTGTCTCTGGTGTTTGGAGGAGGGTAATGGTAAAGTGACTAGGAAGGAACACAGGGAGCATCTTGGGTGATGGAACTGTTATATATTGGTTTGAGTGGTGACTGTACAGATTTGTACAATAGTCAAAATCTTTGGAATTGTAAACTTAAGACCTTTCACATTCTAAGTACACTACTCTTTTAAACATTAAATAAACATAGAAAAAACGTAAAAACCTAAAAATAAATCAATTCAGAAGTTATCCAGACTCCATTAAATATCAAAGAGTTTAGATTCAGGTTGAGTTTATGGCCAAAGGCTTAGGAACTATTTTTTTCTGGCCTACTTTTTTATTCATTCTTTACATTAATACCATATTTGTAAGATATGCCTTTGTGTACATATTTTGCTCAATACAAGCACTAATATTTAAACTAGATTAAATGACCACAGTGCACACATGCATACACATTCAGAAATACTCCTTTCTGGCAGCATTATGAAGTGTTCTTTTTTGACATCATTTTTTAATTAAATTTAAAAAAGTTTTCAATTACCAGTACTATAAACTTTTAGAATTGTGGGATTAATCCAAACCACTTCCTTCAAAGACAAGTGAATTAAACATACTCATGGAGGAAGCATAGATTAGAATCATGATTTCTATCTATTTAAGAGAATAGAAGAACAGAAGGGGTTACAATCTTGTAATATTATACAACTCTTCTGCTCTAATATATCAAAAACTTGATGATCCAAGATCATGCAGAACAGCTGAGAAGAAATCAAAGTAAACAGTGTACCTTGCAGCCAACAGATCCTGCCAATATGAGATTAGAACTCTCCATCCTAGCAAAAAAAAAAAAAAAAATGGTTTTGGAAAGTTCCCTGCAACATTTTATGACTCATAGATATTCCCAGAGGTTCCTGTTTCCATTCTGCAGTAGACAGTGTTTGAAGGAAGACGTGCAGTTCTAGTCAACTGTTGTTCTTAGGCAACTTGGCTGAAAGATCTGTTTAAAAAACATTTGTTGGAAAGATGATATGTTTGGTTGTTTTAACTTTTTTAAACAAAATTGCAGATTTTAAATTTGTTTAACTCTTAATTCAACGTTGACTAAAAGTACAGCCTAAGAAAAATTACTATGTTACATAATATATATTACAAAGGTAGCAACTTTCTCATTTGAAAATTCCCAAACGGGGGGTATGTATTCTTGGCATAGTCCCCCTCACATATCCTTCCAAACTGCCTCCAGATCCCTGGCTCTGTATTCCATAGCTCTGGCTCTGATCTTTGCCACCCAGTTCAATATCCCACCTTGGCTTCTACTTTGACCAACACTGCCAAGTCACCTCCCATCCCACCAGGACTTGATTCCTGGCTAATCTCCACTTTTGTCTAACCCCAGCTCTCTTGTTTCCTTCTAAGCATTAAATACCACTCATGAGCTACATTTCCCCCCACCCTCAACCAGCTCCACTCCACTCTACCTACAGGTTAGTAGTATTCATTCCCCCAAGGCCTCTTCTCCGTTCCTAGCCAGCTCCCCCATTCTTCAGGTTCTTTTCTCCCCAAGGCCCCAAATAATAAAATACCTGGTTCTTAACAGTTGCCATCATTTACATAAGGTCATGTGTGGCTTTTTCTGATAATAAGTATAAAGATATGGATATGAGAGAAGGTATAATATTATAAAAGATGTTAACATTATCCCAGTAAAAGCCATTCTTTCATTTAATTTGCATGTTAATAGAAGGAAGACTGATCTCTCCTGACTCCTTAAGTGACTCATTGCTGCTGCTGCTCTACTACCAAGTCCAATCTTCTATTTCTCATTGACTCTTGGCTATTCCCTCAAACATGCTATCTTTAAAAAAAATTTGCTTTCCCAGGTTCACACCGATACCTCCCTTGATTCTGTTGTGAATCAGACTCTGCATAGATGTGGCAAAATAGATCTAGCCTAGACACATGTTTAGTGTGACTTACACAGCATTTTAGATTTTTTCAGGCAGGCACAGTGGCTCACACCTATAATCCCAGCACTTTGGGAGGCCAAGGTGGGTGGACCACCTGTGGCCAGGAATTCGAGACCAGCCTGGCCAACATGGCGAAATCTCGTCTCTACAAAAATACAAAAAATTAGCCGGGTGTAGAGGCATGCGCCTGTAATCCCAGCTACTCAGGAGGCTGAGGCATGACAATTGCTTGAACCCAGGAAGCAGAGGTTACAGTGAGCTGAGATTGCGCCACTGCACTCCAGCCTGTACAACAGAGTAAGACTCTGTCCCAAAAAAGAAAAAAAAAGATTTTTTTCAATTTGCTGACTGTTTAAAAATTGGAAAACTGAGCCTAAAAATAGAGATTTCTAGCTTCACTTGATGCTCAGATCATCCAACTCTGGATTTACATTTGTTCATAGCAGCATCTCTTATCAAAATACCAGGGATTCAGGCTAGGTCCTGCTGCTCACCACACAGAAAGCCAATCACTGAGCCAAGGAAGAAGGCTTTATTCAGATGCTGCAGCTGAGGAGATGGAAGATCAGTCTCAAATTCATCTCCTCAACCAACTAAAATTAGGGGGTTTTACAGCAGGAAAGAAATGTAACTATGTGTGGGAAAATAGGAATTAGAGAAGGGTAAGGAAAAAGAGTTGGTCAACAGGAAGCAGGTGGTCAGTTAGGCAATCATGACAGGTGTGGGGTCTGACATCTCATTGTCCAGATGCAGTAATTTCCTAACTTTCAGTTCCTTGATGCTATTTGGGAGGACTGATGGTTGATTTTCTGAGAAAGGAACTCAGATAAGACAAATATAAGTTTCTCAAGTTTTAAGACTGAGAGGATCAATGTCCATGTTTATTCAAAAGAAACCATAAACATCAGTTCTATGGGACAACTGGGCCAGTTTCAGCCCCTTCTTTCTATTTATGAATTCCCCAATCATGGGGAATCTGGTCATCAGTCTTTCTGACTGCTTCCATGCTGAGAAGGGGTGTCATGGGATAAGGCTAAGAGTCAACCCACTTCTGGGGCTCTGTAGAACATCAGCAGGGTAAGGGGCAAGACCTTTTCCCAGGTAAGACTGATCTCTTGACAACTGGGTTCCCCTTGGCCACAAGTGGCTCCATTCAGTCAGTGGGGGGCTTAGGACTTTTTGTCCCATACCACTGCTGGAGTAGTGTGCTACATGCCCCAGGTTCACCCTGTTCCTCAGTGGGACCTCTATGGCCAAGGGAATTAGAGTCAAGACTTATAGCAAATTAAATGTCCTAGGACAGATGGGATTGGAGGTGGGCAGATACTCATAATCTTTAAAACTATTTAAGCAACATAAGACTTAAAAACTAAAAGACAAAAAGTAAGGTTACAGTATTGTTTACAACTCAAAGGAATCTCCTTTGCCATTAAGAGGCCACACTCTGGCCTGGGAGGCCCAGCTCCCTAGGCTCCCAAACCGAGTTATGTCTTCAACCTTGGCCTAGAATGGTGAGCTCTTTTTAAGGTCTACATAAGGGCACATAAACCCATCACGAAATAAAATGTATAACTAATTTTAGTCCTCAAAATCTCACATATCCACCTTTTCCACAATAGTCCCTGGGCTTAAGGGGATTGAATAGTTTTCATTTCTGGCCCTGCGTCTCACAAAAGCAGCTCATTTTGATTGTCACCTCTCCTGGGTTTCTGAAGTTGAGATTTTGACTGATGTCAGTGTTCAAGATTTAGCAGGTGTCAGTGCCATTTGCAGACCCAGGAGTCAAAACCCTGTAACTTAGCAGCACAAGGATTAATTAATAGGATGTTTTCCAAAGATGTTAAAAGCCTCAAAACATTTGATCAAGACAGAATTACAGGTCATTGTAAAATAATAATTATTCATTTAACCAAAGTTAAATCAAAAAGACTTTCAAAACAATATAAAAATAAAGTTACAATATATGAGCACTCTACCCATAATATGCAGATAGACTACTTTGGTGTAAAATAAGTTTCTATCTACAATATAAATGAAAAAGTATAGTATATGCATTTATGATAAGAACAGAAGCCAAAGCTTAATGAAATGTTTATGGACATATAAAAGAACATCTGGAAATTTGTGGTTCAGTTTACTAATACTGCAGAAAGTCCCATAATTCTAACATGACTCTAGATGTCGTGTAGAGGGACTAACATGTAGAGTCACTAACATGACTCTAACATGTCACAAATTAAAATACTGTCATTTGGTGTCTAGTAGTTGCTGCCTGCAGCACTTCAAACCACTGTATTAAAGTGGTTAGGTTACTCCTTTCATATGTCTAATTGCTAGCATTCTAGTGACGCAATTGTGACCAAAAGCATCAAAAATGTGATAAGTCCTGTGAAAAATTTATCAATGTGCAACAGTTATCATTTTTTCCATCATTAAAAAAAATGGTTAAAGCAAACATCAGTTTTGGAAATTCAGTATGAAGATAAATAATCTCCTTCCACTTAAATACTATATAACAAAACAGGGACAAACTAACAACAAGCACACAATAATTTGTTTTCAGCTATTTAAAAGAGTATCATCACTTCCAGGGCTGGTTTCTAGCGCAGCACTAACAAGTGATTAGGTAACATTCACCACTAGAATCATCAAACCAGGACATTACCTATACATATTTTGTTTTAGTTTTCAACTACACACACTAACAGTGATAAAAAGCTTGAGATTAAAAATCACTAGAAAGTCTCATATTTTTAATTACCACTTAATCGAAGTGAATGTCACTTGATTTTAATAATGCTACTAAACACAACTAAAATAATTTGAGAGAAATTTATTAATATAATTTCCTTAAGAAAAAGGCCAATCTTTCCTAAACATTAAAACTTTGTATCCATATCATAGTCTTTCCGTATTATCTAAAGAAGACGATCTGAAACTAACTCAAATTATTGATTTAACAGAACTACCTGAAATAAGCACCATTTAAACAATTTTATTATAAGCTACTTTCTTAAATAACAAAATAATGTATTATTTCCATTTAGAATTTATAAAAATAAGTCAAGTCTTTCAATTTTGGCCGGAAAACTTAAACTCTTAAAGCTCTCTAGATCATTATAGGTAAGCAAAACCAATTCAGTTTTAAATGGCTAGTGTGCTCTATCTTTTTTTTTTTGGAGACTTTACAAAGGTAGCTTAGGAATTTTAGATAAATAGAACAAATGATGAACTGTTAGAAATGCACAGGAAACAAAATGACTACTATATATATAGAACCAAATACAAGCCTTCTGTTAGAAACTAAAAATACCAATAATTTTATACATATAATTTATATATTTATTTATTTGCTATTTGTTATATATTTATTTGCTATTTGTTCTCCTTTGGGTTTTACATATATATATGTATAGATATGCTTATATATTTATGCTTCTATTTATTTATGTATGCATATAATATATATGTATATATACATATATATAAACCCAAAAAAGTACAAATAGCAAATAAATGAAAAACGAAAGCAAAAACAAACAAAAAACCAACCCCAAATTTTTTTCTATTCAGTTTACCTTAGAGGCTCCAGTGTTACATAGAGCCAAAACACACACACACACACACACACACACACACAATAAATATGTTGTTTTTGATACACGAATTAATGTCTTTACGTCCACCAATACCACTATACATTTTGTGTATTTGAGAAATTTACCTTAGGCACTTGGCAAGTAAGGACTTTAGCGCTAGTACCACCAATGCAGAATAGTAAACACAGTGTGAAATCAACCAACAGAAGCATTTATGTGAAATTTGACTCCCTGCTAAATCTAGCTTCATGCTTAACTATATTTAAAAAAAGATTTGCCAAAATGCCAATGTATTTCTTTATATTTCTTATCTTACCTTTATCAAGACTAAGAAGCTTTAACTATGAGCAATGTTAATTAGCCAAATTTCTCCAATTTCCTATCAGGTTTTTACATTTTCATCTTTCTATTTTCTCTGTATGTGCCTGAAGACAGACATACACAGAAACAGGAGAAAAACTACATATGACTTACACAGACAATGTATGACATGCTTGAATTTTCTGTTTGGTCTTAAATTTTCTTGTGTTAAAAAAAAAAACAGTCATTTTATTTTAGGATAAAAATTTACCATAGTCCATAATTTGAATCAACCTTTAGATAAATTCTGAATTAGACAAAATTATTCTTTTTTTCATAAGGACAGAAATTCTCTGGCACATTTTATGTACAGAATTATATGTTAACTACCGTTCTTATTCTTAGTAATCTTAAATTTTAGTGAAAATCACTAGGAAGTAAGAAATCCTGAACTATCAGATATTAGTATTTTATATTTGAGAACATTCTACAGTTTTTAAAAATACTTTTGTCTATATCAAAACCTTTTTTAATTGAAAATGACCAGACATCCAAAATAATTTGGATGACTCATCATCAAAATAATTAAGATTTTAAATTACACAAAAAGTTCACCTACAAGCATTTATCCTATTTACATGTACTCAATTCTTTCATTTTTTTTAAAGTTTATCTGGATTACTTCTGAAAACTGAGATATTAGACAAAGCTAGTGGTTAGTTCCTCATTAATCATTTCATAAACTGAGAATATCAGGTGTTTATCTAAGAACCTTAAATCCATGGGTATTTTTGCTAATAACTCAGAAGATTCAACTATCTTTATTAAACTAATAACATTAAATTTGTCCAAAAAGTCACACAAAGGTTACTTGTGTTTTGGCTGGGTTTGTGGTTTTATAACCTTCTGTGCCAAACCCTGACACCTCAAAATATGTAGCAGAGACAAATATAAAACCTAGACAAAAACGTATGCTGACAACTCCAAAGACATTTCTATTTCTATCTTAATAATTTTAAAGCCAGCTTGTTTATTAAAGAATTACTTAAATCATGTGAACTTGAAAATTGCTTGGACTTATTTACTTAATTTATGACCACTATTTATAAGCCAATTTAGTAGACAGAACATATAACATAATAAATGTACATACACATAAACACATCGAAATGTGTATACACACACATAAACAAAGATCTGATAGCTTTTACCTCAGAACTCCAGCCATGAGATAGCAATACAAACTCACTGTTTTATGAACATGTTTACATGCCTAACTTTGCCCCAAGAGGTAATCCAATGAAGGATATGAACCAGAATGTTGGATGAAACAGTTTCCATGGCAGTTTGAGTTTTAAAGGCCAAACCTTCCCAGACTCCAAGAAACTCTCAGGTCAAAACAGCATCACAGAAGAACCTCATGTACTAACCAGGCCTGACCCTGCTTAGAATAGCAGCATAAAAGCCTGGATACATGGAACTCCAACCCACTTTCCTGTCCAATAGCAATGAGGCTTATGGAGATGCCAAACTGCTCCAGACACCAAAGAATATTGGGAACTATACTGACACACACACATAAACAAACAATCACCAAAGCACAATCCACCTGCTGCAGCAACAAACAAGTCCCAAGAGTATCTAAACTGAAACAGTCAGGATGCTTCCTCTCTCCATCGGTAGGGCTTGTTCATCCTGCAAATGGAAATTCTTTTGGAATTCCCCAAATTGAGAAGAGAACATGCCTCTGTCTGGTACCCACAAAAGACACTAACCCATCCAGACTCGGATGTCAAATATCAAAGGCTACTCTTCCTAGGCAATCAGGAATGCAGTTGGGGCTGGCAGCAGCGGGACCAAAGAAAGAGAGACCAAGACTCACCTCCAGCCAAAAATGGGCAGGTAGCTGCATAGGAGGGCTTCTGAAACCCTTCTGGCCTGTAGCAGCCAAGCCACAAGTAATGTATGCCTGGTCAGGGAACCAAAATGTGTTACTGAAACATGAGAGGTTCAGACTAGGTCCCACTACTCATCACACAAAAAGCCAATTTTCTAAGATGAGTATTGCCTGGAAAAAGGCTTTATGCATGTGCTGCAAAAGGAATTAGGTAGGGGTAAGAAAGAGGAGTTGGTCAACAGGTAGCAGTAGGTCAGTTAGTCAATCACAACAGGTGAGGGGCTATGATTCAGTTCCTCTATATTATTTGAGAGGCCTGATTATTGGTCTTACAATTTTAGATGTATAAGATAAGACAAATGTAGCTCCTCAAGTTTTAAGACTGAGAGGGTTAATTTCCAACATCAGTTCTATGGAACAATTGGGCCAGTTTCACCTTGGCAAGCAAGATATATGTGGATGTAGCAGCTTTCCAGCAGGCAGCTGGACATAAAGATCTGGAGTTCATAGAAGTGGTCTAGGCTGAAGATACGGATTTAGGAGTCTTCAGAACATAAATAGTAGCAGAAGGCCTGAAGGTGGGCTAAAATAGGATCATGTGGGGAAGAAAATATAGCAAGAAGGTCACAAGACCAGGAGCAGAGCTCTGAAGACCACTGATATTTAAGATTCTATGTAAGGGATACGAGAAATAGCAGTAGGAGGAAAAGGAGGATAACTCATTAGAGAAGTATCTCAGGAAGAAAAGGGAGAATTTTCAGGAAGGAAGGACCGATCAAACAGTATTAATTGCCATAGAAGTGGGTCAAGTCAAAATCATAAAAATATTTATTGGATTTGGCAATATGGAGGTTACTGGTGAACTCACTGGTTGTTCAAATAAAGAAGAGGCAAGAACCAGATTGCAGAGGTTAAATAGGGAAGACTTGAGAAAATAAGATAGTTAATGTAGCCCAATTTATGCAAGCACTCCCATGAATGGAAGGAGAGAATAGTGACAGATCTAAGACAGTCAAAATGACATTAATGCATTGACTTAAGTCATTATATTACATTACATTACTGCATACTAGTGTTAGTTGACTGAGTGTGAATGTATGAATAAATATTAATTATAAGAAGTAACTGACTTTAATAGAAAGGTAACAAGTTCTCCAACACTCCTTTCCAACTTAAGTTCATCAGCATAGTACATTAATATAATGATGATTAGTTTAAAAAATCCTGGATTAGTTATTTCATTTATGCTCATTTCTTGCCAAATGCTAGCAAATGCTTGCAATGGATACATCTAAAATCATGAGCAACTATAGGCAGCTTGAGGCAAAGTAAAGAAAATTGGATTGGGGTCCACCTCAGGTTTCCAACCACTCACATGTATGATGTTGAGCAAGTCTCTTCATCTCTCCAGCTCTTAGTTTGCTTTCTGTTTAATGGAGTATGGGCTAAACAAGGATAGAAGATAGACAGCAAGTCATTTCAGTAATTGTAAAACCTAACTGGAACTCCAGCATAAGATCTTTTTGCAAGGAAAAATTACTAACAATGTTCATACCAATTTTTGCTTTGGTTACATTTGGAGCTACATATATATTTCACAAGATATATTCCATATCAAGCCATCAAAATCGTTACATATATATGACATGCTAAAAGCCCAAATCAAAAAAGCATTTTTAAAATATAAATCAGAAACACAATGGAATTAATTTGTTATTTGCTTTTACTATTTTTAACATTACATAAAATTTAAAATATATATGGCTATGTACATATATATTAGACAAGTTAAGAAAACAGAAACCAAATTGTTTCCAACAGAGAGGATTTAATGGAAGAAACTGGTTTCACAGGTGTCAGAAGGTTGAATAAGTAAAGTCACATAAAGGTAACTCAGGAAGTAGCTACAATGCCTGAGGTTAGGGAAACAAATGGGAAAAGATGGGGATAACAGGAGGAAGAGCCACCACCAGACCTGGTGCTCTAAGGAAGAGGCTTGGGTTGGCTGCTGCTGGTTCTTTGAGGGAAATGTTCAGGCATTTCTGGAAGTGCCAACAGGAGCTGGAGGCTGGAGCCACTTCCACAGTGGAGGCCACCACCTAACGCTTAGGAGAACTGCCATTTTAGAGTTGAAGCCAGCAAGAATAAAACAAATTTTAAAACAGGAAGGAAGTCTTGTCTCCTCTTTCAATCCCCATTCCTCAATAACTTCAAGTCTCACTCCAATACTTTCAAAAAGCTGCCAGGGGAATCAGAGGTATGAAATTTGCAAAGTCACAGCCCTAGCATTACAAACTAGTGTCAAAAAAGGAGGACATGTTGCTGAGAGACAACAGGCAAATTACTTGCACAACTTTTCTTTTTAAGAAAAGTAAAGATTAATTGCATTGTAGTTAATAGCACAAAAATTAACATTGAAGAAAGTATCTTGCAAAACGTGAGAATTATGGGGATGCTTACATGAACAAATAAGCACATATAACCAGAAAAGAGAAAGTTGTCCCATGATTAGGAACAGAAAGCAGAAAGAGGGAGGTAAGAAAAAATTATGGACTTCACGGAAAAGATTTATATTAAAAAAGGAAAATGACACTAATGTTAAAATACAATAACCACAATATTAAAAGTTCTATATAATTAAATTAGGTTTCAGGTATAAGAAATTGACCATTAGATTGGTGCCACAGGTCATCAGGAAATGTCTAAAATCTATGATTACTGGGCTTCTAGGCTTATGGCATTTGCTTTGTCAACAAGTGCCCCAGAGTTAAGATAGACCAATAGTGACATCTGCTGCCATGGACTTATTTTTAAAAGGGCGAGTCTCGACATTTTCAAGTTAAGATTCCTGCCAAACCACTGGGCTTCTGCTGTGATGAGTCAGCATTTCTGGAACTCCTGTTTGTCATCTGTGCTATTAGAAGATTTTCTAAGGCGAACACAGAACATGGGAAAATGAGAGAATGTTTGAAAATGTAACTAAAACAAACAAAAACAGTAGGGACAGAGGGAGTAAGTGACGAGACAGAAACTTCACATTGTCTTTTCACATCCTGTTTCTCCTTTGGCTAAGTAAGTCCAAATTAATCTTGCAGTTGTTAGCAAGCATAAGCATGTTTTCAGTGAAAAGAAGGATTAATTTAACTGTTGCCAGCTTCAGTGGATTCCAACCCAAAATTTACAGCATAATATTTAGACCAGAAAAAAAAACAAAAGTCCAACAATCAAAGGAGGGTATGTGGGAAATTTTTAGCGCAACCTTTGCTTAGGAAACCACTTCCTAGCTATCTAAGTGTTTACCTTGATTATACCTCCTTCAACATCTGCTGACCCTCTGCTTCTTCCTTTTTCTTTTCTGAAAGGCAAGAGAACATAAGGTTTGAATCAAAAATATGTTTTTGATTTTTAAAAAAACATATTATCACCAGTGTAAAGTGGTCAGTGTGGCTCATTTATATGAACCCACAAATAATACCTCAAGAAAATCATGAGTTAATTTATTTGCTCTAGAAAAAAAATGGTAAATTATATGAATCTCTACCCCAGTTATGAAAGAAGATGAACAAAAGAGACAGATGTTTCAGCTGATGGAGAACTGAATTAAGACTTCTGGCTAGTACAAGTTCTAGTTATGAAATAAGATGAACAAAAAAGACAGATGTTTCAGCTGATGGAGAACTGAAGTAAGAGTTCTGGCTTCTAGTACAAGGTTCTGACCGTGCCTCAATGTGTCATCTTGAGGAAATTACATAACTTCTCTGAGTCTTAGTTTTCTCTTCTGTAAAATGAAAGGATGAGGCTACATGAAGGATGAAAAAATGGGATGAAACTCATTTCCCTTCTTGGGTTAACTGGCAATAGTTGCCTATGAGTTGATTTCTGTAACTCAAAAGCTACATCTAGACTCCATGGAAAAGAGTGCTGACTAATTAGCAGAGTCTGCTGTGGACAACATAAATGTGAGCAGCCGCATGCACACCACATAGATACCAATTCACAAACAAGACAACTTCTTACTTTTTCTTTAGCTGTAGATTCTGTTACTAGCCATCATTTTTAGTGCCTACTGTATTTTAGCTGTGCAAGATGCTCCAAGAACATTATTTCTAATCTTCGCAACATTTTAAAGACAAGAAAACCAAGCCTCAGAAAAATTACATAATTTTTTCAAAGCTGTATAACATAGCTGGACCCAATTACTAACATAATCTCCCAACATTCTCCATTATAAATAAAAACTTCTCATATTTTGGATCACATCCCCTAGCCCTCTCAAAACACAAAAGCTATATTATAACATAATTGTGTCTTGTCAGATGATTCCTTAATATATCTGTATACCTACCTAAAGAAAGGACAAAGGTTCAGACATGAAATTTGGCTGGCCTACATAAACATAAAGGGCAGCGGAGGAGCCTCAGGGCAAACATGGCTAAGAAAATGGTTTTTTCCAACAAACAAACTGAATGTATGCTGAAAATTAAAAGTGACAAAGAAAGGAACAATAACTAAAAGTCATGTTTAACTTTAAAGCAAATAGAATTCTACACAAATAAAATTAGAGGGATACCAAATCCAAGTTGAAAAGAACCATAAAAACAGGATACTGTGTATTGCCTCAATCTGGAAAGCATAGCTGACTTAACTGGTACAGCAATCTGGGGTGTAGCAGACACAGGTGGGTGTTCAATAAACACTATTTGATGGTGATGGTTTATAAGTAATTCAGACAATGGATTCTTGTTGAATAACATTTTTTGAAGCTTCTTTAATTTGATACAATATCTTGTAAATGTTTTAGGTTATATTGTTTATGTTTATGTTTTAGGTTTAGGTTATGTTGTTTAGGTCCAGGTAAAGTAGAAAACAAACACATGTTAACTTTTTATTAGAACAAACTAACTCTTCTCATCAGATAATAGAATCCTCAGAAGTTTTTAAAAGTAGCATCACAAAATTGGTCTATATTGACTAGTTACAAAATTACATACTGATGCTTTCAAAGTAAACACTTAGAAATTTACAATTGCCTTTGGAAAATTACTCAGCAACATGCATTAGTAAAAAAGCTTTAAGAAAACCAGATGCAAGAATGAACCCATGGCAGAAAAAAATGAGTGTTAGTGGTCAGATTGGATCTCATATCAAAGCACCTTGTGTTCCTATAATTAGCAGACTAATTTATTCATATTATAAACATTTATTCTTCACTTATCATGTACTCAGTACTCCAGCAGTCACCAAGAATACGTTTATAAAATAAAACAGTCCTAACTTTGAGGAGTAGACATCTAATTAGAAACAGGCATATAAATAAATCAAAATACAAAGTGACAAGTAAATCAACTGGATTATATTTGACGTACATATGTATTACACGAAAGGGAAGTAATTACTTTTCTCTCATGTGATCAGGAAAGGATCAGAAAGACACAGAAGTACAGGAACAAAGTGAAGGTCAATCTGTTTCTGAAGACACTATTAACTGACATGTTGTTTACATAATACTAAAATAGTCAAAAATTTACAACTTTAAGTCACAGACTTTTAGACAGGCCCCACTCATATATAAGAAAGCTCTATAAAGAGTACAGTCAATAACCACATGAAAAATAAAATGTATATAATTACATAAAGCAAAGTTGCACTATTTTTCATCCCTACTATTCCAAGCCAATATCATTCCAAGGTGTGAAGGCCCATCATGCTATCATGCACTAAGAAAGTCAACACAAGAAAGTCCTGCAGAGTGTTATTCCACATGGCTTTGTGACTAATTCTGTTTGTGGAATGAACTGAGCTGTGGTCATGGGTCACTTTCAGCCAGGCCAAGAGAATGTTTCCAGAGTGTAATTGTTCTGGGCATCAAGGCAGTTTACAGCATGTTCCCAATGCCTTTTGATACTTTGTGGCCAGGAGACTGCTGAGAAAATATTATTCACCAGAATTAGACTGGACCAGTCAACCTCCTGGTTATTACATCTCCATGTCAACACAAGCCATGTCTGCAACCAAATTTACCAGATGTTTCTAATTTCTCTACCTTCTGAACTACAAGTTGAATTTTTTTTCTGGCTTCGAAATATTTTAAACAAAGGACTTTCTGTGATGTCTCAGAAAAACTCACAAAATTAAAACCCTGGCTAATATCAGAATAAGAGTCCTGGCTCTCCTGCACTGCCACAGGATGGGATTTCTTGCTTCTCACTGCCTATGACATTTTCTCAATACGGTTTTTACCTATAGGAGTCTCCTTCACTCTCTGGAGATCCCCATATGGCTAACATGTAGATAAACTTCACTAAATTCTGGAGTTAACTACACATCCTCTGTTGCTGTGTTACCTATAACAGATGCTATTTCAGATTAAGGCCTTAATACCTATACAAATCATCAACTCACATACCCTTTCAAAGCAACCATTGCATTTCTAGAACATCATCCAAAGATTGTACACGTATTCACAGGGAAGTTTTTGCAAAGATATTCATTACTACTTTGTCAAGACCTGGAATTTGGAAACAACCTAAGTCTTTATTAGTAGGAAACCGGTATGATATTTTGTTCTATGCCCACATAAGGAATAATATTCAGACCTTAAAATGATTAGACAGTTCTCTAAATATATAATAACATCAAAAATCTCCATAATAATTGTTAGGTAAAAAACAAGATGAAGAACTAGGTTGATATGTGTGGGTGTGTATGTGTGTATAAATACAGTCAATACTTACATATATATTGTAAATTTTGTGTCGTTTTGAATTTTAATTTGCTGCTATGTGCAAGTATTGTTTATTCAAAAATAAATAAATTTGGGAGAAATAAAGTAAAATAAAAATAAAGAAAAAGCGAGACTTTGGCCGGGCACGGTGGCTCACGCCTGTAATCCCAGCACTTTGGGAGGCCGAGGCGGGCGGATCACGAGGTCAGGAGATGGAGACCATCCTGGCTAACACAGTGAAACCCCCCCGTCTCTACTAAAAATACAAAAAATTAGCTGGGCAAGGTGGCGGGCGCCTGTAGTCCCAGCTACTCGGGAGGCTGAGGCAGGAGAATGGCGTGAACTGAGGAGGCAGAGCTTGCAGTGAGCAGAGATCGCGCCACTGCACTCTAGCCTTGATGACAGCGAGACTCCATCTCAACAACAAAAAAAAAAAAAAAAAAAAAAAAAAAAGCGAGATTTTGAGGAAAACACACAATAGATTAATGAAAAGGGGGCGGGACGGAAGGAAGAAAAAAGGAAGCAGAAACCTAGATTCCAAAACCATGGATGGATCTGTCTCCTTTTTATTATAATTATTATACTTTAAGTTCTGGAGTACATGTGCAGAACATGAAGGTTTGTTACATAGGTATACATGTGCCATCGTGGTTTGCTGCACCCATCAACCTCTCATCTACAATAGGTATTTCTCCTAATGCTATCCCTCCCCAAGTTCCCACCCTCAGACAGGCCCCAGTGTATGATGCTCCCCGCCCCCGTGTCCATGTGTTCTCATTGTTCAACTCCCACTTATGAGTGAGAACATGCAGTGTTTGGTTTTCTGTTCTTGTGTTAGTTTGCTGAGAATGATGGTTTCCAGCATCATCCATTTCCCTGCAAAGGACATGAACTCATCCTTTTTTTAGGGCTGCATAGTATTCCATGGTGTATATGTGCCACATTTTCCTTACCCAGTCTAAAATTGATAGGCATTTGGGTTGGTTCCAAGTCTTTGCTATTGTGAACAGTGCTGCAATAAACATACATGTGCATGTGTCTTTATAGTAGAATGATTTATAATCCTTTGGGTATATACCCAGTAATGAGATTGCTGAGTCAAATGGTATTTCTAGTTCTAGATCCTTGAGGAATTGCCACACTGTCTTCCAAAATAGTTGAATTAATTTATACTGCCACCAACAGTGTAAAATCGTACCGATTTCTCCACATCCTCTCCAGCATCTGTTGTTTCCTGACTTTTTAATGATCACCATTCTAACTGGTGTGAGATGGTATCTCATTGTGGTTTTGATTTGCATTTCTCTAATGACCAGGGATGGTGAGCTTTTTTTCATGTTTTTTGGCCACATAAATGTCTTCTTTTGAGAAGAGTCTGTTCATATCCTTTGCCCACTTTTTGATGGGGTTGCTTTTTTCTTGTAAATGGGTTTAAGTTCTTTGTAGATTCTTAGCCCTTTGTCAGATGGATAGATTGCAAAAATTTTCTCTCATTCTGTAGGTTGCCTGTTCACTCTGATGATAGTTTCTTTTGCTGTGCAGAAGCTGTGTAGTTTAATTAGATCCCATTTGTCAATTTTGGCTTTTGTTGTCATTGCTTTTGGTGTTTTAGTCATGAAGTCTTTGCCCATGGCTATGTTCTGAATGGCATTGCCTAGGTTTTCTTCTGGGGTTTTTATAGTTTCAGGTCTTACATTTAAGTCTTTAATCCATCTTGAGTTAATTTTTGTACAAGTTGTAAGGAAGGGGTCCAGTTTCAGTTTTCTGCATATGGCTAGCCAGTTTTCCCAGCGCCATTTATTAAATAGGGAATCCTTTCCCCATTGCTTGTTTCTGTCATGTTTGTCAAAGATCAGATGGTTGTAGTGTGTAGTGCTATTTCTGAGGCCTCTGTTCTGTTCCATTTGTGTGTATATCTGTGTTGGTACCAGTACCGCACAGTTTTGGTTACAGTAGCCTTGTTCAAAGTCAGGTAGCGTGATGCCTCCAGCTTTGTTCTTTTTGCTTAGGAATGTCTCAGCTATGTAGGCTCTTTTTTGGTTCCATATGAAATTTAAAGTAATTTTTTTCCAATTCTGTGAAGAAAGTCAATGGTAGCTTTATGGCGATAGCAGAGAATCTATAAATTACTTTGGGCAACGTGGCCATTTTCACAATATTGATTCTTCCTATCCATGAGCATGAAATGTTTTTCCATTTGTTTGTGTCCTCTCTTATTTCCTTGAGCAGTGGTTTGTAGTTCTCCTTGAACAGGTCCTTCACATCCCTTGTAAGTTGGATTCCTAGGTATTTTATTCTCTTTGTAGCAATTGTGAATGAGAGTTCACTTGTGATTTGGCTTTCTGTTTGTCTGTTATTGGTGTATAGGAATGCTTGTGATTTTTGCACATTGATTTTGTATCCTGAGACTTTGCTGAAGTTGCTTATCAGCTTAAGGAGATTCTGGGCTGAGATGATGGGGTTTTCTAAACATACAATCATGTCATCTGCAAACAGAGACAACTGGACTTCCTCTTTGCCTATTTGAATACCGTTTTTTTCTTTCTCTTGCCTGATTGCCCCGGCCAGAACTTCCAATACTATGTTGAATAGGAGTGGTGAGAGAGGGCATCCTTGTCTTGTACCAGTTTTCAAAGGGAATGCTTCCAATTTTGCCCATTCAGTGTGATATTGGCTGTGGGTTTGTCATAAATAGCTCTATTTTGAGATACGTTCCATCAGTATCTAGTTTATTGTCAGTTCTTAGCATGAAGGGATGTTGAATATTGTCAAAGGCCTTTTCTGTATCTATTGAGATAACCATGTGGTTTTTGTCATTGGTTCTGTTTATGTGATGGATTAAGTTTATTGATTTGTGTATGTTGAACCAGCCTGGCATCCCAGGGATGACACCAAATTCCTGTTTGATGTGCTGCTTGATTTGGTTTGCCAGTATTTTATTGAGGATTTTGGCATCGATGTTCATCAGGGATATTGGCCTGAAATGTTCTTTTTTTGTTGTGTCTCTGCCAGGTTTTGGTATTAGGATGATGCTGGCCTCACAAAATGAGTCAGGGTGGATTCCCTCTTTTTCTATTGTTTGGAATAGTTTCTGAATGAGTGGTGCCAGCTCCTCTTTTTACCTCTGGTAGAATTCAGCTGTGACTCCATCAGGTCCTGGACTTTTTTTGTTGGTAGGCTATTAATTACTGCCTCAATTTCGGAACTTGTTATTGGTCTATTCAGGGATTCAACTTCTTCCTGGTTTAGACTTCGGAGGGTGTAGGTGTCCAGGAATTTATCCATTTCTTCTAGATTTTCTAGTTTATTTGCATAGAGGTGTTTATAATATTCTCTGACAGTTGGTGGTGATAGCCCCCTTATCATTTTTTATTGCATCTATTTGATTCTTCTCTCTTTTCTTCTTTATTAGTCTGGCTGGCATTCTATCTATTTTGTTGATCTTTTCAAAAAACCAACTCCTGTATTCATTGATTTTTTGAAGGATTTTTTGTGTCTCTATCTCCTTCAGTTCTGCTCTGATCTTAGTTATTTCTTGTCTTCTGCTAGCTTTTGAATTTGTTTGTTCTTGCTTCTCTAGTTCTTTTAATTGTGATGTTAGGGTGTCGATTTTAGATCTTTCCTGCTTTCTCTTGTGGGCATTTAGTGCTATTAATTTCCCTCTACACACTGCTTTAAATGTGTCCCAGAGATTCTGGTATGTTGTATCTTTGTTGTCATTGGTTTCAAAGAATACCTTTATTTCTGCCTTAATTTCGCCATTTACCTAGTAGTCATTCAGGAGCAGGTTGTTCAATTTCCATGTAGTTGCACGGTTTTGAGTGAGTTTCTTAATCCTGAGTTCTAATTTGATCGCACTGTGGTCTGACAGACTGTTATGATTTCCATTCTTTTGCATTTGCTGAGGAGTGTTTTACTTCTAATCACGTGGCCAATTTTAGAATAAGTGTAATGTGGTGCTGAGAAGAATGTATATTCTGTTCGTTTGGGATGGAGAGTTCTGTAGATGTCTATTAGTTCTGCTTGGTCCAGAGTTGAGTTCAAGTCCTGAATATCCTTGTTAATTTTCTGCCTCGTTGATCTGTCTAATATTGACAGTGGGGTGTTAAAGTCGCCAACTATTATTGTGTGGGAGTCTAAGTCTCTTTGTAAGTCTCTAAGAACTTGCTTTATGAATCTGGGTGCTCCTGTATTGGGTGCACATATACTTCGGATAGTTAGCTCTTCTTGTTGCATTGATCCCTTTACCATTATGTAATGCCCTTCTTTGTCTCTTTTGATCTTCGTTGGTTTAAAGTCTGTTTTATCAGAGACTAGGATTGCAACCCCTGCCTTTTCTTGCTTTCCATTTGCTTGATAGATCTTCCCCCATCCCTTTATTTTGAGTCTATGTGTGTCTCTGCATGTGAGATGGGTTTCCTGAATACAGCACACTGATGTCCTTTGTAGGGACATGGATGAAACTGGAAAACATCATTCTCAGTAAACTATCGCAAGGACAAAAAACCAAACATCGCATGTTCTCACTCATAGGTGGGAATTGAACAATGAGAACTCATGGACACAGGAAGGGGAACATCACACTCCGGGAACTGTTGCGGGGTGGGGGGAGGGGGGAGGGACAGCATTAGGAGATATACCTAATGCTAAATGACGAGTTAATGGGTACAGCAAACCAACATGGCACATGGATACATATGTAACAAACCTGCACATTGTGCACATGTACCCTAAAACCTAAAGTATAATAATAAAAAAATAAAATTAAATTTAAAAAAAACAATTACATATATCTAAAGTGTATAATTTATAACTTTTGCTTATGTCTATACCTTGGCCAAATTAAGAGAGACCATCGGGCACTATCCTCCTAGCTTGATGGCCTCTCATGAGCTTTACAAACACAGTTGAGTTTTGGGGAAGGGCTATTATCATTTTAATTATAAAGTAAATGTCTCTTTTTAATGTTCTTCTCTTCATTAATCTATTAAGTTGATTCTAATTGTACTTTAAAATCTTGTATGTTTATTAAATTATTTTGTTTTAATATCTTTTAATAAAGTATAATTGACATATAACAAAAAAATAAATAAATAAAATTAAATTAAATTAAATTAAAAAAAAGAATATAACAAAGATTTCTACACTTGAATAGGTGATTAAATAGTATGTAGCAAGGTTGGGCCCGGTAGCTCACACTTGTAATCCCAGCACTTTGGGAGGCCCAGTAAGGCAAATCACCTGAGGACACGAGTTCGAAACCAGCCTGGCCAACATGGTGAAACCCCGTCTCTACTAAAAATGTAAAAATTAGCCAGACGTGGTGGTGGGCACATGTCATTCCAGCTACTCGGGAGGCTAAGGCAGGAGAATCGCTTGAATCCAGGAGGTGGAGGTTGCAGTAAGTGGAGATCGTGCCACTGCACTCCAACATGGGCAACAGAGCAAGACTCTGTCTCAGAAAAACAAAAAGTATGTAGCAACTTCCAGTCTCAGCTCTGACACATAAAGAACTTGAAAATTCTAATAGAAGTGCATTTTGCAAAATACTTGACCAGTATTCCTCAAAACTGCCAACATCATCAAAAATAGATTCTTGAGAACAGAAAAAGATTTTAGGTAAAAACTAAGAAAATCTGAATAAACTATGAACCCTAGTTAATAATATTTTATCAATATTGATTCATTAACACAAAAAGTGACAAATGTACTACGTTAACAATAGGGGAATCTGGGTCTTAACTTCTCCGTAAATCTAAAACTTTTAAAAAGTGAAATCTATTTTTTAAAGTATGTAGCCAAAGAATATAAGAAAAAATATAGAGGGATATAAGATAGTTAATATCAAATACTTTTTTCTAAATTATGTGATGTCTGGAATTTTTCAGCTACATAAATCTGTAATTTGTTATAATTTTCTTTCTCAGTTTAAGTATTCACTTTCATCATTAATTCTATATAAGCAATTTATATTCTATTTGTTTTAAAAGGGCTGCCAAAATTATATGAGCTTCAGACACCACCCTAGCTTTAAGTCATGGTTAGTTATTCACAGTTGCTTTCTACTCACTGAATACTCCTCATGCCTCTATATTTTTGCATGTTGAAATTTTCTCTAATTTTCAAGGTAAGTCCGTCTTGAATGACAGAGACAATTTATCCAAAAACAATGAACTCAGTATTGTAAAACCTGGATTGTCTTCCTAAATCAAGCCTTGTTCAGTACTAGCACCAACTTTACGGAGTCACTTAACTTCTTCCTATGAAGAATCTCAGTTCTGCCACTTGTCAGTTCTATGGCCTTGGCTAGCTATTTAACATGTTAGTGCCTTAATTTGCTCATCTGTAAAATGGAGACAATAACACTGGGCAAGGATAGGGTTATCTTACGGCTGCACTGGGGCAGCTCTGTGCTTATCTCCACGGATGCCTGGAAGTCTGTTACTGACCCTTGGTCAAGACAAGAATGGGAAGTAATAGCTAGTGATTTAGAACATGTCATTTAAAGTTCAAAACTCCCCTGGAGGCACTCCATATTATCTTGTATACATTATTTAGAAAATATGGATTGATGGTTTGCATCTGGTTTAACCTGTTACACAGCTTGGCTGTAGCAAAGTGACCAGTAAAGGTGAAAAAGGCCCTTCAGTAAACCTGCATTTGAACTATGCTGAACTTAGATACCCCACACATATCTGAAAAGTGCATAATCCAAAGATGAAATGTCTCATGTGCAACTGAGAAAAGACCTTGGGAGGTCTGCACTGGGTGTTTTCAGACTTCCTATGATTGCCTACACTTTCCTTCTCCTCATGTCCTATATTATTTGCAATCATTACAGCCTTACATGAGTGTACCCTGTGGAGTCTTGAGAGTTCTTTTATTTTGAGACCTTGTATAGCACTGTCATGAGGCCCTTGTAAGGATTAATTGAGCTAAGAAATGTAAAGCACTTAGCACACTGCCTTACCAGTAATAAGTGTTCCATAAATGACAGCCACGATTATTCATATTTTCCCTCTCTCCAATAAGGTCCAACCCCCACCCCATTAATGACAACATTGAGATGAAATTAATTGCTTCCATGGACTATTATTATCTGTAGCAGTGGTTCTCAACAAAGATCTATTTTGCCCCTCAGGGGACAATTGGCAATGTCTGAAGACATTTTTGGTTGTCACAACTGGGAGAAAGGTACCACTGACATCTGGTAATTACAGGTGAAGAAAGCTGCTAAACACCACCCCAGGACAGCCTCTCACAACAAAGAATTATTTAGCGCAAAAACTCAATAGTGCCAAGGTGGAGAACACTGGTCCGTCACTCTTATTGTTTATCTTAATTACCATCACATTCCTCAAGCACCAGGCACAGATCCCCGCAGGTGCGTGCATGTGTGCACGTGGGTGTGCTTGTATTCAATAAAAGTCAAACCTATAAGATGGCCTGAAAATTTCTCCTGCCTAGCCAAAGAACTACCTCTCTTTATGGCAAGCTGATTGAAGAGGGGCCTCTTCCTTTTGTTGTTGCTGCCTACCACAAGTGTTAGCTACATGCAGGGAATCAAAGAATGAGAACTTTGTGCTACAATATTAGCTCTTCTGGAGGTTTGTGCACCTTCCCAATTATATCACTGTCATGACTTTCTCAAATCAGGCGAGAAATGCTTTTCCACTCTCTGGTCTTTCTTTCATCCCTAGAATGAGATTGTGCATCCTCCACCAGAAACTCTCCCGAAGGCTGTAAGTGTTGGCAGATGATCTCATTTTATTTCTATCCAATGCCCGCGAAGTGAATCTAGTGCATAGGAAAACAACTGTGACAACCACATACTCAGAAATTCTCCCTCACTCTTGCTCCTCACAGAAAACTATCTAAGACTATATTCCAATGACATTCTGGAGGTCATTTTTACTTTTCCCGGAGTATGTTCATAACACCTTACACAACCCATACCCTAGGAGTATATCTGATATTTTCCTTTTAGGGTGACCAACTGCCCCAATTGGCCCAGGACTTTCCCAGGTTGAGCATTGATAATCCCATGTTCTCAGAAACCCCTCTGCCCCAGACAAACTATGAGAGTCAGTCGCTCAACTCTGACTCAAGTGCTTCTTAGCGTGTAAAACAGCTACATTTTAATAAATGCTGTGATAAAGCAAAATTCCACATATTGACTTCTATGTTTTATTGAATGTAATTACTACATTGGAGTGGTTCTCCAGGACATTCTTTCTCCCAGATCGACTACACTACTATTGCCTTTATATGGCCGGTGCTGTCACAGCACAACACTGAGGTCACTCACACTAAGAAGCCACTTTCCACACTATTACACAATGGATAGGATAGAATCCAGAGCTTTACCTAAACAGCTTCTTCCCCAGAGCTTAGCTCCAAGACAAGCATCTTATTCAATAGAAATAACAACTGAAACACTCTATCTACTGTCACAACTACTAGTAATCCAACCCATCACTCTAATTTATATTTCCAGTATCAAGTCCTTCAGATGTGTGTAATTCATCTTCATGTGACAGTAGAAAGGATTCATATTGCCCACCATGGGCCTTCATTACTGAAAATATTACTGCCAATATTTTTAATTATATTTACATTATAATTATAATTACATTATTACTGAAAATAAGCAGCCACCTGTTTTTATGACAGTCTTTACTTGGATAGGTCCCATTTTTAAGCAATCTAGATTTTAACGGATTTTAGCTTTTAAGTCAAACATCTTCATTTATAACAGATTTATTTTCCAACTCTTCTGCCTTCAAATACCTTACAATAGCCCCACCCTTATCCCCATTTTTATTATATAAACATATAACAAATAATTGTGTTTCTTTTCTCTTGTTTCTCAGCAATCCTGTGAATTAGGTAGCTCAGTTATTGTTATTCTCATTTTAATTTTTATAGATGAGCAAACTTATTTGCCATCAAAACAGAAAAAGATAAGTTCCCTTTGAGAATGTATAACTGTGTTATTGTATTTGCAGTCTAGAAACATACCTTAAATTCATAGTGTTTCATTCAATCCCTCTGAGTTATTTCAGTATCTCATTTGCTATAATAACACCGTTAATAAAAACCATCCACATCACCAGCCATTGGCTGATGCAACTTCAAATGCTGATACACCTCACACTGCACAACATACATCAGACAGTAAATGTTAAGAAAAATCACTGGTTTCCGAGGGGGAAAAAAAAACACCAGAATTCATCACAAATGAAGATCGATTCACATATAAGCAAATACCAAAATTATTTAGCAGTTGAATTCCTGTTAATATACTTTCCTTCATGCATTACCTAACACTGAAGTCAACATCTCTAATGTAAGATAATTTTTAAAAGTCTGTATTAAATCACCAGTAGAGTGCATTCATTAAAGTCAACTGTAGTATTAACATAACTTGATACAAAATAGCAGTCTTTGTACAACATAAATGGTGAAAGGAACTGGATGAGTTTATACCAAAGGAAAGTCCTTAATTCTTTTGCCACAGCCAAGACTTTCTCCTTTCCTAATGCAAGATTCAGATTTCTACACCCTACCCATTTTGTAGGTACACAGTAAATCAGTTGAACTATGTACTATAGTTAACTCGGCCTATTCAGGTGATCATAAAGAAAAAAGGAAAAGCTTGTTTCTTGAGAAGTTCCATCCTTCTAAATTTACTTCCTCACTAATGAACAGAGGTCACCTATCCACTACAATAGAGTAAACAGAAGTGATTTCATTTGTGCCATGAGAATGTGCCCTGCTTCAGCTGCTTACAAGCAAATAATAACACTAAATGTTTGTTTTGTCTAGACAACACATTAAATTTAAAACATGGCTTCAAATAAAATAAAACATGAAATATATAAGCATTTGTAACTAACTGGAAGAAGAAAGTTACTGTGACTTACCAAAGATTTAAGTTACAGCATGTATCACTAATACTCAAAAATCATATTATAAATGTATGTTTTGAACTGGTCTTACCTAATTTTGAAGACTGTCAAGTTTGATTAATATCAGTACCCTCCAACAATCTTAAAGTATATTTTGTCTGACATTAATACAGCTATGCCAACTTTCTTTTAGTTTGCATTTGATTATTATTATCTTTTTATGCTTAAACTTTCTGTATCCCTATGCCTCAGATATCTATTTTATATGTAGAATACAGCTAATTTCATTTTTGCTTTATTTTTCAATCTGGTAATCTCTATCTTTTAACTGAGGGAGTTTGATACATTTGTTTTCACTGAGATTATTCAAACTTCTGAAAGTTTTCTGAATATCTACATATTCTGAATTTTATATTAATTGTTAAATTTTGTATGTATTACCTATGAATTTTGATTTATTATAGTAGAAGGACATTTGTACTGACAAAATTGAGAGCCAGTATTCTACGATAATGTGACTAAATAAACTCTTGAGTCATTTCTAAGAAAATTACATAATTCTAAAACAAACATTCCAAATATATTTGTAATAGCTTCATGGGCAAAAGATGAGTTTTGCTTTGACAATGTTTTCCAGCAATGGTTGGTTGGTTTGTGTTAGTTTTCCGATCACATGATGAGGTCTAGCATGTCACACGACTGAACTTCAGTATGCACTCAATTCTTCCTCATGTATTGATTAAAGACCATAAACCTCATGTGTCAAGATACTGTATCAGCTTTACCCATAAACTTATTGGGCAGGTAATAATAATAAAAGTTAATGCATATAGCACATACTGTATGCCAGGCATTGTTCTATGTGCTTTACATTTTTTGACTCATTAATACTCCCAGCAAGTCTGTTATGCTGCCATAACGGACACCGAATGACTCCCTGTTGCATTTAATTTTCTCCGTCATCTCATCTCTACCTCTAATTGTACTTTTTTCTCTCTCCATTGTCTTTTTTCTGGCTTTAGAAATGGGTGGTGTGGTAAAGCTGAAAGCTCTATGAAGCCTAAGAAATGCATTTCAAATCCCATTTCTAGTATCACTTGATGGCTTGGCAACCTTGAACAAGTTCCTATTCCCCTCATCTGCAGAAAAAAAATAAAAATATCTATTTCATAGAGTCATTATAAGAATAAAATAATGTGTGAAAAGGGTGTTCAATATGTTTTATTTCTCTCCTCATCATCATATTAATAGTGTAAAGTCAACAGAATTATATAAACTTGTTATAACAGCAACAAAAACTTTTGATGTATAATTTCAACAAGTCATTTTCAGAGATGGCATCTCTGGCTGTCACATTATCTAAAATAAAACACACACACACAATCACACTCAACACATAAAGCCACACACAACACATGTGACACAGAAAATGTATACACCACATACAATCATACTCAACACCCATACAACATGCATATACAACACACAACATACATAGATAATAAGCAATCTTCTTCTATAAACACATATACTCACATACATAATTTCATAGGACCAAAACGTATTTTATTTCCTTTATAGGATTTATTCAGTATATGAAATTATACAATTGACTGACTGACTTATTAAATACCAATGCTCACTGGAACGGAAACATTAATGGAAAGGGAAAGTGACACAGCTAGCTAGTATGTGCTAAAAAAAAAAAGGCTAAGTCTGACAGGATGTGATACATTATGGAAGTTTGTCTTCTCCAAATTTCGTGTTGAAATGTAATCCTCTATGTTGGAGGTGGGGCCTGGTGGGAGGTGTTTGGATCATGGGTGCAGATTCCTCATGAATGGTTAAACACCATCCCCTTGGTAATAAGTGAGTTCTCCTTCTAATAGGTCATGTGAGTTCTGCTTGTTTAAAAGAGCATGGCACCTCCCCCTTCCCTACATCTCTTGCTTTTGCTATGAGATGTGCCTGCTCCCCCTTTGCCTTCCACCATGATTGTAAGCTTCCTGAGGCCTCACCAGGAGCAGATGCTAGTGCCATGCTTCCTGTAAAGCCTACAGAACTGCCAGCCAAATAAACTTTTCTTTGTAAATTATCCCGTCAGGTATTCCTTTGTAGCAATGCAAAAACTGACTAACACGGAAAATTTCTACCAAGAAGTGGGGCATTCCTATAAAGATGGTAATGTGGAACTGGCTTTGGAACTGGGTAATAGGCAGAAGTTGGAAGAGTTTTGAGGTCTCAGAAAAAGATAGATAAGGGAAGGTTTGGAACTTCTTAGAGAAGTGTTAAGTGGTTTTGACCAAGTGTTGACAGAAATATAGACAGTGGAGGCTAGGCTGAGAAGGTCTCAGATGGAGGTAAGAAATTTATTGGGAACTGGAGTCAAAGTCACCCATGTTGTGCCCTAGTTGGCAACACTGTGTTTATGTCCTGGGAATCTGTGGAAGTTTAAGCTTAAGAGTGATGACTTGGGGTATCTGGTGGAAGTAATTTCTAAGTAAGAAAGCATTCAATATGTGGCCTAGCTGCTTCTAACAGCCTAAGATCAGTTACAGGAGCAAAGAAGTGACTTATAGTTAGAACTTATATTTAAAAGGGAAGCAGATTGTAAAAGTTTGAAATATTTGTGGCCTGGCTATGTGGCAGAAAAAGGAAAAACCATTTTCAGGATTGGAATACAAGCATGTTATAAAGCAACCACTTGCTAGAAAGAGTAACATGACTAAAATGGAGCCAAGAGCTAATAGCCAAGATAATGGGGAAAAGGCCTTGAAGCTATTTCAGAGATCTTAGAGACAGCCCTTACCATCACAGGTCAAGAGGCCAAAGAATAAAGAATGTTTTCAGGAGCCAGGCCCAGGGCCCCATTGCCCTGCACAGCCTGAAGACACTGCTCCCCACATCCCAGTTGCTCCAGCTCCAGCTGCAGCTCAAAGGGCCCCAGATACAGCTCAAGCCACTGCTCAAGAGGGTGCAAGCCTCTAAAATAGAAATTCCTAATCCTACTCCACAGAAATGGTATCAGAATTAAATTAATGGATAGAAAATATGAGAAAACACTTAGAACAGAGACAAGTATTCAATATATATTTATAGAGACTTACTTACATTTAGAATTCTCTAAGACCAGTAGTACCGAATGATCATTATAGTACAAATTTTAACCACTCAGAGTACTTGCTTTCAATTCAGTAAAACACTTAGTATTAGTTCCATAATTAAGTAAAATCTGTATCATTATAAATAGTTAAAATCCATTTACAGACATGTATCAAGCTCATTATGTTCAGTTTTTTAAACTGTCTAATATTCTATAATGGCATACTTTATATACATATAAAATATTGAAAATAAAGAAGTTCATCTTTCATTGTTTATGTTTAAATACATATTTAAGTTCTGGAATCATATTTTAAAATATGTAAAAAGCTATAAATGGTAACATTTCTGCAAGTGGACTAGCATGAGGATTTTTTACTTTTAATTTTAAGCCCTTATGTATTGTTTAAGGATTTTACAAACAGCATATACTACTCACATACTTAATCAACATAGCATAGATTTTTCCAAAAGTACAGTCATTATAAAGTGGAATATATCCTTTTTCTGATGAAGCATTTTTAATAAGTAGGTATATTTAAAAAAATACATTTTGAAGGACAAGAGTTGACTTGTTAAGTCATTACATCATCTTCTGTTTGTAGGCTTTTATTATACTCATACAAACAAGCTTTATTTTTGAATACTTTCATGAACTCACACCTCTCTCATCTGAAGTTAAGACTGTTCTAAAAGTTGAATTTTGCAAGCCAATCAATTAGTAGCAAATGCAATGACTTCATATTTTGGGAAAGTTGACATATTTTTAAAAACATTTTTTTTCCATATGCTACACTTGGCACTAACTTCAAAATGCTCCAGATTGTTCTGGATCATTTCATGGCAAAATTCATTTCTGTATTACCTCATTTTCTTCCCCAAAGGATGCCTTTTTTCTGTTCAAGTTAAACAGACATTAATATCTCAGCAGGGAAAATATGACTCTTGTAATTTTTATAATAGCCTTTTCAGTCCCAAATATTAGAGTGGTATTACAGTTACTGCTCTATAACTATACAAGATTCCTTTTAGTTCAGTTCAACAAATATTTATTGATTATCTTATATGACACAAACTAGGGTAATTTTTAGAGTTACAAAGTTAGCCAAGTGTTTAAATGTTCTGCTGTTCAAATATTCATCAACCAAAGGGGAAAAAGATATCTAAAGAGAATTTCAATGTGACCCCCGAGGGTCAAGAACCCACAATGGAGGGGAACCTCTCTGGTTTCTATTTTTCAAAATAAGCATGCACTCTTTCACTCAAATTTATATTTTTGTCTTATAGGTTCCTACTAGGTAAAGTCACTTTGTACCTTTCTTTGTACCAGGCTTTCTATACAGCTGTAAATAATCAGACTCTGAATAATATTCTGTGAATAACAATAATTAGTGTCTGGAAAAAAAAATGGCAAGGACATATACTTTGGGTCTCACAATATGTGAAACTAAATCCAGTATGAGAAACTCAGATCCTAAGAGAGCAAAAACGAATGCAGCTGATAGAGAGTGGAGATAAAGAATGAGGAAAGGGAGAGAAAATGAGTCAGTTCTATAATTCTTCTCTCCTATGAGCAAAAACATCTGCAATCCAGGAAATGCCTTTAATCTCCCATGTAACTAAGGTCACAGCTTTGGTTTCACATACCTATTTTGAACTACTTGTCTAAAGCAGTGGGACAATGTGCTGTTGACTGTTGCTGTAAAAACACACAAATGAGGAGAACTTAACCTTGAAATTGAGTTCATTTTTGAAGGAAAAAATGTCTTATGGGGGAATAGAAAGCAGTCTGCATGAACCTTACCTGGGAAAGCAGCCATAAAAGAAAGTGTTGGTTCAAAGGACAGTTGTGACTTAGAAAAAATATTTTACTATAAAAATATTATAGTAAGAAAAATGACACATAGTGCATGAGTGATGAGGCATGCAGTAGGGCACAGGTTTCTCTAAATACTGAATTAATTATTGTTTTTTGCATATCCTTTTCTTTACTAAAAGCAATTTCAAAGGTTAGATATCCTTTTTTTCTTTTGAGGGAGAAATATTCAGATTCCTATAGTTTCTAAAGTCTCTGTGGCCCAATTTTACCCTGTTGTTAGTTTTGAGATCACTATTAACAACAAATCAACCATGACCTCAAAATAATTTTAATTACTTTCACTTATCATACTTAAGGAGATGACTGCTAGAGGACTAATTTCATTAAAAAACTGAAAAGCCATATTTACAAAATGTGTGTTGTACGAATGCATTGTTTAAAAAATTATCAAAGATCTACTTTTTACTCAGTATTATATAGGGGGCACAAAATGAAAGCACAGGTGGAATCTTCAAAGATTTTCTACAAAGAATTTTTTATGTCATGACTTAAAATTGAAAGCATCTCCATCTAAAATTCTTTTCAGCTGAATATACTGTTGCATCTTACTGTAACATGTATTCTCTAACTTGAAAGTATGCCTTCAGGTTAAAGGAAATCTGAGCTAAAGAATCTATGAATGAACAAATAAATATAAATGGATAGAAATCATCACTCTATAATTGTTTACATATTTTCCTTTCACACTATGGATCTCTTTAAAAACACTTTCTAAACAAAGAAGAATGAAGCACCTTTATCTTCAACAAAGTTAACAGGAAATATGACCACATAGGAGATTTAGTTTTCAAATATGCCCTCATAATGTAAATCTGAACAAAATGTTAAATTGAGTATTTATATTTTTATTTCTTTTTTTTTTTTTTGAGATGAAGTCTCACTCTCTCACCCAGGCTGAAGTGCTGTGGCACAATCTCAGCTCACTGAAACCTCCACCTCCCAGGTTCAAGTGATTCTCCTGCCTCAGCCTCCTGAGTAGCTGGGATTACAGGTGTGCGCCACCAAGGCTGGCTACTTTTTTTGTATTTTTAGTAGAGATGGGGTTTCACCATGTTGGTCAGGCTGGTCTCGAGCTCCTGACCTCGTGATCCGCCCACCTCGGCCTCCCAAACTGCTGGGATTACAGGCATGAGTCACCGCACCCGGCCTATATTTTTATTTCTAAACCAATGTAATTTACCAAATAGCATTACTTCATAAATATATTTTGCTAGCTAGCTTAGAGATCCTATCTTTGATCTGTTGAATGAGGTACAGATTACAGTTTATTGATTTTATGATTCTGTTTTCTCATCTTCACAATGGGGACAATGGCTGCTTCTGTCAGGTAATATGATGTCAGTGTTTTGTCATAAATTGTACAGTGTCTCAATGTTTAAACTCTTTCAGAGATCATGTTATTTCTCAAGTTTGTCCGATTAGGATAATAGAAGAGTTTTCCAAGTACAGTATTATCTATCTTTAGAGTACACGTATAGGTCTGGAGGAATATCATGGTTAATTGATTCAAGATTTTTGCAAGATAGATCCAAAGTGGTTAATAAGAAATACAACTTAATAAAAATAATGATATTTGAAAATAATTATTTAGACATCTGGAATTCAGAAGAAAGTGAGTAAAAAGGAAAAAATTAGTTTTATTATGCATAACCCTTTATATTAGCATGTTAACAAAGTTCCAAGATTAGCAGAGATCAGAACAGTGGAAAGAAATCTCCAACTCTTCCTAGGGAAGCTTTTGACTCAGCCCAAACTTCAACTTGGCTCCCATTCTTCTTGTCCTCTACAGGGAAAATTAGATCTTTTTGCCCTTTTCTGTCTTTCTGCCATGCATGGTGACTTAGAATGTTAATCTAGCTTTTCCACAATGTGTGTAAGCAAATACTGTCTTTGTGGCCTCAGGAAAATATGACACCTTGTTTTATTATATGGCTCTGTTATTGAATACTTGTGCATTAAATTTTAAAAATTATTTTAAAAAATACTTAAAATCTTTGCATATTGCACTGTTTGTTAATACTGGTATTTGAACACTATCTAAGATCTTGCATTTTAAGTTCTGCCTCTCTTTATCTACTTATCCTTTTATTGCCTATCAATAATGAAAAACTGATGTATTTATTCCATCACCGAGTACATTATGTCTTTCATAGTTAACTCTTCATGAGATTTTAGTAGATGGGGCCAGACTACTTCAGTTAAATAATTTCCTACCATATTCTTGATATGTTTGAAAAAAAAAAGATAAAAATATACTTGTAGGATAAACAGTGAATTTTGACTTGTCTCCCAAAGTACATAACCTAGATTAGAAAAATGTGGCTTCAATTACAATTGCTAATTATTGTAGCATTCTTTCCCTCTGCACCCAGGTGCAGAGTCTTTTTCAAGTAATGTTCAAGGTAACAAACACTGCTCTTTAACTGTTGGCACAGGAATATAAATGTATTTGTATTCCCTAATATAGAAAGGTCTGTACAATTTTGAATTTATATTATCTATGGAGTTGTGAGAATCCTATAATTAGTAGTTCTCAGTTTAAGTGGACACAATATTGAAATAAATATTTTACTTTTCCCTTGGTAATCATTGACACAGGCAAAGCACTTACATCCACCTGAATTATTTAGGAGTAATAAGCAGTTTTCCATAAGGCCAAAGGCACTATGTTCCACTTTGCAAATTATGTAAAGTTCCAATCCCAGGAACTAGAGACTAGGCAGGAAAAAAATGCTGAATTTTTAAAATAAATAGCAGTTGCTATTATTTTGTTAGAATTATAAAATATATTTAATATATTGTTACCAATTATGTGCATGAGTGATCTGTAACTAAGGCTCATATGATCTTACAGGACAAAGCCCAAATACCTGAAAATAATCAAGGCCCTTTATAATCTGATCCCAATTTTTCTGCTTCATCTTTACTTTCTACCTTGCTTCCACCAAAATGTAAGATAAATTGTAGCCTGCAGTTCCTGCAGAACCATACCCAAGCATGGTATGGCTTGTCACATTCCCAGACATTTGAAAGTCACTCCCCACCCACTGCCTTCAGTGCCCTTCCCTTCTCTGCTTTACAATTCCTACATATTTGTTAAGACCCAGGTCAAAATCAGCTCTCTGAAGCCTTCTCTAAACTTGGACAAGGTCAAACATTTCACGCCTGTATTACTGGAGCACTTTGTACGGACCTACATTATACCGGGTAATGATAATCACTGGATAATCATATGACTATTAATCTCCCATAAACTAGATACACGGTCCTCAAAGACAGGAATTCGTGGTGCTTTCATGTTTGTGTTTCCAGTTTCTTGAATAGTACTTAACACAAAATAGAAGCTCAATAAATACATTTTGAATGAATAAATGTTTGAGTAAATCATACACTAACCTAAAGTAAATTTGAGTTATAACCAAGACCTTTTCTTAAGTCCACCCTAATCTCCCTACTCCATTATCAAATGATTTTTACTTTTTTTGCAGGTCCACCAAAAGTGACAATCTTGCAACTTCTGTATTCACCCATCCCAATCCCTCCACTTTCTCCTCCTTCACCTAGAGGAAGTTATGAATACAAAACTGAGAGATTTAGGGTAAAAAGAATCATGAATCACAGAATAGACACATTACAAGCATGATTATTTGTTTCTCCTTGCCAACCAATTATTTGTTTCTTCTTGAGAACCAGTTATTGAATAATTTGTATTGAATAAATGAACTGGAATGTTCTGAGGGACCCAAAGTGCACTTATTGGGTCACAGCTGACCCGTTTTTAAGGGTATAAATAGCACCCTACAGCTGAGAAAATTCCTTATAAGAGTTACCTAACTTAAACTTGGAGAGCAACGAGCTGCTTGTAATTTATTATAAAAGAAGCTCTCATCTTTCGTTGGGATTCTCTCTCTTCCCTAAAGAAGGTATATGCTTTAATCATTGTACTAAGAGAAATCTTCCCTTCATTTACTCCTCCATGGCCAATTCCAACAGTGATTTCTTTTTTAATGCACATCTATTATATCTTAACTGTTTACATTAAGGATATGAGGCAGTTTAGACACCAACAAAAACGCATATAATAAAATATAATTAGAAATAGAAAATAGTTATCATAGAATAGATAAGGTAAATACATAATTTGTAAGAGCAACATAGATGCCATCATTTAGCTTAAATTCTGATTTTAAGTTGCCTGAAAAACAAGGTAAAAATGAAGGCTAAAACGAGTCATCTAATTCTCATTGTTTAAAAAGGAGAAAAGCGGCCGGGTGCGGTGGCTCACGCCTGTAATCCCAGCACTTTGGGAGGCCAAGGCAGGCGGATCACGAGGTCAGGAGATCGAGACCATCCTGGCTAACACGGTGAAACCCCCATCTCTACTAAAAATACAAAAAATTAGCCGGGCATGGTGGCGGGTGCCTGTAGTCCCAGCTACGCAGGAGGCTGAGGCAGGAGAATGGCGTGAACCCAGGAGGCGGAGCGTGCAGTGAGCAGAGATCGCGCCACTGCACTCTAGCCTGGGCGACAGTGCGAGACTCCGTCTCAACAAAGAAAAAAAAAAAAGGAAAGGAGAAATGCTGACATTGCAGATACTAAGAAAAGCTAAGATTTTTCTGACTCCAGATTTTAAAAGAAAATTCTCATTGTAACTTTGTATATGAAATATGAGATACTAAGTAATTAGTAAATTTTACCCTTAACAATTTTGTTTATAATATTTGCTGGAAAATCTTATGACTATTATTTATTTTATTATATGATACAGGCTTATTATTAAAATTCAGTGAAGATGATTATATATCAGGTCAAGTTATTATGGTCTTCTTGGTCTAATTTCTTCCAAAGACCACTGTTAGAGTAGCTGGGAAAGTAGTTCTAAATTCTATGTGAGCTGTGAACCCTTTTAAGAATCTTTTGAATACTACAGACCTCTCAGCACAAAAATACACCGGCATACTAGCTTTGTATATTATTTCAGGAAGCTCATTCATCCCTTGAAGCCCATCCATATGTCCTAAGGACCAGAGTATAGATGGATTACACAGTCTTTAAATTTGCAGGCTTAACACTTTTGATTTAAAAAAAAAAATGAGGAGTAAATGATTCAAGGCTGCAGTTTTACTGAAATTCCTAAAATATTTCTTCTGAATGACTCTGTGAACCCATAGGGCAAAATTCCTTTTCTCGTGCTAAAAGTACACTTAACTGCTGAGACAATGTCACTTTTGCTTTCCACAGGCATTTTTTATGGCTGGATGAAAGGGTATCCTTAGGTGCTGGTTGCTAAACTGACAGATCATAAAACTGACATCTCATTATCAAAGGCCACAGAGAGGCAGGGTACAGAGGTACCTAAGGCAAAACAAAATTTTCTTCAAAGAGATACTCGAGATACTCAGCTCAAGACATGTTAGTGGAGTGTTTTCTACGTCCTTTACCATTTGTGTACATTATTTCATTTACAATAAATTAGTCATTATCACACTATAAATATGAAGCAACCAAGGCTCAGAGACATTAAATAACTTGCTCAACTTTTCATAGTTAGTAACAAAGATAAATTTCAATCTGAGATATATAACTCCAAGCTCGTGGTCTTTCTAGCACACACCATTTTGATTTGGGAAACTCTACATTCTAAGAAACTCCTTTCATAACTCTGCTCAGAAAGAAGGTAAATAAGATGAAGGTTTTTTGTTAAGATTTAAACATTGGCATTACGTTAAGGGTATTCCCTGAATGGACTCTCTCATCTACTTCCCTGGTAGTTATGTAGTCATTTATTTAACCAGACTTTTCGAATATGCACCGGTTGTTTGTGGGTTTTAGAATATATAACTCCTCTTAAAGGAAGTGAAATATTATATATATAGATATATAGATATCTATATATCAACAATCTATAGATATCTATATATCTATATATCTATAGATATCTATAGATATCTATATATAGATATCAAGATATCTATAGATATCTATAGATATCTATATATAGATATCAAGATATCTATAGATATCTATATATAGATATCAAGATATCTATAGATATCTATAGATATCTATATATCAGCAGTTAAAAATGCTGTTTTTATAAGTAATTATCATTATTGTAGTGAATTTTGCCTGTGGGCAAAAAATTCAGAAACATACACATAAAATATTTTAGGAATGTCAAAGATGAATGGAATGGGATAATAGGCTCTATCTAGGGAAGGTAGATGAGATATTCCAGAACCCACTAGGATGAAATAAAGCATCCAATCTCCCTTATTTGGGATGTACTTAAGTTCAAAATTATCACACATAAATTTTTTCCTCTTTTCCTTTAAAATATCTAAAAGAATAACAACAGTAAAATGTTTTAAGCTAAAATATTTTAAGCTAAGAGTAAAAATAATAGAAAAAGTTATAAAAATTTAAAGCTAAAATCAAAATTAAAATATCACTGTAAAATGATCAAAAAATGAGAAAAAATAATAAAAACAGATTTGCCTGTTGGGTCCTAATATTTTTACTGAAAGGCAAATGATGTGTTCCATCTTAAAACATAGTTAATTATTTAAAAACCTCTAGTACAAATAAGTAATTAATATAGATATAGTTATAATTTATACACGTATTTATGCTGTTCAATCATTTTTCTGTAAAAAATATAAAAATTTTTTTAAAAGAATGATAGACCAAAGAATCCACCCATTCATGGAGAAAATAAAATAAGTCATCCACAGGGGCAAAAAAATTAAGCTAGCCTCAGACATCACACCAACAATCTTTAGTACCAGAAAATAATAGAACAGTATCTACAAAATTCTTCTTAGAATATAATCCAAGTAGTTTACAACATTTTATAATTTGTAATTTGTAGAAATTTTGAATTTGTAGAAATTCAAAAACTCAGAGAATATAATATCTCTGAGTACGTACTGACAATGAAATTCAGCCATCAAATATGTGAATGAAAACAAGGAACCGAAGAATGAAGAAGCTGTGATAAAAAGACTGGTAGAGAAAATGAAATTCATTTAAATGTAAAGCCAAAACTAAACTGTGAGAATTACAGCTATAGAAATAAATGGCAATGTTATAAAAGCTGAAAAGTAAACATTATATTACATTGAGTAAAAAACGGAAACAAAGAAATGGGTGGATGAAGGAAGAGTACTCGCTTCCTCACCTTTCACAGCAGAAATCAGTCAATAGGGTATAAAATTGAAATAAACTTAAAGAAAACTTTTTACCATTTCTCATCTTTTTTAAATGCAGAAAGCTCTTTTAGGAAGACTATCTCTGATGAAGAAACATCTATCAGAAGCTTAAAAAAATCTTTCATTTTCCTTTTCTTTTGTTAAATTCCAGCAAATTGAAATTTACTACTTTTAAAGTAAAATGTATATTTAGATTGCAATTTTTCTGCACTGTTTCCAATCATCCATAGCTGTATTCCTATCTTTATAGATGCATTAAGCAATGTCTGGAAAGATATTCTATATTATATTAATTTTTTTTCTGGGTGATTGGGCATGGAAGATATTTTGTTCTGTTGTACATTTCTTAATTGTTTAAATGTTCATAAAGAGGGTTATTATTCCTATGAAAAATAATAATTCTACAACATTCTACTTAAAATCATGGAAGTATCACAAAAGAGGGTAGTAGGTAGATAATCTTGAAAATAATAAATACTTATGGTATGTTACGTATTCTTCTTTATATGGAAAGATTGTGCAGTAATTTTAGAAGAAAAATTAAATTTAAAAAGTGAAATAAAATTGTATTTCTTCTATCACTTAAAGCTGTAAGCTGACATCTCAAGTTAACGTTCCTAAATCAAACATCCTTTAAACAGAATTCAAAAATCAGATTATAGATAGAAAATAGTATTATAATACAAACTTTATTTTTAGTAAAAGTTATTTGAAAAATAGCCCTTTATTATTGTGTCATTAGATAATTAAATTAGACCACAATATAAATGATTTACTTTCAGATTGTTTCTTAGAAAGCATGTTTGTTGAAATGCAATAAAGAAGGTATTATGTAATAATTTCCTGCTGTTGTTGAATATTTTTCCATATCCATTAAACTTACAACTTGAATAAATGACTACTCAACAATTAATATTTCTAATAACTGAAACTGTTCATTTTAATAAGCTAAACAACTCACATGCTAACTTTTGTCAGGGCAGCAATAAATAAAAGGTGATATACAGCTTAGTGTTTCTATGTTGAAGCTAAAGAATTCCTCTTTAAGACAATTAAAAATATTGAGGTGGAAGGATCACCTGAGCCCAGGGAGGTCAGGGCTGCAATGAGCCATGATCATGCCACTACACTCCAGCCTGGGTGACAGAGTAAGACCCTGTCTCAAAAAATAAAATAAAATAAAAATTAATTTTTAAAATAAAGACTTTTTAAAGACAAAAGTAAATGAAATTATAGCAAGTGTTTACTCAAGTAGTTAAAGATCAAGATATTAAAATCCCACCTTTGTCATATAGTTAATTCTATTTATGGAAGTTTTTCTAATTTGTATTTATAGGTGATTATAAGTCATATAGAAAAAAATTTCTGGTTCTTGTGTAATTATCTTCTATTCAGCTGTTACGCGCGTCCGTATAAGAGACCACCTGAGCAGGCTTAGTGTGAGCAACAAGGCTGTTTATTCACTTGGGTGCAAGTGAGCTGAGTCTGGGAAAGGAGTCAGCGAAGGGTGGTGGGATTATGATTGGTTCTTATAGGTTTGAGATAGGCGGTGGAGTCAGGAGCAATTTTTTCAATTTTTTGAGGGTAGGGGATGGATGTTACAAAGTACATTCTCAAGGACAGGGAGGATGTTACAAAGTACATTCACAAGGGTGGGGAGGGTGTATTGTCACAAGGACAGGGAGGAATGTTACAAAGTACATTCACAAGGAATATCACAAAGTACATTATCACAAGGGTGGGGGAATGTCACCATGGCTTGACGATGGTGAGGCCAGCTCAGAGGACCTTACATCAGCCATTTAACCAAATTCTCTTGCTACAAACAATTTGTAAATTTTTACTAACATAAGCATGTCACAGGTTTCTGTATTACAGTAGTTTTTGCTTAGGCTGCCATAACAAAATACCACAGAATGGGTGGCTTAAACAACAGAAATTTTCTTTCTCACAGTTCTAAAGGCTGTAAGTACAAGATGATGGTGCCAGATGGATTGGTTTCTCCTGAGGCCTCTCTCTTTGGCTTGCAGGATAGCCACCTTCTCACTGTGTTCTCACAAGTTCTTTCCTTTGTGTGCACTCTTCACTGGTGTTTCCTCCTCATTTTATAATGGCATCAGTCATACCGGATTAGGATTTCACCTTTAATGTCCCTATTTACTTTTAATTACCACTTTAACGACCCCATCTCTAAATACAGTAAACTTGGGTGTCAAGGCTTCAACATATGAATTAAGTAGGATATAATTCAGTCCATAATAGGTTCTAAAAATACTAAGATAACATAGACAAGAAAAGAAAATCATTTTATGTTTCCTTCTCCATTATTTTAGGTGTTATTTCATTTGTATTAGTGTTTCTTATTTTTATTTTTATGGATATATAATAGTTGCACAGTATTTATGGGGTACATGTGAGCTTTTAATAATAAGCATACAATGTGTAATGATCAAATCAGGATATTTATGATATATATCACCTCAATCATTTATTATTTTTTGTGTTAGGAACATTCCAATTCCAGTCTCCTAGTTATTTTGAAACATATAATAAATTATTGGTAACTATCGTTGCCCTATTGCACTACCAAACACTATAACCTATTCCTTCTAACTATATTTTTGTACTCATTAACTAACCACTTTTTATCCAACCCTCCCCCCATTCACCTTTCCTATCCTCTGGTAACCATCATTCTACTCTTTATTTCCATGAGATCATATTTTTAGCTCCCACGTATGAGTGAGAACATGCAATATTTTTCTTGCCATACCTGGCTTATTTTTCTTAACATAATGCTCTCCATTTCCATTTATGTTTTTGCAAATGACAGGATTTTATTATTTATATGGCTGAATAATATTCCATTGTGTATATCTACCATGTTTTCTTTATCCATTCATCCACTGACGGGCACTTAGACTGATTTCATATCTTGGCTACTGTGAATAGTGCTATAATAAACATGGGAGTTCAGATATCTCTTTGATACCTATTTCCTTTCTTTTGGATGTATACTCAGCAGTAGGATTGCTGGATCATAGGGTAGTTCTATTTTTAATTTTTTTAGAAACCTCCATACTATTTTCCATAATGGCTACACTAATTTATATTCTCACCAATGGTGTACAAGGATTCCCATTTCTCCACATCTTCAGCAGAATCTGTCGTCTTCCGTCTTTTTGATAAAAGCCATTTTAACTAGGATGAGATAATATCTGAATGTAGTTTTGATTTGCACTTCTCTGATGATTAGTGATGATGAGCACTTTTTAATATATCTGTTGGCCATATGTCTTCTTTTGAGACAGGCCTACGCAGATCTTTTCCTCATTTTATAATTGGGTATTTTTTTGCTATTGAATTGTTTGAGCTTCTTATATATTCTGGCTATTAATCTCTTTTCAGAGGGATAGTTTGCAAATATTTTCTCCCATTCTGAGAGTTGTCTCTTCAATTTGTTGATTGTTCCCTTTGCTGTGGAGTATCCTTGTAGCTTGATGTGATCCCATTTGTTCATTTTTGCTTTTGTTGCCTGTGCTTTTGAGGTCTTACTGAAGAAATCTTTGCATAAACCAGTCTTCTGTATTTTAAGGAACTTTCAAAATTGTGTCGAATAATATTGAATACTAATCATTTCCCTATTCTTTATCATTATAATGGAAATGTCTACATTCATATTAAACATTCATCATTTAGGATAATATTTGCTATTTATTTCTGATAATCTTTTTTAAGCAGCATTCTAGTGTTCATATTTTCTTTAGGCTTTTTATTAATAGCATTTTTTGCTCAAGGCTTTTCAGTGTCTATTCATATACCTATATTGTTTTCTCCTTTAATTGATAAATATAATGAACTAAGTTCATAGATTTCTCATACTGAAATAACCTCACCAATCAGGCAAGAGAAAGAAAGAAAAGGCATCCCAATAAGAAAAGAAGAAGCTAGACTGATGATGATTCCATACTCAGAAAACTCTACAGTCTCTGCCACAAGATTCCTAGAACTGATAAATGACTTCAGCAAAGTTTGAGGATGCCAAATCAATGTACAAAACTCAACAGTATTTTTATACACCAATAACATTCTAGCTGAGAGCCAAATCAAGAATACAATCCTATTTATAAAAGACACATACAAAAAAACCTAGGAACACATCTAACAAACTGGGTGAAAGATCACTACAAAGAAAACTACAAAACACTGCTGAAAGAAACCAGAGGCAGCACAAATAAATGGTAAAATATTCCACGCTCATGGATTGAGAAGAATCAATATCATTAAAATTGCCATACTCCACAAAGCAATGTACAGATTCAACGCTATTCCTATCAAATTACCAATGCCATTTTTCACAGAATTAGAAAAAAAACTATCCAAAAATTCATATAGAACCAAAAAAACCCGCCTGAATAGCCAAATCAATCCTAAGCAAAAGAACAAAGCCAGAGGCATCACATTACCCGACTTCAAACTAACCAAAAGTTGTGGTAACCAAAACAGCGTGGTACAGGTACAAAACCAGACACATAGACCAATGGAACAGAATAGAGAACTCAGAAATAAAGCTGCACAATAAGTACCAGGTAGACAAAAATAAGTTTATTCATCTGTTCTCATGATGCTAATAAAGACATACCTGAGACTGGGTAATTTATAAAGGAAGAGATTTAATTGACTCACAGTTCCACATGGCTGGGGAGGCCTCGCAATCACAGCAGCAGGTGAATGAGGAGCAAGTCATGTCTTACATGGTGGCAGGCAAGAGAGCTTGTGCAGGGGAACTCCCATTTATAAAATCATCAGATCCTATGAGATTTATTCACTACCATAAGAACAGTATGGAGGAAACTGTCCCTATGATTCAATTATCTCCACTTGGCCCTGCCCTTGACATGTGGGGATTATTACAATTCAAGGTGAGATTTGGGTGGGGACACAGCCAAACTTATATCAATAAGCAATAGGAAAAAGACCCCCGAATCAATAAATGGTGCAGGAATAACTGGCTACCCATATGCAGAAGAATGAAACTGGACCCCTGCCTATCACCATATACAAAAATTAACTCAAGATGAATTAAAGACTTAAATGTAAGATCTCATAAAAATCCTAGGGAAAGAAAAGCTAGGAAATACCCTTCTTGATATTGGCATTGGCGAATAATTTATGACTAAGTCCCCAAAGCAATTGCAACAAAAACAAAAATTGGTAAGTGGGACCTAATTAAACTAAAGAGCTTGTGCACAGCAAAAGAAATTATCAAGAAATTAAACAGACAGCTTACAGAATGGGAGAAAATATTTGCAAACTGTAAGTCTGACAAAGGTATAATAGTCCGGAATCTGTAAGGAACTTAATAAGCAAAAAACAAATAACCCCATTAAAAAGTAGGCAAAGGATATGAACAGATACTTCTCAAAAGAAGACATACAAGTGGCCAACAAGCATATGAAAAAAATGCTCATCATCACAAACTATCAGAGAAATGCAAACCAAAACCATAATGAGATACCATTTCATGCCAGTCAGAATGGCTTTTGTTAAAAAGTCAAAAAAATAACAAATGTTGGTGAGGCTGTGGAGAAAAGGGGATACTAATACACTGTTGGTGGGAATGTAAATTAGTTCAGCCACTGTGGCAAAGACTTTGGAGATTTCTCAGCAGAACAACTGTTTGACTCAGCAATTCCATTACTGAGTATATACCCAAAGGAATATAAATCATTCCACCAAAAGGATACATGCACCCATATGTTCATTGCAGCATTATTCACAATAGCAAAAACATGGAATCAACCTAGGTGCCCATCAATGGTGGACTGGATCAAGAAAATATGGTACATACATATCATGGAATATTATACAGTCATAAAAAAAGAATGAAATCATGTCCTTTGCAGCAACATGGATGCTGCTACATGCCATTATCCTAAGTAAACTAATGCAGAAACAGAAAAACAAATACCAAATGTTCTCATTTACAAGTGGAAGGCAAATATTGGATACACATGGACAAAAAGATGGGAACAATAGACAGTGGAGCCTACTAGTGACAGAGAGAGGAATGGGAGCAAGGGCTGAAAAACTAACTATTGGGTACTATGCTCAATACCAGGATGACAAGTTCAGTTATGCCCTAAACCTCAGCATTATATAATATACCTCTGTAACAATCCTGCACATGTATCCCCTGATTCTAAAATAAAACTTTTAAAAGGGTAAAAAAGAAATAGCCATGCATTCCTGGAATAAGTTCTACTTATTCATGATGTATTATTCTTTGGAGGCATCATTGTATTGTTTGCTAATATTTTACTTAGAATTTTTGCATCCAAGAAGATTAAAATTTTATATAAACATTGACTCAACAACTCCACTTCTGGGACTTTAGCCTATAAAAAAAGTTGCAACAGGTTAAGATGTTTACGCTCGAAGATATTAATGCAGTGCAGTTTACAGTGGCAAAAAAAAAGTTGTTGTTCTATAGAAGCCAATTTTTAAACTGCAGCTTCAAACTGGAGGGACAGTGTTCTCAGAGTTTTATATACTAGTAATCTTATAGAAAGATGGGGTACAGTGGTATGATCTTGGCCCACTGCAATCTCTGCCTCTCAGGCTCAAGCCAGCCTCCCAACTCAGCCTCCCAAGTAGTTGGGACTACAGGCACATGCCATCACACCTGGCTAATTTTTGTATTTTTTGTAGGGACAGGGTCTCACTATGTTGCCCAGGCTAGTCTCAAGCTCCGGAGCTCAAGCAATCTGCCCACCTCAGCCTCCCAAAATGCTAGAATTACAGGCATTAGCCACTAAGCCCAGCCTGTTAGAGCATCTAAATGTGTAACCAAAAATTCCATACGTACACGTTCAACCTGTGCCAACTTCTGTTCTAGGCATAAGAACACAGCAATAAAAATGGCTCTCCTGGAGGATGATAAGATAAAGTAATTACTGCTATATGAAAACAAAGAGTGACAAGGCAGGGAGTGCTAAAGGGAGCATTGTCAACTAGGATGGGTGATCAAGAAAGCCCTCTTTAAGGAGGTGAACTTTAAATGGAAAACTAAATGATGGAAAGGAGACAGGAAGGTAAAGATCCACCTTCCAAGCAGAGGGAACAGACACTGTAATAGTCCTGGGGTGGAAACGAACTAGAAGCAGAGAGAGTTCTGCATGACTGGCATGCAGTGTGAAAGGCAAAGAGCCTTGAGGGATAAGGTTGGATAAGTGGGCAAGGACCAGGCTGAGCACGTACTTGTAGGCCAAGATAAATGGCTGGATTTTGTACTAACTACAGTGAACAGGCATTACAGGATTTCAAAGCAGAAGTGTGGCATTGTGTGATTTGTCTTTAAAAGGTCATCATTGTACAAAAAATAGATTGCAGTCATATAGGGTTTAAGTGGGAGCAAAATAAAATCAAGAATTAGGAGCCTAATGTATTCACAAACTATAAAGGAATTATGCTCCCTTTGTTTTTCTAACATTAATAGTAATAGTAATGCTGATCAGAGAGAAGTGATTCAGTCCTCTGCTTGGCATATTTCCTCTCTTCCATTCATTCACTCTCATTTATTCATTCTGCAAAGATTTTCTAAGCACATTTTATGTTCTAGGCACTGATACTAATCAAGAGAACAAGATGGTTTAGGCAGTTCTCCTGATCTCAGAAAATGCTAATGGAAGAGCCACTGAAAGGTTCCTAACATTCTATTGCAAGCAAGCTATATTGAATAGTTATGATCAAATATTGTAAATCAGATATCATCTGGTTCTAATGTTCTATTAGTCTATTATAGTTCTATGTAAATTTTTAGGAGTTTTTTTGATAGCAAATTTTATTTTTGGAATCAAAATTAGTAACAAGTCATCTATCAAGGGAAGATACAAGTTATGTTTAACACTCTATATAAAGTAAACCCTTTGCTGTAGCTAATAGTACACTTTCTTACAGAAAATTTATATTATGTGACAGTAGACAATAAGTCTCTATCAGTCAGCACTTCAGCAATATCCAGCATATAATTGATGGCCATAATTCTATAAATTCCTATGACCCTTTCAGCAGCAAAGCTTAAGTTACATTATTGGGAAGCAATGTTCAGACAAAAATATAGAGAAACAATTATAAGATACATTTTATTCATCCTACCAAAAACAATTTTTAATGAAATCATCATGAACAAATGGCAAAAATTTTAGGAGTTTTTTTCTAAGATCTTTTTTACCTTCTTTCTCAGACAATTTATCTGCTCCATTGACTTTAGAATGCCTGAATCCATGCTGTCAGTGCAATCTTTAGTATAGAATCACTCCATAAATTTTAGATTGAATAAAGCAATTTGGTCTTTCAACCATATGTATAATCTGCTTGAAATCTGTGAAGGAGCTGTGACATTATTATTTCTTCCTATTGTATTCACAAGAGACAAAAAATAAGATTAGTTACAGTTCCTAATTCCGACATCTCATCACACAACATGGTTTCTCTCATTAATTGGATCACTAATGGAAACAAATGCTATTCCAATATAAACTGAAGATCACTGCAATGGAGAATGTTAACTTCTTTTGACCTTCCAGCATTAAGGAGTCTGTAGTAAATCTAAACATATCCAAAAACTGGACAGAAGATATTACTGCATCTAGAAGCTAGATTCCACCAACATATTTTGTCTTTTGCTAAATTTCATGAAACCTGGAAACACTGTGAAGCATTTTGTGAAAACATATTGGTCAATGGAGGCATTGGTCTATCATTCTAATGAACAAAATGACTGAGCCCTAGAACAGATTCAAGTTCTTTTGGGCCTCCTAGATCTCTAGGAACTGCCCCAAGTCTAGCAAGTCCAACCTAAAATATGATCAAAATAGAGCAGAAGTAGGCCCCCAGAGGCTGCCTGTGTGTTGGAACTGTAGACTCACCATCTTAGCAACCCCAATCCCCTGGAGCTCACCCGCACAAATCACAACAGCATATGCCCAGATGGTTTGGTCCTTCCAGCAAAGATATACATAGTCACAGCAGAACATACCTACATGGTTAATCTGACTTGAAAGTAATGAACAGTGTTTGTAAATACAAAAAGAGGTCTAATAAATCTGTCAAGATGATTGAAATCTTTACCAAAATGTCTTTACCAAAAGAGTAAAGGTAAACTTAACTAGGCATACTCCCTAATAGAGAGAAAGTGCCCAAAAGAATGGCACAGAAGACAAGTGAATATCAGTGTGAATCATATGAAATATGGTAATACGGTTGCTGCTGCCTAACAAGGCATGGTTATTAGGGTTGAGATGGAGGAAGGAAGGAAATTAGGTTATGAGATAAAGGCGACAAATAGAGAAAAGCTAGGCATAACAAGTTTGGATTAAGAAGATATCCAAATATAATGGCTGCTGTCAAGGGTCATAGGAACATGTGGTATGGACCATGCTCACCTTCATTTCCAAAGTTGTTAAAAGGTATTAGTAATTAGTTCCCAACTGCAATTTTCACTTTACAGTCTCACTAAACACAAGAAATTAAAAGATCAAAAGTAAGGATAGAGGTAGAAAGTACTTAAAAGCCATTTCCCCAATTTATTTAGCAAATTGAGCAATTTATAACACTTAATAAGGCATCCATAATTTATTTCTGGAATTCGCTAAACTTGAATTATTTACACGTTCTGAGACTGTCACTTTGGAGTGAGATGCTAAAAATACTAATAGAAGCTAATTTCTTAAAATAATAAAGTTTTCCTTTTGGTCATTGGGTTTGTTTAGTTCAAATGCGAGTTTATTAAAGTTGACTTAAAAGGTAAGTCATTAGTCAGGGAAACTTAGGATTTGTAATTTTCAAAGATTTTTTTAAACTACTTATTTTTGAAATGTATCCAAAGCAATAACACTACTATGAAAGTAACAAATGCTCTGAGACCCCAAGTTTGGCTGGGTCTTGTAAGATGGCATTTGAGGTTTAGATCTGAAATGTGAGTAGAATGGCAAGATGCATTCTACTCCTGTATTCCACACACAACATCTGACAGATATGTTATATAGGGAATTCAGTTTAATGTTGAGCTGCACATGCTCTTAGGCTGTATGGTAGTAGGAATTACATAGACCATCTCTGACTCATGGCTAAGTCTCCCCCAATGATGACAAACTTAAAATGAGAACCCACTGCTCTCATTAAATAAAATGTTGACTGCTTTGGATCACAAAAATGCAGAACTAGGGTAAACAAAGTAATAGTAGAACAAAATAGCAATCTAAGGTATCAGAAGAGATGATGTGAAAAGTGTAATTACTCTAGATTGTCTTTTACCAATAGAAACTAATAAAAATGCTTCCTTCCATCCCATCTAATGTATTCAACATGCTGTCCTCAGAGGGCATCCAACAGATTTCTCCTTCTATTAGAAGGAAGTCATTCCTTCTAAAAAGATGGATTTATAAAGCCCTTTTAGGTATACTTACACACTGTCTTTTACTGATTTCTGAAATGTAAAAAGAAAAAGGTTAGAACTTGCTTCAAAAAAGATTTACATCAAATTTAGCTCACTCTACATTATTTGATTTTTTGTGGTTGATGTGATTACTTATTGGCCACTAGTTCTTTCCTTTGAAATGGATATGTTTTCCTTACACTAACTGTGCATCTCAATATTATTAAGTTTGACATCATATTGAAATGGTGTTTCTATTAGCGAACTAGCCTATATAAGTTATTAATGTTCAGTTGAGATATTACTGTCTCCTTTATTAAAACATTTTGCCATGGTAATACATGATAATATTCCTTTATTCTCACTATTTTTAAAAATAAAACAATTTGAGCAATGTTAATACTGGCATATACATACACATTTTTACATTTATGTATCAAGTTATAAAATATCTGAGAACTTTAGACATTGGGCTTTAACTCAACTGCTCAAAATTCCACATAAACCTAGGAAGTAAAATTTGGGGATGTGAATAACTGCCAACGCAATCCCTAGAATGAGTACCTTTACAATTTTGTTAATAGATAATGGACTCAACCAGAACTGGAAATAGGTACAACACTCAGGAACTACTTTCTGAAAGATGTCATACTGACTTTGACCTTATCCTCTATAGAAATAGCTATGCTGTCCTCCACTCCTGATTATCCTAGTCTTTCACAATCATATCAAATGATTATCTGTCCCTTTTCTTTAACTCATAAAACAAAATCAGAGTTTACATGTCCTTACCCCTGGAAGTAAAGAATGTCCCTTTCTTCTTCCTTTAACTTTATAGGACAAATGTACTTCCACATGCACCTATCTAAAGAAGCAAATCATCTTACTTTATCACCAAAAAAAATGCTTTCCTTCATCCCATTACTCCCAGGCTGTAAACAGCTTGGTCCCAGCCTTGTAGCAGGGAGGAGGTAGGGAAGATGGGAAAAAATAGAGACAGGGCAAGAATTCATTGCAGTGTTAATAGATGTGATAGGCACAGTAAATCATACTCATCACAAGGCCCAAGGTGCAGGTAACCATTTGAAGGACCATCTATTTTCTAACCCTGCCCCCTTGTTAAGGATTTAATCTAGTGATGAATTATCCAATCACCTGGGTAGACTAAGCATCTACCCTAAGGGTACTGCCAGTAGGTAAGAAGAATTAATTTTTGGAAATACCACATTTATCTGTAAGAGAAAAAGTCTGTAGTACCAGTTACATCTAGGTTCTCCATATAGCCATATCTTACTGCTTCTGTTTACAGAATAGAACTCTACCCATAAATAAAAGAAAAAAAACTTTATTGTAGGAACAAGTAGATGAAAATAATTTACTTGCAAATTTGCATTTAATTAACAATGTCATTTTAGCATCATATGTGTGCCCCTGCAACTCACAACCTCTCACTTTTTCTAACTTTTTTTTTGAAATCTTCAAATCCTTTTTACAGAAAAACACACAAAAAAATTGCTTTCAGCTGTGACTTCATTCTGTATGTCTAAAAGTACTATGATTTTCCAGTCTTGGGTCTGGCAATATCCATGTTTATTCTTTTAAAAATGAAGTAAAAATGAAAGAAAACTAATAACTAAATTGGATTAAACTATGTCCCATTTTGTAGTCACTGGAAAACTTCATATGCAAATAGCTTTTACACAATCTCATTAATCCTTTTTTTAATATGTTTTTCAGCTTAAATATGGACTAGTACTACAGAGACTCATCTTTCTATAGTTTAATTAATATCTCTATTTAAATTATATGAAACTTCCAGAGAGAATGTGAGTCATTGTCAAAGTAGTATCTGCATAATGTCTGATGGTTAATGAGATGGGTTTGTGGTTTGAGGAATGCTGTTTATCACAGGGAGATTTAAAGTTGAGTTCCCCTGGACAACAGTGACTCAACTCTTTCCCAATTTACAAAGAAGCATTAGTTATGAAGTGATAACTGGATCTTTCAATAATTAGGTCTTATTCCTTCATTCTTATAGCTTCTATTAGATCTCCTATTTCTAAATTGCCAGAAGAAATGAACTTGCAAGTGCCTTTACTTTATGCCAAATTTCCCTCAATATTTCCTAGTTACAGTAGCAAAACATACTAATGTCTGGCTTTTCACAGCATGCAAGACCTTCGCCACAATAGTTCCCAGCTGCCTGCCTGCCTTTACAGCCTTAAAAGATATTCTGTCCACTTAATTTTCATTTCTTCTAAGCCAAAGTTTTTATGCTCCCCATCTGTTGTAGGCCATTTTCTTCCATTCAACTTTACTCATCAGAAGCTAAATGAGGCCTCACCTTGAGCATACCTCCTAATCACACATTCCTATGGCAACCAATTCTGTACAATTGCTTGAGTTCTTTAGGGCCATTATTGTGCATTCTTTCCAAGGGCCTATCCCTCTAGCAGAAAAGATAAGTTGTTCTTGGATAATGTTGATTTTAACCTAAAGTAGGTAATATAGTAGGAGAAATAACCACATAATATGAATTGAAGAGTATAAGAAAGATTTTGAAAAAAAAAACATTAACTTTAGATTCTTCATATAAAGCCTTTTTTAAATTTAAATATGAATAGTCTTGGGAGAGTTGCTATGGACTGAATGTTTGTGTCTCCCAGAAATTTATAGGTTGAAAACCCTAATACCCAATGTGATGGTATGTGGATATGGGGACCTGTGGAAGGAATTAGGTCATGGGTGTTACCTTATAAAGGGATTAGTGCCCATCTAAGAGGAGACACAAGTGAGCCCACTTCCTCTCTGTGCTCTCTAACATGTTCTCTGTCTGCAAACCAAGAATAATACTTTCAACAAGAACCTGTCCATACTAGCACCCTGATCTCAGACTTCCATCTTCCAGAACCATGAGAAATAAATGTTTCTTGTTTAGCTATCCAATCTGTTATAGTAAGGCAGCTTAATTCAGCAAAGTAATCACATAATAAAAACAGAGACATAAAACCTCTGTCTCCTTGACAGGCTCATAAAGACACAAAGTATGAAAGGCACAATGAAATAGAAAAAAGGTATACAATAAAATGAGGTAAACCTCACTGAAAGATAATTCTATCTAATTGAAATGTGGTCCTTTCCCAGAGAGTCACTTTTTGCTCACAGACTATAAATAATGTAAATTAGATTGAACAATAACTAGTTTTGAATTACATACTTTATTTTAATCATTCATTTTAGGTTTGTCTTTTCAATGAGATGGTTTACAGCAGTTCCAGAATTTGTGTTACTTCCTTAGAGTACAATGCTCATTTTTAAAGCTTCCACAAACCTCTTGGATAAAAAGATATCAGAGAAAAGTATCTCACTATAAGCACCTAAAAACATTTCAGTCAATAAAATTACTTTTAGATGATGCTATTAGAATAATGTATTTTAAATGAAGGATGAAAGACTGTCCAACATACCTAAGATTTTAACAATTTCTGTGTCACACTTTATTTTACCATTTTTAACATTGTTTAAAGATATTTTCACACCTTTCATGGTCTTTTGGACAAAGATAATGTTTACATTATGAATTAAAATGAAATAGATTTATAGGGAAATGCATAGTATGAATAGAAACTGGAAAAAAATGTTCGTCAATTAGTAGTTTACCAAAGCATATCACAATTTGTTGGCCAAATTTTAGTATCTCTTTTTAGGCATATACTTGAAATCTGTAACAAAAAATATAAGCTTCAATAAGCTCCATAGGCCTTCCTTTTGGTTTTTATCTTAGGGATACCAGAGGAAACTTGAAATTTTTTATAACAACTAAATTTATATTAGTCAATAATGAAAATATAGCTCACAGTTTACATTTCTAAGTACAGTTTGGAGCAAATATAAAAGCCATTCTTAAGAAGCTACTGGTGGCTGGGCATGGTGGCTCACACCTGTAATCCTACCATTTTAGGAAGCTGAGGCGGGTGGATCACTTGAGGTCAGGAGTTCGAAACCATCCTGGCCAATATGGTGAAACCCCGTCCCTATTAAAAATACAAAAAAAAATTAGCCAGGTGTGATGACAGGTACCTGTAATCCCAGCTATTTGGGACGCTGAGGCAGGAGAATCACTTGAACCCAGGAAGTGGAGGTTGCAGTGAGCTGAGATGGTGCCACTGCACTCCAGCCTAGGCGACATCTCAAAAAAAAAAAAAAAAGAAGAAGCTATTGACTAATTTTGCAATTTTACAAGAAAAATGTAGCTACAGTTTTTGTTTTGTTGGTAATTGTCAATACTATTTACAAAGAATATATACATAGCATCTACAGGATGGAAATCAGGATATTTGAGTAAGAGTAGAAATCAAGACCCTTTTTCAGAATACAGGAAATTTTATTAGCATTTAGTCCCAATTTCTCACTAGTGTTGGCTTAAGAAATTTATAGATATTTTTCTCAAGGATAAATATGATAGCTGTAAAAGCTAAAGTGTGTGATCTCAGACAAATTACTTAACCTCTATCATTCACAGTTTGCTTCTAAAATTTTCTTTTCTCAATTCTGTACCCCAAAGGGTACATGCAGACAATTTTGGAAATCACTGGTACAGTGAAAAGAAATAGGCTTTAAAATATAATGCCTTCATGAGACTAAAAATACCACCCTCATAGAAGTATAGTTAAGAATAAACGGGCCAGGTGCGGTGGCTCACGCCTGTAATCCCAGCACTTTGGGAGGCCGAGGCGGGTGGATCACGAGGTCAGGAGATTGAAACCATCCTGGCTAACATGGTGAAACCCCGTCTCTACTAAAAATACAAAAAAATTAGCCGGGCGTGATGGTGGGCGCCTATAGTCCCAGCTACTCGGGAGCCTGAGGCAGGAGAATGGCGTGAACCCATGAGGCGGAGCTTGCAGTGAGCAGAGCTCGCGCCACTGCACTCCAGCCTGGGTAACAGAGCAAGACTCCATTAAAAAAAAAAAAAAAAAAAAGAATAAATGAGGCCAGGCGTGGTGGCTCGTGCCTGTAATCCCAGCACTTTGGGAGGCCGAGGCGGGCAGATCACCCAGATCACCCGAAGTCAGAAGTTTGAGACCAGCCTGACCAATATGGTGAAACACCGCCTCTACTAAAATACAAAAATTAGCTGGCCATGGTGGCAGGCGCCTGTTGTTCCAGCTACTCGGAGGCTGAGACAGGAGAATTGCTTGAACCCAGGAGATGGAGGTTGCAGTGAGCCGAGATCATGCCACTGCACTACAGCCTGGGCGACAGAGCAAGACTCCGTCTCAAAAAAAAAAAAAAAAAAAAAAAGATAAATGAGATAATTATATAAACGTCTCTAGCATAGAGCCAGATGTGTCCCCCAGAATTTCATAGTTTCATAGGTTGAAAACCCTAATCCCCAATGTAACAGTATTTGGATATGGGGAACTTTGGAAGGAATTAGGTAATGAGAGTGGAGACTTTATGAAGAATAAAATTAGTACCCTTCCAAGAGGAGACACGTAGGCCTGATGAAGGCACTCAGTAAACAGTAACAGTTCTTTTTTAATTCAATTATTCAACAAACCTTTATTGACTAATTGTAAATAACTGGTGCTGGATGCTGGGAATACAAAGGAGCTTGTGGTTTAATGAAGAGACAGACGAATAAACATAAGCAATGTAGTAAGAATATTTTAATACTAGAGACCTATTCCTTCAACTGGTATTATCTGAGCACTGCTGTGAACCAGATATTGCCAACTTTTAAGGTAAGACTTAATCCTAGTAGGAAAGGTCTCCAATTATTGATTCTATTTCTTTAATGAATCCAAGAGGATTAATGTTTTCTCTTTTAATCATGTCAGTTTTGTTGAGTTTTAAGAAAAATTTTCATCTGTATTTTCAAATTTATTAGTAAAAATTTATATATTTCTTTATCATTGTTTTAATGTCTGTACAATCTGTGATGATGTCTCCTTTTTCATTTCAATATTAAACATTTGTGTCTTCTTTCTCTTGTCTTTTATTAATAACACCAAAGATTTATCAAACTTATTAGTCTTCTATAGAATTAAATTTTGGCTTTTTAAAATTTCTCTTATCAATTTGTTTTCTATTTTATTAATTTCTATTCTTATCCTCATTATTTTCTTCTTTCCACTTTTTTAGTTTAATATTCTGTTCTTTTCCTATCTTATAAAGATGAATTGTTGATTTTTAGCTTTCTTCTATAATAAGTTTTTTCAAAACTATGAGTTTATCTCTAAACAGGGCTTTATATGCATTCCACAAATTTTAATATGTCATATTTTTATCAGCGTTCGGTTCAAAATGTTTTCTAATGTCTGTGGTAATGCTTCTTTTAACCCATGGATTATTCATGATAGAACTGCTCAATTTCCAATCACTTAGAAATTTTCTAGTTGACATTTTTTTCATTAATTTCTAGTATAATCCAACTGTGCTCACTGAATACATGCTGATATTCAATCTGATGTTCATCTGTTTTTCTATCTGAGAAAATGTGTTGAGCCGGCCAAGCTATGGAAAATGTTTTATGTAAGTTTTCTTCAGTTGCTGAGTGCAGTTTTACATGTGTAAACACATATTTATATGTTAGATAATGTTTGCTATTGCTCAAATCTTCCATATTCTTCTCTCTGCTCAATCTATCAGTTATTTAGAAATGTTATGTTAAAGTCTTCCACTTTAATTGTTGTTTTGTCCATTTAGTACTGTCAATGCTTGCTTTATATATTTTGAAGCTATTTCATTTGATACATATAATATTGAAATTATTATATCTTCCTTAAAGATTGAAACTTTTACCATTATTACTTGTCTCTCTTTATCACCTATAATGCTTTTTTGCCTTGTAGTCCAGTTTTTCTGATGTTAATTTCATTATATCAGCTTTCTTCTGGTTGCTGTTTGCATGACATATCTTCTTCAATCCTTTTTCATTCGACCTTTCACTGTGCTTATATTTAACCTCTGAGTAGCAGAGCAAAATATTTGTCTTTGCATCCAGTCTTACTGTTTTTGTCATTTAATTGGTGTCATTCATCTGTTCACATTTAATGTAATGATTGACCTGAGTTAAATCATCTGTGCTATTGTTTTCTTTTTCTTGCATTATTTTGGATTCTGTGGTTGCTGTTATCTTTATTCCCCTCTATTCACTAGTTAGTTACACATTCCTTTTACTATTAGAGGTTATTCTATGATTACAATATGCAATCTTAATTTTTTTAAGTCTAATAGTATTTTTACAATTTCTTAGACAATAGAACCATAGAATAAGTGAATTCCATAAATTCTCTCTCATACTTTGTGCTGTTTTGTTATATACTTTTAAACCAGCAGCATATAGTTAGCATTGGTTAATACAATCAATATTCATTTGGATACATCCATATGTTTACTCTTATAGCCTTTTATTTCTTTCTGCATTTTTATGCTTTCAATAGGGATTATTTTCCTTCTGTGTGAAATACTTCATTAGTGGTTCTTATAGTACAGATCTCCTGAAGATAAATTCTTTCAGTCTTTGTTTATCTTAAAATATTTATTTTACTGTATTTTTCTTTTTTTTTTTGAGATGGAATCTTGCTCTGTCACCCAGGCTGGAGTGCAGTGGTGTGATCTCAGCTCACTGCAGCCTCCACCTCCCAGGTTCAAATGATTCTTCTGCCTCAGCCTCCCAAGTAGATGGGATTACAGGTGCCTGCCACCACACCCAACTAATTTTAGTATTTTTAGTAGAGACAGGATTTCACCACGTTGGCCAGGCTGGTCTCAAACTCCTGACCTCAGATGATCCACCCAGCTTGGCCTCCCAAAGTGCTGGAATTACAGGTGTGAGCCACCACACCCTGCCTACATTCCTTTTTGAAGGATATATTTTGTAGAATAGAATTTTGTGGCTGATTTATATATTACATATAATACTTTTTAGAACTTTTGAGTTATAGTTTCAATGTCTTCTGCCTTCCACTGTTTTTGTTGTTGTTGTTTTGGTTTGGTTTTGGTTGGTTGGTTATCTGTTTGAAACAGGGTCTCACTCTGCTGCCCAGGCTGGAGTGTAGCAGTATGGTCATGGCTCACTGTAGCCTCAATCTCCCTAGCTCAAGAGAGCTTCCTGCCTCAGCCTCTGGAATAGCTAAGACTAGAAACACATGCCACCATGTCTGGCTAATTTTTGTATTTTTTGTAGAGACAGGGTCCCATTACATTGCCCTGGCTATTCCCAAACTCCTGGGCTCAAGCAATACTCCTGCCTTGGCCTCTGAAAGTGCTGAAATTACAGGTGTGAGCCACCACACCTGGCCTTCCATAGTTAAAAAGTCAACTATCGGATTTATTGTGGCCTATTTGACAGTAATACATCTCTTTATTTGATCTAAATTTATGTTTTTCTTTTTTGTTTGTTTGGTTGGTTTGGTTTTTTGCTATGGGTTTTAGCAGTTTTATTATTATTTGCCTATATATGTTTTTCTTGATACTTATCCTGCTCTGAGTCCTTTGCACTTCTCCAATATGTGGCTTGAATTCTCTAATTAGTTTAGAAATTGCTCAGCCATTATATTCTCAAACATTGCTTCTGCCCTATTCTCTTTCTTCTTCTGGAACTTCAACTACACATATGTTAGATCTTTGTCTCACATATTTCTTATATTCTTTTCTACATTTGTTTCTTTTATTCTATATAAACACTTCCTTATTCTCTACATGCCAAATTACTTTCTCTTTAGCCATACCAAATATTCCATTAAGTTACCCATTAACTTTTTTCAGTTATTTATTTTGACTTCTAGAATTTTTAGAGGATTATTTTTGCAATTGCTAGTTCCTCCTTGACTACTAATTATAGTTATTATAAAGTCCATGTTAACAGAAGTATCTGGATCTCTTGGGAGTGTATTTCTATCATTCTTTTTTTTTTAACTTCAAAGAGTTTATCTTAATTATTAGTTGGTACTGGATTTCTAGAAACTTTGGTAATCCCAAAACAGCACACCAATAGACATGACCGATATGGTACTGACAAAATGCATATCTCACTGGTCAAGCAGAAATATTTCCTTTTGCAAATGTTCTGAGGAACAATGCTTAAAATTATACAAGGACTGAAAATATAATTTTAATAAAGCGAACATAAACTGCATGTGTAAAGGGGAAACATCAAAGCTGGCAAAAGTCTTTTGGCTTTCTTAAAAATCGTATCCTTATAATTCACCAACTCTCAGAGGATGAAGTATCATTCTAGGAAAACTAAAATGATTGCAGATTGCTTTTCCTATGATGCTTTATGTATCAGAGTAACTTGTAAATTCTGGTCTGCTGTTATCTGGCCATCACTTTCCTTGTCCGAGTCATTCTTTTCTTTTTTTATTTCCAACTTTTATTTTTAAGTACAAGGGTACATGTGCAGGTTTGTTACATAGATAAACGTGTGCCATGGTGGTTTGCTACACAGATTATCCCATCACCTAGATATTAAGCCCAGCATCCACGAACTATTCTTCCTGAGGCTCTCCTTCATTCTCCTCCTCCCACTCTCTGACAAGCACTAGTGTGTGTTGCTGTCCCCCTTATGTGTCCATGTGTTCTCATCATTCAGCTGCCACTTATAAGTGAGACCATACAGTATTTCGTTTTCTATTACCATGTTAGTTTGCTGAGGATAATGGCTTCCAGCTCCATCCATGTCCCTGCAAAGAACATGATCTCATTCCTTTTTATGGCTGAATGGTATTCCATGGCATATATGTACTACATTTTCTTTATCCAGTCAATTATTGATGAACATTTAGGTTGATTCCATGTCTTTGCTATTGTGAATGGTGCTGCAGTGAACATACGTGTGCATGTATCTTTATAACAGAATGATTTGTATCTCACTGGGCATATACCCAGTAATGGGTTTGATGGGTCAAATAATATTTCTGCCTCTAGGTCTTTGAGGAATCATGACACTGTCTTCCACAATGGTTTAACTAATTTACACTCCCACCAACAATGTAAAAGCATTCCCTTTTCTCTACAACCTCACCAGCATCTGTTGTCTTTTGACTTTTTAATATTAATAATAGCCATTCTAACTGGGGTTAGATGGTATCTCACTGTGGTTTTGATTTGCATTTCTCTAATGATCAGTGATGTTGAGTTTTTTTTCATGTTTGTTGGCCCCATGTATGGCTTCTTTTGAGAAGTGTCTGTTCATGACCTTTGCCCAGTTTTTAATGGGGCTTTTTTTTCTTGTAAATTTGTTTAAATTCCTTATAGATGCTGGATATTAGACCTTTGTCAGATTAATAGATGGCAAACAAAATTCCCATTCTGTAGGTTGTCTATTCATTCTGTTGCTGGTTACTTTTGTTGCACAGAAGCTCTTTATTTTAATTAGATCCCACATGTCAATTTTTGCTTTTGTTGCAATTGCTTTTGGCATCTTTGTCATGAAATTTTTGCCCATGTCTATGTCCTGAATGGTATTGCCTAGGTTTTCTTATAAGGTTTTTATAGTTTTAGGTTTTTTTGTTGTCGTTTGGGTTTTTTGTTTGTTTTTGAGATGGAGTCTCGCTCTATCACCAGGCTGGAGTGCAGTGGTAGGATGTTGGCTCACTGCAACCTCCGACTCTCTGGTTCAAGTGATTCTCCTGCCTCAGCCTCCCGAGTAGCTGGGATTACTGGCACGTGCCACCACGCCCAGTTAATTTTTGAATTTTTTTTTAGTAGAGATGGGGTTTCATCATGTTGGCCTAGATGGTCTCGATCTCCTGACCTTGTGATCCACCCGCTTCGGCCCCCAAAGGGGCCAAGCCACAGGCATGAGCCACCATACCCGGCCTATAGTTTTGTGTTTTACATTTCAATCTTTAATCCATCTTGAGTTAACTTTTGTATATGGTATAAGGAAGGGGTCCAGTTTCGACTTTTTCATATGGCTAGCCAGTTCTCCCAGCACCATTTATTAAATAGGGAATCTTTCCCCATTGTTGCTTTTGTCAGTTTGTTGAGGATCAAATGGTTGCAGGTGTGCAGTCTTATTTATGGATTCTGTATTCTGTTCCATTGGTCTATGTGTCCGTTCTTGTAGCAGTACCATGCTCTTTTGGCTATAGTATAGTATAATATAGTATAGCCTTATAGTATAGTTTGAATTCTGGCAGCATGATGCCTCCAACTTCTTTCTTTTTGCTTAGGATTTTCTTGGCTATTCAGGCTCTCTTTTGGTTCCGCATGAATTTTAAAATAGTTTTTTCTAATTCTATTAAGAATGTCAATGGTTGTTTAAAGGGAATAGCATTGAATCTATAAACTGCTTTGGGCAGTATGGCCATTTCCATGATACTGATTCTTCCTATCCATGAGCATGGAATGTTTTTCCATTTGCTTGTGTCATCTCTGATTTCTTTGAGTAATGGTTTGTAGTTCTCCTTGAAGAGATTTCTCACCTCCCTGGTGAGCTGTATTCCTATGTATTGTATTCATTTTGTGGCAGTTGCGAATGGGAGCTCATTCATGATTTGGCTCTTGGCTTGCCTATTATTGGTGTATACGAATGCTAGTGATTTTTGCACACTGATTTTGTATCCTGAGACTTTGGTGAAATTGCTTATCAGCTTAAAAAGCTTTTGGGTTGAGACGTGGGCTTTTCTAAGTATAGGATTATGTCATCTGCAAATGGTGATACTTTGACTTCCTCTCTTCTTATCTGAATACTTTATTTCTTTCTCTTTATTTCTTGCCTGATTGCCCTGGGCACAACTTCCAACACTATGTTGAATAGGAGTGGTGAGAGAAGGCATCCTTGTCTTGTGCTGATTTTCAAAGGGAATGCTTTAAGCTTTTGCCCATTCAGTATGATATTGGTTATGGGTTTGTCACATATGGCTCTTGTTATTTTGAGGTATGTTCCTTCAATATCTAGTTTATAGAGAATTTTTAACATTAAGGGATGTTGAATTTTATTGAAGGCCTTTCTGCATCTATTGAGATAATCATGTAGCTTTTGCCTTTAGTTCTATTTATGTGATAAATCACAATTATTGATTTATGTATGTTGGACCAACCTCACATACCAGGGATGAAGCCTACTTGATTGTGGTGGATAAGCTTTTAAATGTGCTGCTGAATTCGGTTTGCCAGTATTTTGTTCAAGCGATTATCCTGCCTCAGCCTCCTGAGTAGCTGGGATTACAGGCACGTGCCACCATGCCCAGCTGATTTTTGTATTTTTAATAGAGACAGGGTTTCACCATGTTGGCCAGGATGGTCTCAATCTCCTGACCTCGTGATCCACCCGCCTCGGTCTCCCAAAGTGCTGGGATTACAGGCATGAGCCACCATGCCAGGCCCAGCTCTTCTTTTAAAGGACTCACTTGATTAAGTCAGAGCTACCCATAATAATCTCTCTTTTGTCATTTAAATGTAACATGATCACAAGTGATATGATTAATTTTGTGTGTCACCTTGACTGAGCTAAGGAATGCCCAGAAAGCTGGTAAAATATTATTTCTGAGTATGTCTGTGAGGGTATTTCTGGAAGAGATTAGCATTTGAATCAGAGATTAAGTAAAGAAGATCTACCCTCACCAATGTGGGCAGCCATCATTTAATCCAAAGAGGGCCTGAATAGAACAGAAAGGCAAAGAAAAAGCAAATTCCCTCTTTTGTCTTGAGCTGAGACATCCATATTCTCCTGTATTCATATATTAGTGCTCCTGTGTTTCGAGCCTTTGGATCCAGGACTCACATTAGAAGCTGCCCACCTCTACTCCACTCCCACCTTCCTTATTCTCAGGCCTTTGGTCTCAGACCAGAAGTTACACCATTCGCTCCCCTGGTTCTAACAGACCTGCAAACTGAGACTGAATTGCACCACTGGCTTTCCTGTTCTCCAGCTTGCAGTTGGCAGATCATGGGACTTCTCAGCCTTCATAATTGCATGAGCCAATTCCCATAATAAATCTCCTCATCCACATATATCCTATTGGTTCTGTTTCTTAATAAAAGTAATGTCTCATATTCACAGGTTCTATCCCTACTCGAGAAAATTATACAGGATTCATACATCCAGAGGTACAAATCTTAAAGGCTAGCTAGTATCCTACTTACCACAATCCATGTTGTTGCATGTATGAGTGGTTCATCATTTATATTGCTGAGTAGTATTCTACTGTATGAATATACTATGATGTGTTTATCCACTCTCCTGTTGAGGGACATTTGGAGACACAGTACAAACATTGGTTCTGCCATTTACTACCAATGTGATTTTGGATGAATCATTTAATATCCATATGCCTCAATTTCCTCACCTACAAAATGATAATTGTACCTATTTTATGGGGTATCTATAAGAAGTAAATCAGATAATCCAATAAAAGTAGTTCTCTGGTACACAGAAAGTTCTTTATAGGCATTAACCATTATTATCAATATTATTGCTAACTGGAAAAATATTAGGATTAATCGAATGAAAATAAACACATTAAAAAAACGGTGACATTAGTTATTTATTTTTAATTAAATGATTTTTTTTTTTTTTTTTTTTTTTTTTTTTAGATAGGGTCTTGCTCTGTCACCCAGGCTGGAGTGCAGTGGCACAATCTCGGCTCACTGCAACCTCCGCCTCCTGGGTTCAAGTGATTCTCATGCCTCAGCCTCTTGAACATCTGGGATTACAGGTGCCAGCTATGACACCTGGCTAATTTTTGTATTTTCAGTAGAGACAGGGTTTCACCATGTTGGTCAGGCTGGCTCAAACTCCTGACCTCAAGTGAACTGCCCACCTCGCCTCCCAAAATGCTGGGATTATAGGTGTGAGCCACCATGCCCGGCCTAATTAAATTACCTTTTAACAAGTTTAGTGTCACAGAACTTGTTTAAGATTATTGCATTCTGCAGACTATTTTGTGTATTGGCCACTGGGGAAGCATGCAGGAAATACAGACCAAAGAGAACTAGGTTAAAAATACAAAGGAGAGGTATATAACATAAAACTGTGCTAAATCAAAAATATGACTATTGCACATGATTTATGTCATGCTCACAGTGGAAAATGCATGTAAGACCAGATGAATATCTTTAACCATGAACCCAATATGGAATTATAGCACATTTTAGTCAAATATCTCTATTGTTCCAGGGCTCTTCTGACAATGTGTAAAACCCATGTCAAGACTTAATACCATTTGTGATCCTTCAGGAACTTTGTTTTAGACTAATAAATTAATCTGTTGCATCATTTAAAATCCCCATTTTCTATTTAAAGCAATTAATATGAGTAGGTTAGTTCTTTCTAGAGTCTTTGCAACCACTTCATGGAGTGATTAAAGGAAAACATATAGATAGCACCTATCAGCTATCAAAGCACATTCCCAAACAGTAATTAATTTTCTCATTTCCAAATGCTAAGATTGAATTTTTACTAAGTGAATGACTAATAAAATTTAATAACGGAAATAAAATAAGTTCCAAGTAACAGAAAAATATCATTATCAAACGTGTTGGAAATTGAGAATTTTAATTTTAATCTCATTTTAGTTTTTATACTATACTTCTGAAAACTTGAAATTGATGCTTTTAAAAATATATTTCTTCTACTATTTTATGTTTTTGGTAACAGCGTATTTCACAAATACATGAAGAAGTGGTAGACTCCATCTTTGGGATAATACCATCACTGGGATAAGACACTACTAAAAGTTGGCTTATGTTTAGAAATGTCTAAGATCATGAAAAAGCATATATTGCTAAAATTGTTAACTGGTTTTAGTGTATTTTCCCTGCCACAAACTATATTCTTAACATTGTACCCCTCCTTACTCTAAAATCAAGTTCTTCTCCCTGCTAAGCTTCACCAGAAAATGTACTTCTTTGGCTCTTATGAGAAAATTGCTATCTGGAAAAAGTTCTATAACTAAACATGATTGACACAGATCTGACCTCTAGCCATGTAACTGGGAAAATTACTTGAAAATTGTTTTAAACTGACTGACTTATACATTAAAATCCTCTTGAACATGATGTTATTCAAATACAAGATGCCAAAAAGCAGCTATTAATTTGTTATGAGTTTCTAAGTTGTGGGAAGTTCAGCAATGATGATGCAAGAAAATCTCTTGTCTTAACACTGTTGAGACAAAGTACACACAGAGAAGTCATCACAAAAGCACTGAGAGAGATGGAGATATAATTTATAGGTGCTGAAGAAACTGGAAGGATCACTTCCTATAAACTAAAAGGAAAAAGGAATCTAATTGGCTTGCCCGTTTGAATATTCAAACAGTTGATGAATGAATATGTTGAATATTCATTCAAATATCTATTTAACATGTATTAATTTATACTGTCTGTGCTGGCCAAGTTCATTCCAAACAGGACATGCATTTGAAGATTTGTTAGTGGCTGTATCTCAGAAGGTGTTTTAAGCTTATACTAAATTTTCAATAAAATGGTTAATGTTTTTCACTATTTTTAGGCAATTTGCTCCAAGTAAGCATCCAAACTCCATACCTGTAAAGGTTTTTTTTACAAAGTGCTATTTAGTTAAAAAGGTAAATGATGTAGGAAGTACATGATAAGAAGAAACTGCAACGTTTTAAAATCCCTTGCCTTGAGCCTGGAAAGTTTAAGAATATGGGGGAGGTGGCGGGAAGTGTTTATATCACTCAAAACATAGCTACAGCTGTTTTGAATCACAGGAGAGGTTTTAAAAATGTTCTTAACACTGAGCTCAGAATACCTAAAGAGAGGTTCCCTACACATTGAAAGGGACATCTACCTTCTTCAAAACATAGTTTTCTAAGGTATTACGTTATTTGGCTTTGTTTTAAATGTGACCAATTTAATGTTTTAATGGCAAAAGATAAGACTCTTTCTGCCTTTGAAAAATCCAAAATACTCCATCGTCCCAGCAGCTGTGTATGATTAAGAATGTAAATAGACTCAAGAGGCTGATTCCATCGCCAGGTCCTCTGTTCATGAATCACCTACCCAGAGACATATTTTTAATGGAAACAGAATTTCTTTCTAAAGCAACAAATAAATTAACTTGCAGGAATACTGCAGCAAGACAACTCCTCTTTACTAGCTCTGTTGTACTGAACAAAACCAGCCTCCATTTTCTTTGTTTTAAGACATTTTTAACAGTTGACCTGTAGTCAGGAAATGAGAATTTCTCTGTTTTTCATTTCCTGGGAAAATAAAAATATTAAGGTTGCCTTTCCAGTAACAGCAGCTTAAACTCCAGGCCTCATTATGGCAAGTGAAAGACCTTTTACTGAGGATGCAATATTTTTGATAGTGAAAGTAGACCACGTTACTTCAGGCTGTTCAAACCAAGATTGAGTTGACTGGCTCTGTTTACCTGGCCGTCCTTGACCTAGATTCGTGTGTTTGATTTACAGATCAAGATGAAATCCCCTCTAATCTGGGGCTGCAAAGAAATTGTGCTGTATTATTTAGCCAATTGTTCAGTGCAAAGGACCCATTTCAAGTAAGTGAAGGATAATCCTAAATGAATACAAAACTTGAGTAAAAATAATAAGTTATCTGAAATCAGAGGCTCTAGCTGGAACTGAAGCTAAAAGCAAATTAATTCAGTCTCACAGACATTACTGTACTGCCCATTGAATATAAACCACAGTGCCTGGCCATACACCCAGTTTTGATTTCTGCCTCTCAGATGGTGTGATGCAGGAAGAAAGTACATACATGGCATTAATATGTAAATAGAGTTGCCATACTACATTCGAATCAGACTCAAAACATTCTGTGACTATTAATTCTTAATACTGGTCTGAAGACAACAGGATATGAATCATAAAAAGGAAAGCAACTCAGAGAATAAAATTCAGTGGCCATGGTGACCATTAATAGTCATGCTTTAGGTTGGAATTTAATAAATATTAAAATAACATAAATTATATGTACTAATTTATCTTTTTACTATCACCCTTACTTTACGCCATCTTTCTAAACACTGGCTAAAAGTCATACAGGATACAATCACCATCACTAATATTCTGTTGGTCTCATGTAGAACAGTGGCTGATAGTGATGAAAGGCACTTCATTTAATATGAACACAATCAATTAACCACATTATACTGAGTTATCAGATATATTTGTGAGTCTGTCAAATTTTTGATATAATGAACTGAATTATTAATTCAACTGATCCTCTTGACTTTGGTTGCAGAAACCTAGCCTGAAAACAAAGCAAAATGGAATAGCAGTGTGTCCACAGTCTGATTACAAGTATAATTTTTGTGACTATAGTCATTTACCTGAAAAAGGCACCCATTCATTCCCTTATTTGAAGTTTCATTTATAAATTTTTCACTCCATGGCATTTATCCTTCTTTAGAGATATACTTTCTTCTCTTCTCTGAAAATCACTGTAGGTTTTTGTTTCAACAGAAAATTACACTCACAAAATGACACAGGATAGATTCTGCTCACAGAATTCTAGAAAAAGCCTCACTTTTTTTTTTTTTTTTTTTTTTTTTTTTTTTTTAGAGATAAGATCTGGATCTGTTACCCAGAGATGAAATACAGTGGCATGATCATAGCTCACTGCAGCCTCGAATTCTTGAGTACAAGCAATTTTCCCACCTCAGCCTCCTGAGCAACTGTGACTACAGGCACCATACACCTCACCCAGCTTAAATCCACTCTTAATGCTAACGCACATGCCCTAGTCAGTCAGGAATGCAAGTTTCATTGTTCAATTAGCATTTTCTATAGTATTCTGTAAGGAATTAATGAAATAAGAAAATTACTGTTAGTTTGTCATTAATACTTTCTGTGAGAAGTCTTAGAAATGAGATTTAGATTTTTACTTCTAACTGGGAAACAAGATGGGAAAACTTCAATAATTGCATAAATTCAGAATAGAACTACTATTTAATTTCTTAAAAACTATTCACTTAATTCTAAATTGAATTATTTTACTGGAAAAATAAAAATACAAGCTTTATAACACCTTTTTATCATACTGAATTTATTTGTGACAAATTAACCAATTATTTTTTAAGTGGCTTTCCTAATGAAATTACTGAAGCTTTGCTGTTTATGCATGAAATCACTCAAGCAGACTTGAAAACCTAAAGAATGCCATAATAGTTTTCCATCCACACCCAAACCACAGTTTGATGGAAACTTTAAAGTGGAAAGTAGAGCACTTAGAATCTGTTTGCTTTATAATTATAATTCAGGCTGAAAAAATAAAGAGAGAGTTCAATGTCATGCAATTAATGGAAGAGAGCAATATGAAAGCTTCTCTCTTAAAAACATATTGTATTCTGTACATGAAATACTTTGGGTCACACTTTCAATCAGAAGTAGAGGAATTTAACTTATTTTTATAAGATAAGTTATGAAAAGAGAGAGCTACTGAATAATTTCCATCAGTGATACTAAAAGCTAGATAAAATAACATAGAATTTATTTTTTAACATAACTTTCTACATATACACTTTGAAATTTGTTTTACTTTGAGAGGAAAATATTGCCTAATTAAATTATTTCCATCATATTTAATATATACTAGAGATCTCATTTAGTCATCAAACTTGGCCATTAACAAAAGACAACTTATGCCATGTAATCCCAGAGCTTTCAGAGGCCAAGTTGGGAGGATTGCTCAAGGCCAGGAGTTCAAGACCAGCCTGACCAAGACCCCATCTCTACAAAAAAATGAAAAAAAATTAACCAGGCATGGTGGTGCATACCTGCAGTCCTAGCTGCTGGGAAGTTGGAGGCAGGAGGATTGCTTGAGCCCAGGAGTTAGAGGCTGCAATGAGCTATGATCACACCAATTCACCCTAGCCTGAGCGACAGAGTGACACCCTGTCTCTTAAAAAAAAAGATCAAATAATTATCAAATAAACACTAATAGAGCATTATAATCATATATCTGCCACATTTTTCAATAATGCTTTGTTTTTTAATCTAGAAGTTAGATATACGGACTTGAGTGATTTGATATAAAGACAAACTCAAGGCTTGTTTACGTTTACGTAACAAAACAAAAATTATGTGAATATATATGCAATTGCCTAAATTTTTAGTGAATTGATGTATTTTATGAATGCAATTGAAGGTAACTCACTAACATTAAGAATAACTAAATTTTTACAGTACAAACAAATGGTCACATATCCTCTTGAAGTAATATGTCAAAGTACTTTAAAATTATAATTATTAACTTTTAATTAAAGAAAATTTTGCATTTATATTTCCAACTCTTTAAGCATGACTAAATCTGGCCTCACCCTTTCTTTCTATTCTCAGCACCGAATTACACCCTCCATGTGTCTCTGAGAAAACCTTATCAGTGTTTTTTTATGTTTCCCAAACCCATCCATACTAGTGCTCATATCATTCTGCTACCTGGAAAATATCTTCCCCTTTACTGCCTAGATAAATTATCCTCCATCTTTAAATGATGATATTAATAATATTGACGCCCAACTCCAATATCACCTTCTCTGTAAAGTCTTCTTTATTTTCTCAGAAGTATAGATTGGCTCTTCTGTGCTGACAGATTTTTTTCTTTGCCAATATAATAATAAATTATGATTTGATGTCTATGTGCTTTAAACCTAAGTTACAACGAATGTTCCTTAAGACTAGGACCTGTTTCAATCTTTTTTTTATTCTAGCACAGTACCTGAGATAGAATCTCAAAAAATATCTTTTAAAAGAGAAAGGGAAGGGCAGAGCAAGAAGGAAAAGAAAGTAGTTAGGTGTTCATTCTAATAACTCCACCTACTTTTTTTTGGAAAATTATCGGAAGCACAAATTATCACATGGTTGGAAATCTATGAACTATCCCCAGCATAATTCAGATGTCGGTAGACTTTCAAAGTATTTCACGTATCAATATAGCATTTTAATATTTGGAACTATAGCAGTAAGAAGTTATATAGGTGTTGAATCAACATCTAACTATTACTGCAAGTCTTTCGGAAAATAGAAGTTCTGAGTTATTACTCAAATGATACTATCAATAAGATCTTGTTTGATTTTTTTTAAAAGCACATGATTAGGGTGAACAGCTTTCTAATTAAAGAACAGTTAAACAAAACTTGGCATTTATAGGAAAGAAAATCATATTGTTTTTAAGAAAAGAGTTTCAAGTACTATCTAACATTTACTTCAAGCAACAGTTTCCCAGGAATGAATTGCTACATACTAATGGGGTCAAAGACACTAGACGATTCTCCAGAGGCCCTTTTCTATGGAAAGGGGCTTCCAAAATAGTGGGAGTGGAAAAAGAAGCTAGGGAACTGTTTCTTCACGCACCAAATGCCTTCTCAGAGCACTAACATCTGTTTCAGTTTACATACTTTAAGTATGACTTTACACATGGAAATTAAACTTAGGCATCATGCCTAAGAAGAGGCCTGTCTGCAAAAGAACAACGTGTACTATCACCAGCTGGAATTTGTATAGGTCCACATTCTACACAGCACAATATCCTGTGAGCCGCAGTCCCAAAATCCAAATGTCACAAAACACCATCCTAATGTTCATGAAATGTTTATAGTAGAGAGGGAAAAGACAGTGAGAAAGAGGAATATGATTGAGAAACAATATGGAGAAGTTCTAGAATTTAAGATGCAAGAGATACTTTTGTACATAAAGACCACTAAAAATCCAAAGATCTTTTTGCATTTATTTATATTAAGAAATACTCATTCTATAACATTCCACTAAGTTTATTTATTAGACATTTACCATACTTTTTGATTCACTAACAGAATAATTACAATCTCTGGTTAGACAAGCATAATGCAAACCTGCAAAAATAATGATGCACCTTTGCTGCCACCATGTGGTCTATCTGTATTTTTGCAGTTGTGGCTTCAGTTTCTAAATAATTTCACACTTGGTTCTGAAGCCATCAACATCAGCTCAGATCTCTAGTATGAAAATACCATTAAAAACTTGAAGAATACAAGATCTTCTGCAATGTCATTTACATACCAATGAATTGCCAATCAACTGATAGTAAACAGGAGCCAACAATGTAGGAACTATTGTATTATGTTACCTAGAAAAACAATACATTGTCTTGTGTTCAAAGAGCACGCATCTCTTAACATTAAAACATAGAAAAATCAAGCACTAATACGCAACGACTCAAGAGTTATCATATAATTGGATGGCAGTGAGTCGTAAAGAAAATTTTCAAGTTCTCTGAGTGGAAAGTAGAAAGGTGCCTAAGAATGTTCTTGGAAGAGAATGGAAAAGTTGTTTGGCTGTTAGAAGGGAGTTAGATAGTATGAAAGCAAGAGAGCATTTTAGGTAGAGGTAACATTAAGTAAAGGTCCACATGTAGAATGTTTAATGAATATTCACAGAATAATTTCTATAGTGAAGTTTATGAAGTCAAAACAAAGAAAATAGATTAGAAAGATAGGTCGGGTCAATTTATGACAAGCCTTTATTGCCAGACCAAGAAGCCTGGATTTTAGCCTATAGATCAGGGAAGCTATTGATTCAACATACAATTTTTTTCCCATTGTAGATCTAATTCCTCTGCCACATGAACATCTATGAATGTATGTAAAAATAACTCATTTCCCAAACAGAGAATACTCCACCAGTTAGGATCCTCTAATCACTCATCCCAAGTAAGTAATTTATGGTTACAAGAGCCCTGAAATCAAAGTCAACCAGTAAATCACTGCCAAATCTCCAGGGAAAAAAATTAAATAAGTATTAAAAAGGATGACGATTGGGCCCAAGGAGATGTGAGACCTTCCTAATAGTCCACTGAGGTCTTCTGTTCTGAGAAGATAAGGTGTGCATTGCAGGGAAGAAGAATTTTAACAAGGAAAAGAAAAGTATGCTCATTGGAACCTTTCACAGCGAAGTACCATGTAATTTGTGTTAGGGAGGAGCCGGGTTCGGTAAAAAGGAATTAACGGCCAGGACAGGCATGAAGTAGGACTCAGATGTCCAGGTAAAAGTAACAATCCCAGCATTGAATCCATTCACTTAAAATGATTGATGAAAGATTCACAGAAGAAAAACAGCTTCCTGGGTGTCATTTTTTTTTTTTTTTTTTTTTTTGAGACTCAGTCTCGCTCTGTCGCCCAGGCTGGAGTGCAGTGGCGCAATCTCAGCTGACTGCAACCTCCGCATCCCGGGTTCAAGAGATTCTCCTGTCTCAGCCTCCCAAGCAGCTGGGATTACAGGCGCCAGCCACTGCGCCCGGCTAATTTGTGTATTTTTAGTAGAGACGGGGTTTCACCATGTTAGCCAGGCTGGTCTGGAACTCCTATCCTCAGGTAATCCGGCCGCCTCGACCTCCCAAACTGCTGGCATTACGGGCGTGAGCCACCGCGCCCGGCCTTGTGTGTCATATTTTATTGGATGCTATATTGATTTATTTTCAAACATGAAGTACAGAGCACCATGAGGAATAAGGAATCTCTAGGATAAAGTTCAAATAACAGCTCTTCAATCTTCGCACGTGTAAAATCAAAGGGGAAATTTACATACAACCCTCTTGAGGAAAAATAGTAATTATCAAAGAAATACTGTAAAAATTCATATTGTAAATATAAACATTTTCCTAATTGTAACATAATATGCACAGATAGTTCCTGCTCATTATTACAAAAACAGCTCTCTACATTAATATTCAAAACAGCAATATTCTTTCCTTTATTCTTGGACAGCTTTCAAACTGCTTCCTGGGACCCTAAAGATCCTAAGAATGTTTCCCTTCTAAGCTGGGTGCAGTGGTTCACGCTGGTAATCCTAGCACTTTGGGAGGCCGAGGATCACTTTAGGTCAGGAGTTCCAGACCAGCCTGGCCAACACGGCAAAACCCCGTCTCTACTAAAAATACAAAAATTAGCCAAGTGTGGTGGCATGTGCCTGTAATCCCAACTACTTGAAGGCTGAGGCCAGAGAATGGCTTGAGCCCAGGAGACACACGTTGCATTGCAGTGAGCCGAGATCGCACCACTCCACTCCAGCCTGGGTGACAGAGTAAAACTCTGTCTCAAAAAAAAAAAAAAAAAAAAAAAAAAGTTTCCATTCTAGAGTCTTCTACTCCTCAATGACTTTTCCTTAGGCAAAGGACACAACAGCATTAGATATTAACATCTTTTCTTTAATTCTTATATTTTGTGGATACATAAAATTCATAGGCAGCACTTCCTCCATACGATAGAAAAGCAAATATCCAAATATTAGAATTAAATAATAGATGTGAACAAAAACAAAGGAATGATATTCCAAACTTCTATTAATAAGAAGCATTAGTGAACTGTAGTGGAAAGAACTCTGGACTGGGTTTATCTTATTACTTTCTTTCTAGTCTCTTGTTAAAAACTTAATTATTTTCCATCCTCTTTGTGCTCTAATAAATGCCACTGAAAGATACAAACTTTCCTCTGAATATTGCTTTCTTTGCAGTTTTGGTAAGTTAGCACTCCCATCATTTATTTCTAATAGTGATATGTTCTGTTATGATGACATTTTAACTTCAGTTATTTAGGGGCAATTTTTTAAAATTTTCAAATAGATAATTTAATTTTGTTTTCCTCAATATTCTTTAGACAATTATTTATAATTTCGAATTTTCTTGAACTGTGGTCAGTAAATATGGCCTACAGGATGTATGCTATTATCCTTTATGGTCTAAATGATGGTCTTTTTTTTTAATATTCCATGTGTGTTTCGGGAAAAAAGCATGTTGTCTATTGAATGTGTATGTAAATTAGATCAATCTAGTTAATTGTGTTATTGAAGAATTCTGATTCTCTATATTTTTCTACTTGGTCAGTGGATTTGTAATTGTCAACTTCACCTTTAATTTCTATTGGTCCTGTTTTAAGTAGTTTGAAGCTATGTTGTTGAATCATAACATGTCCATAACATATCTTCTTGATGGAATGGAATATATATACTTTTTTTTTTTTGAGACAGTCTCAATGTGTCGCCCAGGCTGGAGTGCAGTGGCACGACCTCGCCTCACTGCAAACTCCGCCTCCCAGGTTCACGCCATTCTCCTGCCTCAGCCTCCCGAGTAGTTGGGACTACAGGCACCCGCCACCACGCCCAGCTAATTTTTTTGTATTTTTAGTAGAGACGGGGTTTCACCGTGTTAGCCAAGATGGTCTCAATCTCCTGACCTCGTGATCCGCCCGCCTTGGCCTCCCAAAGTGCTGGGATTACAGGCATGAGACACTGCGCCTGGCCAATGGAATATATTTTTAAGCAACATAAAAGTAACTGTTCCTTTGAAAATAATTTTCCCTGAATAATACTGATTTATTGTTAAAACTACATTCCTTTTACAGTATCTGTTATATTTTTTCCTGACTTTATTTCAAAACTTCTGTATTTTGTTCTAGACTATGTCTTTTGAAAACACACTTGTAGCCCACTGAATTTGCTCTCCTAATATTCTTTGTCTTTTTTTATTGGGTTGTTTAGGGGACTTTTGGTCAATGCATAAGAGCTTTTTAAATATATTTATTATAGAAACCCTTTGTCATCTGCTTAAACATTTTTTTCCTAAATCTTTCATATGTTCACTTATTAATTTGTTTATGGTGTTTTTGCTACATAAAGGATTTTTATTTGTATAAAGTTAAAAATACATAGCTATTTTTTATGGCATAAGGATTACTAGCCTGGGTGAATAAGGTCATCTTTCCCCTAAATTCTAAATGTTCTTCTAGATTTCCTTGAAAATTTCTAATTGTTTTGATGTTGCAATTACTTAATTATTCCATCTGGAATTCATGGACTAAAACAGAAGTCTATTTTTATTTTATTGCAATTGTTAATCAGTTAAGATAGTACAACATATTACTGAATAACTAAATATGATTTCTTACAGAATTGATCTACCAACTTTGTCACATATAAAATTTCTGGAATCTATTTCTATATTAATTATTCCATTTTAATGATAAATTTGTCTCTGTCAAGGGTAATCGTGACTGTGACATGTTTTGATTTCTGGTAAGTTAAGTCTTCCTTACTATTCTTTTTTTTTTTTTTTTCATATTTGGTTGACTCTTCCATGGCTTTCATGTTTCTATATAAATTTCCAGATTATTTTGTTTAAACCCAAATAAATCCCTGTTGGAATTCTAATTGGAACTGAATTTTATCTATACATTAATTTCATGAGGGATTAATATTTTTATGATATATAATCTTCCCATTCAAGAATATAAAATGTTGTATTCACTATTTCTATATCAACTTTTTTTTTTTCATTCCCACATATGGATGAGAATATGAGATATTTGTCTTTCTTTGTCTGGCTTATTTCATTTAATGTAACATCCTTCAGTTCCATCCATGTTGCTGCAAGGGACAGGATTTCATTCTTTTTACGGCTGACTATTGTTCCATTGTGTGTGTGTATATATATATATATGTGTATATATATACACATACATTCATATATATATATACACATATATATACACATATATATATACACATATATATACACATATATATATACACAATACTTTCTTCATTCATTGTTGGACACGTAGATTGATTCCATATGTCAGCTATTATCAATAATGCTGCAATAATCATGGGAATGCAGATACCTCTTCAACATACTGACTTTGCTATTTAATTTATATTTATTTGTATTAAAATCTTGCTCATTTATTTTTTTAATTTGTAATATATTCATGTGGGACAGAATTCAAAATGTACAAAAGGAAGAGTTATCTTAAAAGATTATGAAGTATATGACTGATTTATGAATTCACCAATAATGAACAGCGAAAACACATGGATAAAAAATTTGTAAAAGAAAAAAATGACATGTCTTTCCATTTGTTTAGATTTTCATTTTAATAAAAATTTGTGTTTTCTCAAATAACTTGTAATCTTCATTGTCATTTCCTGAAATTTTTCTATCATCTGCATAATGAGTTAATGGGGATATGATAAGAAAATCTTGAATGGTGGCACCAATATCTATGACTCCTCCCTGAGGATAAAGTTTGGCTTTGGTTTATTATTTTGGAAAGGAGAAGGAGCTCCAAAAGTTATCACTTAGTCTTTTCTAACTCAGTGACCATGACTACATGGAAAAAAGAGCTAAAATAGGACATCTGCTTTTGCTGAGTATACTATTCCAACTATAAGTTCAGGAACTGAGAAAATAACCACAGAACAGGTTTGTGGAGTCACTAGGCCCTTGTAAGATAGACATGGACCAGAAGTCCATTTTCCTCTGATTTGTGAAAAATAGTAGCTATGTAGGCCTTTAGAGATTATCAATAGTTCAGGGCCAGTATTAATATTCCCAGAGAAGTCTTTGTAATTCCTTGTCCCAGAGCACAATATCCTGATAAATGGCCACTTGATCCTTTTAAGTAAGACTAGGGGAAAGATCTCTAGCATGTAATTTGATGTTATGGTTAGGTCTTTCCTCAGCAAGACTCAGTCCCTCTTTAATTCTAAGAATGAATACACCTGAATATGGAAAATGAGAGAGGACCATAACCCAAGTCTGAGAATTGGGGGAGTCAAGTTGTTCATAAGACCAAGGGATTTCTTGGCTATATAGATAAAGTATGACTTAGCAGGTGATCCAAATGTAATAGTTACAGGAACCTGAGGGCCAAATACTTACCACCAAAACCCAAATCCCTAAGGGTAACCTACAATCAATACACAGAGCCCATCAGGAAAATCCTCTTGTTGATCCTCAGGAAGATGATTCTGAGAAGCATCTTCATGCTCTTTAAATGTTCTGGGTAGGATTGAGTCCACTTGCTCACGGGATGACTTCAATAATGTCCCTTATATTGACTTTTCTTTCTCTCATAATCTCTCTAGTCCCTCATTTCTGCTATCTAGAATTTATCTCCTAGTCTACCAATGTACAAGTTCTTATCCCTGGCCCTGTAAATTGCTAATTACAGTATTTTAACAATTAACAATGTATTCTACACGTACACAAAAGTCACTAATGAAGGAAAGAATAAAATCATTAGTTTTCAATTTTTGTAGGCAATCTAGAAACAAGATGTTAAAATTCATCAAAATATTACAAAACAAGTAGAACCACAACAACTGCCTGGAAATTGGTCTTGGTTTTATTTTTAAGGTAGAAAGTCAAATAAAAATAAAAAATTAGGCCAAGTATGGTGCTCACAACTGTAATCCCAGAGGCCAAGAGAGGAGGATCACTTGAGGCCAGGCATTCAAGATCAGCCTGGGTAACAGAGAAAACCCCATGTCCACAAAATAATTTTTTTTTAATTAATCAAGAGTTGTGGCACACGTCTATAGTCCTAGCTACTGGAAAGACTGAGGCAGGAGGATCGCCTGACCCCAGGAGTTTGAGGCTGTAGTGAGCTATGATCCTACCACTGCACTTCAGCCTGGCCAACAGAGCAAGAAAAAGAAAAGAAAAGAAAAGAAAAGAGAAGAGAAGAGAAGAGAAGAGAAGAGAAGAGAAGAGAAGAAGGAAAAGAGGTGAGAGGAGAGGAGGAGGAGGAGAGGAGAGGAGAAGAGGAGGAGGAGGAGAAGGACAGGAGAGGTGAGGAGTGGAAAGGAAAGGAAAAGAGGTGAGAGGAGAGGAGGAAGAGGAGGAAGAGAGGAGAGAGGAGGAGGAGAAGGAGAGGAGAGGAGGAAAAGAAAGAGAATAAGAAAGAGAGAGGGGAGGAAGGAAGGAAGGAAGGAAGGAAGGAAGGAAGGAAGGAAGGAAGGGAGGAAGGGAGGGAGGAAAAATTACCATTACCTTTAAAAACAGATATTAGAAATTCTCACTTTGGCTAATGCTGTCACACAATTCATTTTCAAACAGTGCATCCATTCTGCATGTTGAGTTCATGATTCCATGATTCCAAGTATTAATGGATTATGGAGAACTGATTTAATTCAGATTTTATGAATTATCAATTACTTAGTAAACATAATTAAATTTTAAGAATGAGGAAAAAAAAAACAGAGTAGACATCAGTGACATGTAATCAAGAATCTGGTGAAGTCCCACAGTATTTTGGAGAGCCAATTTGTGGTAAAATACAGGCATGAAAATAATACTGTATTATAGATGCCAGGAGTTTTCTCCATATTCACAATCATTTTAAGCAACTAGTCTCCAATCTCGTTTAATTGTGCATCCCAATAATTTTAAAATAATTTTAGTATATGTCCCCCAAATATATGTATATTTATATATGTATAAATTAGATAAATAGGTCTGCACTAAAATATACAATATTTTAGTATTAAAATAAAATATAAATTTAAAAGAATGAAATCAGAGAAGCCACAAAGATAGATGAATGAAATCAGACCCTCAGTAGAGGCAGCGACTGACCACCCTACTCCAAAGGCAGAAAGACTAGTCCTCAGGGCTTTCCTGTTCCCATCCTCGATCAGCCCCAGCTATACTTTTTACAGTCTGTTTCCATAAGATTTCCCAAATCTCTTGTCCTAGCCACCTTTCAACTAAGAACATCAATTAAGGACATTTCTGTTTCTTACAACCAAATGATACCTAAAATAACATTTTACAAGTAAATATTGTTCACTTACAAAGCATTGTTCTTGTCTTTAATTTAAATATATTTGAAATATTGTGATTAAAATAATGCTATTGTTTAATACTAGAGGAAATAGTGGAATAATCACTACACTAATAAATTAATTTATTTTAAAAAGAGAGCTGTATGAGCTCACTAATCCAGGAATTACTTTAAAAGCTAAATTTGGCAATAAGCATTCTATTTCTTGCAATTTTTTTAAAGTATTAATACTCTTTACTTAAACACAAGGCCCACCACACACCTACTAAATTAGGATATTTCTTTCTTATATCTCTCCTGCTCACAAATAACCTCACCTTACGAAACATAACTTGCAGGGAAAGGGAAGAGTAAGATGGCAGAATAGGACTCTCCACACAATCCTCACCCCACAAAAAACATTAATTTGAACAACTATCCATGCACGAAATTACCTTCTCAAGTGCTAAGGAAAGGTGGTGAGAGATCACAGTACATGGTTATAGCATAATAATAATAAGAAAAGACACACTGAGGAGAGCAGGAAAGACAGTTTTATGTTACCTGCAGCACCCCTTCCCCAACCCCAGGCAGCACAGTGCAGTGAAAGCCACCATCTGCTTGGGGGAAAGAGAAAGAAGTAAGTAAAGGAATTTGCCATGGACACTAACACAGGGACCACCACAGTAAAAATCACTACCATGCAGACCCCCACAGCCCCTGACTCCAGGCCAGTGCCCACAGACCTAGCCTCAGTGACTGCCCAGGGACCAAGTGGGAACCATAGCTCCTGCAAGACAGACTCAATCTGCAGTCTGCATCACCACTGACCATCTACAGTGGCCTTGGGCCTTGGACAAATCTCAGTGGCAGACAGGAGACAGACCTCAGCAGCTGTGGGCTTCACACATGCCTTAGCAATGTACCAGCCTCTGTGACTAAGGATTTCTAGCACATCCCAGCTCCACACCAGCTTCAGTAACCACAAGATTCCAGCCTGGCATTGTGCCAGCCATAGCAGTCCAAGCTTATGATGCTCCCTAGAACTGCAATGGCCACAGTGGTCCCAAGACTAGCAGCCATACCAGATGATCTGCCCAGAATCTCTAGACAGGCTTACTATTGGAAGGCATTCTTAGACAAATCCAGTCTATGAAGACTGGAATAAGTACCTACTTCTTCACATGTGCAGGCATTATCACATAGCCACAATGACCAAGAACATTTAGGAAAACATGACAACACCAGAGAGAAAAAATAAAGTGCCAGTGACTGGCCCTAAAGAGCTGGAGACATATGAACTGCCCTACAAAACATTTATAATAACTGTTTTCAGGAAACTTAGCAAACTTTAGGAAAATATAGAGAGATAATTCAAAGAAATTAACAAAACAATAAGTGACCAGAATGAAAAATTTAACAGAGATTGAAATAATATTTTAAGAAACAGAAATTTTGGAACTAAAAAAATACAATGAACAAAATATAAAATATAATAAAGAGCTCAAACAGCAGAATTGATCAAGCAGAAGAAAGAATTTGTAAACTCAAAGACTTTAATACCCTGCTTTTAGCAATGAACAGATAATCCAGACAGGAAATCAGTAAGAAAGCATAGTACTTAAACTACTATTTAGGCCAACTGAACCTAATGGACATATACAGAACACACATTCTCTCAATGGCACATGGAGCACTCTCCAGTATAAATCATGTGTTAGGCCACAAAACAAGTTTTAAATTCAGTAAGATTGAAATCACATCAAGCATTTTTTCTGACCACCGGGTATAAAATTAGAAGTCAATAACAGGAGGAACTTCAGAAAATTCACCCAAGGCCGGGCACGGTGGCTCACGCCTGTAATTTCAGCACTTTGGTAGGCCAAGGCGAGCGAATCACGAGGTCAGGAGTTCGAGACCAGCTTGACCAACATGGTGAAACCCCGTCTCTACTAAAAATACAAAAATTAGCCAGGCATGATGGCACACGCCTATAATCCCAGCTACTCAGGAGGCTGAGGCAGGAGAATTGCTTGAACCTGGGAGGCGGAGGTTGTGGTGAGCCGAGATCGTGCCATTGCACTCCAACCTGGGCAACAAGAACGAAACTCTGTCTCAAAAAAAAGAAAGAAAGAAATGAAAACTCACCCAAAAAAATGGACACTTAAAAACATACTGCTAAACAACAAATGGGTCAATGACGAAATTAAAAGGAACATTAAAACATATCTTGAGACAAATGGAAATGAAAACACAATATCAAAAGCTATGGGATATAACAAAAGCAGTTTTAAGAGAGAAGTTTTCAGCACTAAGTGCCTACATCAGAAAATAAAAATTTCAAATAAACAACCTAACATTGCACCTTAAGGAACTAAAAAAATAGGAACAAATTAAGCCTAAATTTAGTAGAAAGAAGGAAATAATAAAGATCAGAAAAGAAATAAATGAAATAGAAACTAGGAAAATAATAGGAAATTTTTTTAATGAAGAGTTAGTATTCTGAAAAGATTAGAAAAAGCATTTAGCTAGACTAAGGAAAAAAGAGAAGAAAACAAAAATAAATAAAATTAGAAATGAAACCAAAAATATCACAGTGGACAACACATAAATACAAAGGATAGTACGAGACTATTATGCACAATTACATGCCAACAAATTGTGTAAAACAGAGGAAATGGATAAATTCCTTGACACATACAAGATTGAACTATAAAGAAAAGGAAATTCTGAACAGATCAAGAACAAGAAAAGTGATTGAATTTGTAATAAAATGTCTCCTATCAAAGAAAAACCCAGGACCTGGTGGCTTCACTGCTGAATTCTACCAAACATTTAAAGAATAATTAATACCAATCCTTCTCAAACTCTTCCAAAAAATTGGAGAGGAGGGAATACTACTAAATATATTTTATGAGACTAGCATACCAAATCGGACTAGGGGGGAAAAAAAAAAAACGCTACAGGCGGCCAATATCCCTGAGGAACAAAGATGCAAAAATGCTCAACAAACTACCAGTAAACCAATTTAAATAGTATCTTAAAAACATCCTTCACCATGATCAAGTGGGATTCATCCCAGAAATGCAAGGATGATTCAACATATGCAAATCAATAAATGTAATACACCACATTAACAGAATGAAAGACAAAATTATATCATTTCAATATATTCAGAAAAAGCATTTGACAAAATTTAACATATTTTAATGATTAAAAAACTGTGAATAAATTAGGTACAAAAGAAATGTACCTTAACACAATAAAGGCCATAGCTAACAGAATATTGAATGGGGAAAAATTAAACCTTTTCTTTTAATACCTGGAACAAGACAAACATGCTTATTTTCACCACTTTTATTCAACATAGTACTGGAAGTCCTAACGAGCAGTTAGGCAAAGGAAAGAAATAAAAGCCATCCAAATTAGTAAGAAAGAAGTTGTCTCTATTTGCAGATGACATGATTTTATGCACTTTTTTAAAAAACTAAAAAATTCTCCAAATAATTGTTATAATTAATAAACAAATTCAGTAAAGATGCAGGATACAAAGTCAACATACAAAAGTCAGTGGTGCTTCAGCAATCTACTTGAAAGGGAAATCAAGGAAACAATTCCACTTATAGTAGCTACAAAAGAAATAAAATACTTAGAAATAAATTTAACCATGGAGATGAACGAAATCTACACTGAAAATCATAAAACATTTATGAGATAAATTGAAGAAGGCATAAATAAACAGAAAGGTACTTGTATTCATGGACTGAAATAACTAATATTGTTACAATGTCCACACTACCCAAATATATTCAATGCAATCTTTATCAAAATAGCAATGGCATTCTTTACATAAAGTGAAAAAAACATTCTAAAATTGGTGTATAACAAAAAAAGACCCAATTAGCCAAAATAATCTTGAGCAAAAAGACCAAAGCTAGAGGCATCACACTACCTGACTTCAAGATATATTACAAAGCTCTAGTAACCCAACAGCCATGGTACTAACATAAAAACAGATATACATACCAATGGAACAAAATAGCCCAGAAATAAAGATGCTCATTTGCAGCCAACTTATTTTTGACAAACTACAAAAAGTGGGGAAAGGACAGTCTCTTCAATAAATTGTATTGGGAAAAATGGATATCCTCATGCAAAGAAGGAAACTGGACTCTTATCTCACAGCACATGCAAAACCACAAGGAGGTATCATCTCACTTCTGTTAGAATGACTATTATCGAAAAGACAAAAGATAACAAAAGTTGGCAAAGATGTGAAGAAAAGGGAACTCTTGCACACTGTTGGTGGGAATGCAAATTAATACAACCACTATAGAAAATATGGAGTTTCCTCAAAAAATAAAAAAATGAAACTACTATATGATCAAGCAATCCCACTACTGGGTATATAGCCAAAGACAATGAAATCAATATGTCAAAGAGATATCTGCACTCTCGTGTTTATTGCAAGCAACATAGCTAAGATATGGAATCAATTTAAGTATCCATAAACAGATGAATAGAATTTTTTAAAGTGGTATATATATACAATGAAATACTATTCAGCCATAAAATAAGAATGAAATTCTGTCATTTAATAGAACACGGATAAACCTGGAGGACATTATGCAAAGTGAAATAAAACAGGTGCAGAAAGACAAATACCACGTGATACAATTTGAATCTGTGTCCCCACCCCAATCTTATGTTGAAATGTAATCCCCAGTGCTGATGGTGGGGCCTTGTGGAAGGTGCTTGAATCATGGGGGCAGTTTCTCATGAATGGTTTACACCATCCCCCGGTGCTGTTCTCGTAACAGAGTTCTCATGAGATCCGGTTGTTTAAAAGTGTGTAGCACCTCCCTCCCATTCTTGGTCCTGCTCCTGCCATGTAAGATGCCTCACTCCCCCTTTGCCTTCTGCTATAATTGCACATTTCCTGAGGCCTCCCCAGAATCTGAGCAGATGCCAGAATCATGCTTCCTGTAAAGCCTGTGGAATCCTGAGCCAATTAAATTTCTTTTCTTTATAAATCACCCAGTCTCAGATATTTCCTTATAGCAGTAAATACAGAAAATTGGTACTCAAGAGTGAGGCATTGCTATAAAGATACCTGATAATGTGGAAATGACTTTGAAACTGGGTAATGGGCAGGTTGGAAGAGTTTGGAGGGCTCAGAAGAAGACAGGAAGACAAGGGAAAGTTTGGAACTTCCTAGAGACTTGATAAGTCGTTATGACCCAAATGCTGATAGTGATATGGACAAGGAATTCCAGACTGAGGAGGTCTCAGACAGAAATTAGGAACTTACTAAGCTAAAGGGAAAAGTCAAGCTGGGAACTGCTTAGGACTGCCTCCCATTCTATTCAAAGTCACCCCTCTGCTCACTGAGATAAATACATTTCTAATTGCATCCTTTGGAGAGGCTAATCAGAAACTAAAAGAATGCAACCATTTGTCTCTTATCTGCCTATGACCTGGAAGCCCCCTCTCTGCTTAAAGTCTTACCATCTTTGCTTCGAGTTTTCCCATCTTTTCAGATGGAACCACTGTTCATCTTACATAGGTTGATTGATGTCTCATGTCTCCATAAATGTATAAAGCCAAACTGTGCTCTAACCACCTTGGGCACATGTCATCAGGACCTCCTGAGGCTGTGTAATGAGCATGTGTCCTCAACCTTGGCAAAATAAACTTTCTAAATTAACTGAGACCTGTCTCCAATTTTCAAGTTCATAAACTTCAGTAAAGGTCACTTTTCCTATGCTTTAGCAAAGAATCTGGCTGTATTGTGCCCTGCTCTAGGGATGCGTGGAACTTTGAACTTAAAAGGGATGATTTAGTGTATCTGACAGAAGAAATTTCTAAGCAGCAAAACATTCATTCAAGATGTGACCTGGCTACCTCTAACAACCTATGCTTCTATGCATGAGCAAAGAAATGACCTAAAACTGAAACTTTTATCTAAAAGGGAAGCAAAGTGTAAAAGTTTGGAAAATTTACAGCCTTGCCATGTAGTACAAAAGAAAAGCCCATTTTCAGGGGAGGAATTGAAGCAGCCTGCAGAACTGCTGCTTAACTAAAAGGAAGGCAAGCGCTGATAGCCAAGACAATGGGAGAAAGACCTCAAAGGCATTTCAGAGACCCTCATGACAGCCCCTCCCATCAACAGGCCCAGATGTCTAGGAGGGAAGAATGGTTTATTGGGCCAGGCCCAGGGCCCCTCTGCCCCATGCAGCCTCAGGAAACTGTTCCCTACATCCTAGCCACTCCAGCTCCAGCTGTAGCTCAAAGGGGCTCAGGTACACCTCAGGCTGCTGCTTCAGAGGGTGCAAGTTGTAAACCTTGGTAGCTTCCATATGGTGTTAAACGTGTAGGTGCAAAGAGTCCAAGAGTTGAGGCTTAGGAGCCTCTGCCTAGATTTTAGAAAATGTATGGAATAGCCTGAATGTCCAGGCAGAAGCCAGCTGCAGGTGCACAGCCCTCACGGAGACCCTTTACTAGGACAATGCAGAGGGAAAATGTGGGGTTGGAGCCCCCACACGGAATCCCCAATGGGGCACTGACTAGTGGAGCTATGAGAAGAGGACCACCATCCTTCAGACCCCAGAATTGTAGCTCCACCAACAGCTTGTATCATGCACCTGGAAAAGCCACAGACATTCAATGCCAGCCCATGAGAGCAGCCACAGGGGATGAACCCTGAAAAGCCACAGGGGCAGAGCTTCCCAAGGCTTTGGGAGCCCACGTTTTGCACCAGCATGCCCTGAGTGTGGGACAAGGAGTCAAAAGACATTATTTTGGAGCGTTAAGATTTAACTACTTTAAGCTCTCAAACCCCTGCTGACTTGCACAGGCCTGTAGACTCTTTCTTTGGCTGATTTCTCCCTTGGAATAGAAGTAATTACCCAATGCCTGCCCTGCCGAGTTTCAGACTTGCACGGGGCCTGTAGCCCCTTGGTTTTGGCCAATTTCTTACATTTGGAATGAAAGCATTTACCCAATGCCTCTACCCCCATTGTATCTTGAAAGAAACTAGCTTGTTTTGTATTCTACAGGCTCATAGCCAGAAGGGACTAGTCTTGCCTCAAAGGAGACTTTGGACTGTGGACTTTTGAGTTAGTGCTAGACTGAGTTAAGACTTTGGGCCATTGTTGGGAAAGCATGATTGTATTTTGAAATGTGAGAGGGGCATGAGATTTGGGAAGAGGCAGGGTGAAATGATATGGTTTGGTGTGTGTACGTGCCCAAATTTCATGTTGAAATGTAATCCCCAATGCTGGAGGCAGAAGGTGACTGAATCATGGGGGTGGTTTCTCATGAATTATTTAGCCCTATACCCCTAGTGCCATTCACATGATAGAGTTCTCATGAGACCTGGTTGTTTAAAAGTGTGGGCCAGGCATGGTGGCTCATGCCTGTAATCCCAGCACTTTGGGTGGCCAAGGCGGGTGGATCACAAGGTCAGGAGTTTGAGACCAGCCTGGCCAACATAGTGAAACCCCATCTCTACTAAAAATACAAAAATTAGCTGGGTGTGGTGGCACGCGCCTGTAGTCACAACTACTTGGAAGGCTGAGGCAGGAGAATTGCTGGAACCCAGGAGGTGGAGGTTGCAGTGAGCCAAGACTGTGCCACTGCACTCCAGCCTCAGTGACAGAGTGAGACTCCATCTGGAAAAAAAAAAAAAAATAGTATGAAGCACTTCCCCCATCTCTCAGTCCTGCTTTTGCCATGTAAGATGTCTCACTCTCCCTTTGCCTTCTGCCATGATTGCAAGTTTCTGAGACCTCCCCAGAAGCTGAGCAGGTGCCAGAATTATGCTTCCTGTACAGCCTGCAGAACCATGAGCCAATTAAACCTATTTTCTTTATAAATTATCCAGTACCAGCTATTTCTTTATAGCAGCACAAGAATGGACTAATACACCACATGATCTCACTCATAATGAGGCAATTCAAAAAGTCAATGTCAAAAAATAGAAAGTAGAATGGTGGTTACCAGAGGCTGCAGTGATTGTGGGAGTGGTGGTTATGGAGATTTTGGTCAAAGAACACAAAATTACTATCAGGCCGGAAGAATAAATTCAAGAGGGCTATTGTACAGCATAGGGACCATAATAAATGGCAATATGTTGCACTCTTGAGGAATGCTAAGAGAGTCAATGTTAAGTGTTCTCAACACAAAAATAATAACCATGTGAGTTGATACATATATATTAATTAGGTAGATTTAACCACTCCACAAGGTATATGTGCTTCAAGTCATCGTGTTGTACATACTGAATACATATAATTTTATCTGTCAATTTTTTAAAACTGTTAAATTAAAAAAAAAAGAAACATAACTTACAGCATCAGTATCTAAATCCTTGTGGTCCTCAGCTTCATCTTCTGTGTCCCGAATTCTTATGCAGGAGAATTTGATTGACTCCTTGCTTCACATACCCTCTCTAATTACCTGTGTCTTGGAGGGATTTCTCTGAGACAGCGGTTTCAAAGAAGGTTGACTCTAAGATGATGCCTGGGGGTATGAGATTTTAAAAGTATAACTTCAGTTTCACCTTCATTGCTTATTTCATTTACTTCTCATCTGGTAGGTTCGGGGTTTGCCCTACTTAAGAGTCTCATGTCCCACAAGACACTATATCTCTTGTAACAACTCCACAGGCTTCCAGGATTCACATGACAGACATACCCAATTACAAGAGTTAACACACTCAGGGAAGCCCAAATTACAGCACTCTCACCAGATATTTATGGGACATTTATAATTCCTCCGTGTTTAGTTGCAATTTATCAATCAGGGATGATATTACCATAGGCAATATTGACTGTAACATAGTTGACATTCTATCTTCAGGTATTTATGGGACATTTATAATTCCTTCCTGTTTGGTTGCAATTTATCATTCAGGGATAATATTACTGTAGACAATACTAACTGTAACATAGTTGACACTCTAGCTTCAGGTATTTATGGAACATTTATAATTCCTCCTTCTTTAGTTGCAATTTATCATTCAGGGATAATATTACTGTAGGCAATACTGACTGTAACATAGTTGACATTCTATCTTCATCTGATTTCCAGTGGAACAGAGAGAAAATTAAGTAAAGCTCACATTCTTAAGGTACAAAAGGAAAAGGCTTTATTAATTTTTACTAACTCTCCCCCACAGTTAGTTCTTCAATGTATTTACTGGCATTCACAGATTTGCTTTGAAGTTGCTCTCAAAGAAGTAAAACATGGGCCACGGCATATTAGTGGAGTTAGGCCACCTCCTCTCCCTTGCACTGCACCTACCTCCCAATTCTCCTGCCCAAGAATGTTTAGGGAATGTCTTGATTATCCAGAAATATCACAAATTGCACAGGACTCTTAAGTCCTATAGAAAAAAAACTATCCCTATTCACAGTTGAGATATAGATACTCATCTAATGGAGGGGTTCAAAAGAAGAGGTGTGAAACAAAGGAAGCTAAACTAAAAGGAGATACAGCTACATGAGTGAGAGGAAAAGATACCCAGGACTAACAAAGATGTTAGGGCCTGAGGTCACCTCACCCAGGAAGTGCAAGGGGTTGGGGGATTTCCCTTTCCTAGCCAAGGGAAGCCATGACAGACTGTACCTGGAGAAACAGGACACTCCTGCCCAAATACTGTGCTTGTCCCAAGGTCTTAGCAACTGTCAGACAAGGAGATTCTCTCCTGCGCCTGGCTCCGCGGGTCCCACACCCACAGAGCATTGCTCACTGCTAGCGCAGCAGTCTGAGATCAAACTGCAAGGTGGCAGCCTGGCTGGGGGAGGGGCATCCTCCATTGCTGAGGCTTGAGTAGGTAAACAAAGCAGCCAGAAAGCTTGAACTGGGTGGAGCCCACCACAGCTCAGCAAGGCCTACTGCCTCTATAGACTCCACTTCTGTGGGCAAGGCATAGCTGAACAAAAGGAAGCAGACAACTTCTGCAATCTGGCAGCTCTGAAGAGAGCAGTGGTTCTCCCAGCATGGTGTTTGAGCTCTGAGAACGGACAGACTGCCTCAAGTGGGTCCCTGACCGCTGTGTAGACTGGGAGACATCTCCCAGTAGGGGCCGACAGATACCTCATATAGGTGGGTGCCCCTATGGGACAAAGCTTCCAGAGGAAGGATCAGGCAGCAATATTTGCTATTCTGCAATATTTACTGTTCTGCAGCCTCTGCTGGTGATACCCAGGCAAACAGGGTCTGGAGTGGACCTCCAGCAAACTTCAACAGACCTGCAGCTGAGGGACCTATTAGAAGGAAAACTAACAAACAGAAAGGAATAGCATCAACATCAACAAGAAGGATATCTACACCAAAACCCCATCTGTAGGTCACCAACATCAAAGACCAAAGGTAGATAAAACCACAAAGATGGGAAGAAACAAGAGCTGAAAAACTGAAAATTCTAAAAACCAGAGTGCCTCTTCTCCTCCAAAGGATCGCAGCTCCTCACCAGCAATGGAACAAAGCTGGACAGAGAAAGACTTTGATGAGTCAACAAAACTAGGCTTCAAGAGGTCAGTAATAACACACCTCACCGATCTAAAGGAGCATGTTTTAACCCACCACAGAAAAAGCTAAAAACCTTGAAAAAAGGTTAGATGAATGGCTAACTAGAATAAACAATGTAGAGAAGACCTTAAATGACCTGACAGAGCTGAAAACCATGGCACGAGAACTTCATGACACATGCACAAGCTTCAATAGCTGATTCAATCAAGTGGAAGAAAGGGTATCAGTGATTGAAGATCAAATTAATGAAATAAAGTGAGAAGACAAGGTTAGAGAAAAAAAGAATAAAAAGAAACGAACAAAGCCTCCAAGAAATATGGGACTATGTGAAAAGACCAAATCTACATCTGATTGGTGTAACTGAAAGTGATGGGGAGAATGGAACCAAGTTGGAAAGCACTCTTCAGGATATTATCCAGGAGAACTTCCCCAACCTGGCAAGGCAGGCCAACATTCAAATTCAGGAAATACAGAGAACACCACAAAGATACTCTTCGAGAAGAGCAACCCCAAGACACATAATTGTCAGATTCACCAAGGTGGAAATGAAGGAAAAAATGTTAAGGGCAGCCAGAGAGAAAGTTCAGGTTACCCACAAAGGGAAGCCCATCAGACTAACAGCAGATATCTCAGCAGAAACCCTACAAGCCAGAAGAGAGTGGGCGACAGTATTCAACATTCTTAAAGAAAAGAATTTTCAACCCAGAATTTCATATCTAGCCAAACTAAGCTTCATAAGTGAAGGAGAAATGAAATCCTTTACCGACAAGCAAATGCTGAGAGATTCTGTCACCACCAGGCCTGTCCTACAAAGCTCCTGAAGGAAGAACTAAACCAGTACTAGCCACTGCAAAAACATGCCAAACTGTAAAGACCATCAATGCTAGGAAGAAACTGCATCAATTAACAGGCAAAATAACCAGCTAATATCATAATGACAGGATCAAATTCACACATAATAATATTAACCTTAAATGTAAATGGGCTAAATATTCCAATGAAAAGACACAGACTGGCAAATTGGATAAAGAGTCAAGACCCATAAGTGTGCTGCATTCAGGAGACCCATCTCACATGCAGAGACACAAATAGGCTCAAAATAAAGGGATGGAGGAAGACCTACCAAGCAAATGGAAAGCAAAAAAAGTAGGGGTTGCAATCCTAGTCTCTGGTAAAACAGACTTTAAACCAGCAAATATTAAAAGAGACAAAAATGGCCATTACATAATGGTAAAGGGATCAATTCAAAAAGAAGAGCTAACTATCCTAAATACATCTGCACATAATACAGGATCACCCAGATTCATAAAGCAAGTCCTACAAAGAGACTTAGACTCCCACACAATAATAATGGGAGACTTTAACACCCCACTCTCAATATTAGACAGATCAATGAGACAGAAAGTTAACAAGGATATCCAGGAATTGAACTCAGCTCTGCACCAAGTGGACCTAATAGACATCTACAGAACTCTCCACTCCAGATCAACAGAATATACATTATTCTCAGCACCACATCACACTTATTCTAAAACTGACCACATAATTGGAAGTAAAGCACTCCTCACCAAATGTAAAAGAACAGAAATCACAACAAATGGTCTCTCAGACCACAGTGCAATCAAATTAGAACTCAGGATTAAGAAACTCACTCAAAACTGTGCAACTACATGGAAATTGAACAACCTGCTCCTGAATGACTACTAGGTAAATAACAAAATTAAGGCAGAAATAAAGATGTTCTTTGAAACCAATGAGAACAAAGATACAATGTACCAGAATCTCGGGGACACATTTAAAGCAGTGTGTAGAGGGAAATTTATAGCACTAAATGCCCACAAGAGAAAGCAGGAAAGATCTAAAATCGACACCCTAACATCACAATTAAAAGAACTAGAGAAGCAAGAACAAACAAATTCAAAAGCTAGCAGAAGGCAAGAAATAACTAAGATCAGAGCAGAACTGAAAGAGATAAAGACACAAAAAACCCTTCAAAAAATCAATGAATCCAGGAGCTGGTTTTCTGAAAAGATCAACAAAATTGATAGACCACTAGCAAGACTAATAAAGAAGAAAAGAGAGAAGAATCAAACAGATGCAATAAAAAATGATAAAGGGGATATCACCACCAATCCCACAGAAATACAAACTACCATCAGAGAATACTATAAACAACTCTACGCAAATAAACTAGAAAATCTAGAAGAAATGGACAAATTCCTGGACACATACACCCTCCCAAGACTAAACCAGGAAGAAGTTGAATCTCTGAATAGACCAATAACAGGCTCTGAAATTGAGGCAATAATTAATAGCTTACCAACCAAAAAAAGTCCAGGACCAGATGGATTCACAGTCGAATTCTACCAGAGGTACAAAGAGGAGCTGGTACCATTCCTTCTGAAACGATTCCAATCAATAGAAAAAGAGGGAATCCTCCCTAACACATTTTATGAGGCCAGCATCATCCTGATACCAAATCCTGGCAGAGGCACAACAAAAAAAGAGAATTTTAGACTAATATCCCTGATAAACATCAATGCAAAAATCCTCAATAAAATACTGGCAAACCGAATCCAGCAGCACATCAAAAAGCTTATCTGCCATGATCAAGTTGGCTTCATCCCTGGGATGCAAGGCTGGTTCAACATACGCAAATCTATAAACTTAATCCATCACATAAATAGAACCAATGACAAAAACCACAATTATCTCAATAGATGCAGAAAAGGCCTTCGAAAAAATTCAACAGCCCTTCATGCTAAAAACTCTCAATAAATTAGGTATTGATGGGACGTATCTCAAAATAATAAGAGCTATTTATGACAAACCCACAGCCAATATCATACTGAATGGGCAAAAGCTGGAAGCATTCCCTTTGAAAACTGGCACAAGACAGGGATGCCCTCTCTCACCACTCCTATTCAACATAGTGTTGGAAGTTCTGCCCAGGGCAATCAGGCAGGAGAAAGAAATAAAGGGTATATGTGCCACATTTTCTTAATCCAGTCTATCATTGTTGGACATTTGGGTTGGTTCCAAGTCTTTGCTATTGTGAATAGTGCCACAATAAACACACGTGTACATGTGTCTTTATAGCCGCATAATTTATAGTCCTTTGGGTATATACCCAGTAATGGGATGGCTGGGTCAAATGGTAGTTCTAGTTCTAGATCCCTGGGAAATCACCACAGTGACTTCCACAATGGTTGAACTAGTTTACAGTCCCACCAACAGTGTAAAAGTGTTCCTATTTCTCCACATCCCCTCCAGCACCTGTTGTTTCCTGACATTTTAATGATGACCATTCTAACTGGTGTGAGATGGTATCTCATTGTGGTTTTGATTTGATAAGTTCATGTCCTTTGTAGGGACATGGATGAAACTGGAAACCATCATTCTCAGTAAACTATCGCAAGGACAAAAAACCAAACACTGCATGTTCTCACTCATAGGTGGGAATTGAACAATGAGAACACATGGACACAGGAAGGGGAACATCACACTCCAGGGACTGTTGTGGGGTGGGGGGAGGGGGGAGGGACAGCATTAGCAGATATACCTAATGCTAAATGACGAGTTAATGGGTGCAGCAAACCAACATGGCACATGGATACATATGTAACAAACCTGCACATTGTGCACATGTACCCTAAAACCTAAAGTATAATAATAAAAAAAGAAGAAAAAACATAAAAAAAGAGAAAAAAAGAAATAAAGGGTATTCGATTAGGAAAAGAGGAAGTCAAATTGTCCCTGTTTGCAGATGACATGATTGTGTATCCAGAAAACCCCATCGTCTCAGCCCAAAATCTCCTTAAGCTGATAAGCAACTTCAGCAAAGTCTCAGGATACAAAATCAATGTGCAAAAATCACGAGGATTCCTATACACCAATAACAGACAGAGAGCCAAATCATGAGTGCACTCCCATTCACAATTGCTTCAAAGAGAATAAAATACCTAGGAATCCAACTTACAGGGGATGTGAAGGACCTCTTCAAGGAGAACTACAAGTCACTGCTAAACAAAATAAAAGAAGACACAAGCAAATGGAAAACCTTTCCATGCTCATGGAGAGGAAGAATCAATATTGTGAAAATAGCCATAATGCCCAAGGTAATTTATAGATTCAATGCCATCCCCATCAAGCTACCAATGACTTTCTTCACAGAATTGGAAAAAACTACTTTAAAGTTCATATGGAACCAAAAAAGAGCCCGCATTGCCAAGACAATCCTAAGCCAAAAGAACAAAGCTGGGGGCATGATGCTACCTGACTTCAAACTATACTACAAGGCTACAGTAATTAAACAGCATGGTACTGTTACCAAAACAGAGATATAGACCAATGGAACAGAACAGAGGCTCAGAAATAACACCACACGTCTACAACCATCTGATCTTTGACAAACCTGACAGAAACAAGAAATGGGGAAAGGATTCCCTATTTTAAAAATGGTGCTGGGAAAACTGGCTAGCCATATGTAGACAGCTGAAACTGGATCCCTTCCTTAAACCTTATACAAAAATTAATTCAAGATGGATTAAAGACTTACATGTTAGACCTAAAACCATAAAAACCCTAGAAGAAAACCTAGGCAATACCATTCAGGACATAGGCATGGGCAAGGACTTCATGACTAAAACACCAAAAGCAATGGCAACAAAAACCAAAATTGACAAATGGGATCTAATTAAACTAAAGAGCTTCTGCACAGCAAAAGAAACTACCATCAGAGTGAACAGGCAACCTACAGAATGGGAGAACATTTTTGCAATCTACCCATCTGACAAAGGGCTAATATCCAGAATCTACAATGAACTCAAACAAATTTACAAGAAAAAAACAAACAACCCCATCAAAAAGTGGGCAAAGGATATGAACAGACACTTCTCAAAAGAAGACATTTATGCAGCCAACCGACACATGAAAAAATGCTCACCATCACTGGCCATGAGAGAAATGCAAAACCACAATGAGATACCATCTCACACCAGTTAGAATGGTCATCATGAAAAAGTCAGGAAACAACAGGTGCTGGAGAGGATGTGGAGAAGTAGGAACACTTTTACACTGTTGGTGGGACTGTAAACTAGTTCAACCATTGTGTAAGACAGTGTGGTGATTCCTCAGGGATCTAGAACTAGAAATACCATTTGACCCAGCCATCCCATTACTAGGTATATACCCAAAGGATTATAAACCATGCTGCTATAAAGACACATGTACACATATGTTTACTGTGGCACTATTCACAATAGCAAAGACTTGGAACCAACCCAAATGTCCATCAATGATAGACTGGATAAGAAAATGTGGCACATATACACCATGGAATACTATGCAGCCATAAAAAAGGATGAATTCATGTCCTTTGTAGGGACATGGATGAAGCTGGAAACCATCATTCCCAGCAAACTATCACAAAGACAAAAAACCAAACACCGCATGTTCTCACTCATAGGTGGGAATTGAACAGTGAGAACACTTGGACACAGGAAGGGGAACATCACACACAAGGGGCCTGTTGTGGGGTAGAGGGAGGGGGGAGGGATAGCATTAGGAGAGATACCTAATGTAAATGACGAGTTAATGGGTGTAGCACACCAACATGGCACATGTATACATATGTAACAAACCTGCACATTGTGCACATGTACCCTAGAACTTAAAGTATAATAATAATAAAAAAAGATACATGCATGTGTATGTTCACTGTAGCACTATTTAAAATACTGAAGATGTGGAATCAACCTAAATGCCCATCAATGACAGACTGGATGAAGAAAATATGGTACATATACACTATGGAATACTATGCGGCCATAAAAAGGAACAAGATCATGTCCTTTGCAGGGACATGTATGGAGCTGGAAGCCATTATCCTCAGCAAACTAACACGGAAACAAAAAAAAAAAAAAAAACACCACATGTTCTCACTTATAAGCGGGAGCTGGTGATGAGAATACATAAACATATGAAGGGGAACAACACACACTGGGGCCTGTTGCAGGGGTGGCCGGGTGGAGGGAGAGCATCAGGAATAGTTAATTTGATGCCAGACTTAGTACCTAGGTCATGGGTTGATCTGTTCAGCAAACCACCATGGCACACATTTACCTATATAACAAACCTGCACATCCTGCACATGTACCCTGGAACTTAAAATAAAAGTTGATTAAAAAAAAAAAAGAGAGAAAGTCTGAAAGAGATAAGTCTTTGAAGCAGACACTGCTGTCTGTGTTCCAAGATCTGGGGTAAGTTAGCATGGTAAGTCTCAGGTTTTTCACCTATAAAACAGAAATACCACCTCCAGGGCTGTTGAGATAATCAGAAATACATGAAGCATCAAGCATGTGGTTGGCCCATGGGAGGCACCAACTGACAACCATTTGTATATAGAGCTGCCATTAGATTATTTTTTAAAGTAGTACTTCTCAAACTTAAATATGCATAGGAATCACCTGCAGATCTTGTTAGAATGCAGATTCTGATCGCACATATCTGGGTAGGGCATGAGTTTCTGCATTTCTAACGAGCTCCCAGGTGACACTGCTGTTGCCGGTCCATGGACCACACTTTGTGCAACACCATTTCAAGCCATTCTAAAATTTCGCTTTAGCCACTGGGTACAAGAGATCATACAATTTCAATCTATGGGTTTAATCATAGCCAAAACAGAAAAGGTGTAATTATAACCATGAGAACTGTTAGCCTTAAATGGAACATAACCCACTTGTGTTAATCATCACTAATACACTTAACTGCCTGAGGTTCCTAGGGCAGAGGTATACAAGAGAGAAAGTGCGGAATGAAAAATATTTAGGATAGATAAGGATTTCAGTATCATAGGAAACCTAAGAAGAGATAAAAATTGCACCATCATTAGAGAATGAGGAAACACAGCAGAGCCTAAGGGACTATCACTAAGTAATTCATGACATTAATACAAAATTAATGTAATCTGCTTGAAGATGTCTCCTATGTACATTATGCAGGGTAGTGGTGTGAAATACTGTACATGGTGTTTATTATCTGTTGAAGGGAACAGAAACATACATGAAGATACTAAGCAGTAAAAATGTGACTAAATCCTTCTCAGTAATGGGAAAGCTTTTTAAAATTTTATTAAATAAAAAATAAATAAAAATAAAAATTTTAAAAGAGAATGCTCAAAACTCAGCAAGAAGATAACCAATAAAGCAATGCATGAAGGACTTGATGACACTTCACCAAAGAGGATATAAAATGATGTTCAGCATTAGTCATTAGGGAAGTGAAAATTAAAACCTCAAGGAAATACCACTACAAACTTATTATGATGGCTAAAATAAAAAAAAAAACTTGACAATACCAAGTCCTGACAAGGGTGTAAAGTAACTAAAACTTTTATACATTACTTATGGAAATGCAAAAATAGTACAGTAACTCGGGAAAAAAAAGCTTGGCAATTTCTTAAATAAACATACACTTATGATTTGAGCAATCTCATTTGCTGGTATTTATCCTAGAAAAATAAAAAACTTATGTTCACACATAAACCTACATATGAATGTTTAGAGAAGTATTATTCATAATTTCTAAAATCTGGGGGTAAAATACATTCAACAAATAAACTGTGAAACAGCCATACAATGGAATACCACTCAGCAATATAAAGCACTGATGCACATAACATAAATGCAATATGCTAAGTGAAAGAGGGTAGACTGCAAAGGTTACATACTATATGATATCATTTGTATATGGCTTTCTGGAAAAGGCAAAACTCTAGGGATGGAGAACATTAGTGGTTGCCAGGGGATAGGTCTTGGGGAGGGGAAGGGGAAGCACTGGGGAATTCTTTGAGGTGCTGGAATTCTTCTGTATCCTATTTGTGATGGTGGATACAATAATTTGTGCATCATAGATATCAAAGAAAGCAGATTTTATTGTCTGTAAATTTTTAAAATTAGCCTAATCGTTTCACTTTTTAACACAAAGGCTACACTGTCTTCCAATTTCAGAGTAAAACCCAAAGCTGTTACAATGATCTAGGAGACCCTATGAACTGGCCTCTTATTACCTCTCTGACCCCATCTTTTACTATACCCCCTTGATGATTATTTTCCAGCCACACTGGCCTCTTGACTTATCTCGAACTGGAAAGGAATACTCTTTCCTCTGGCTGACTCTTTCACCAAACAGCTCCATGCTTATTCACGCTCTCAACCTTTTCAGGTTATTTCAAATGTTACCTTCTCAGTAAGGCTTTCCCTGAAAACCCATTCTAAATGCGATCAAACCCTTATAATCACTTTCTTTTCTACTTTGAGTTTCCCCTTGGCACATAAATACATCAAAAGTATAAGTTTTTTTGTTTCTTCCCATGATAAGGTAAGGTCCAGTAACACACGGATTTTGTTTACTATTTTTCTCACTCCAGTATTCCCAGAGCCTGAAAGAATGTCTTGCATATACTAGGCACTTAGTAAATATTTCCTGGATGGAAGATGCAAGATTAAGTGTTTGTGGAAAATCCTTTTCCTTCTGTGTATAGGCTATGCTCTTTCTTGCTATTCCCTTATTTATTCTAACTGAAAGGAACATGAACTGTGAGCATAAGGACAAAACCAATATGGTTAAGGAAAATAAATGCAAAGAACAAAGTAGAGAAAGCACAGGTCCCTGGTGGCATGAATGATTCACTGCACTAGCCCTATTCTGCCTACCTCAGCCTTCGTTATATGATAAAGACAAGGCACTATTAATTAAACAGCTGTAGGTGGCATTGGTTCCTTAAAAATTATGTAAAAAGAAATCAAAATACAAATGACTTATTTTCTGGGCACTTCAGTGAATTAAAACCCTGTGTAAAATAATCCTCCTACAGGTTTATCAATCCAGCTAGTTTTTGTCCATATCAGGATTTCTGATTCTTTTCTGAAAAATCTAAAGTTACCATACAGTAACATACAACTAAAGTCACACTAATTTGAGTGAAAATATTTATTTTGTTTCTTGACTCAGGCCCTAAGGAAAAGCCTGTATCAGGTTACAAAGTACCCAACAAAGTCTTTAAAAGATTTATTGTGCAGACATCAAGAGACTGAACAAAAAGAGGTTAAGGCTGCAGAATCAAAAGTGATATTTTACGCTCCATCCACTGTGACAAAGGGTATCACAGTCATGAAAGAGAAAGCTGGTTACAGCTTGAGATAAACCAAAATTATTAAATATCTCCCTTTCTAGTTCTGGCTCCTCAAATAATAAAGTTTTGAGCACTTTAATAAGCTAGACTCCTCAGTAAAAAGTAAATTTATCCCTGGATTTTACAGTGGTGCTGTCCCAGGATATGTCTTGACCTTTGCGAATATTGTATTTCTCCACGATAAATAAACTTATGGGCATAATCATGTGTGGCTTAATGATGGGGATATGTTCTAAGAAATGCATTTTAGGTGATTTCATCATTGTGTGAATATCATAGAGTGTACCTACACAAACCTAGATGGTACAGCCTACTACACACCTACGCTGTACGTTATAGCTGATTGCTCCTAGGCTACAAATCTGAACAACATGTTACTGTACTCAATATTGCAGGCAATTGTAACAGAATAGTATTTGTGTATTTAAACACATAAAAGGTACAGTAAAAACACAGTATTATAATCTTACGGAATCACCATGTTATATGCATTGACTGAAAAATCCTTATGTGACATGTGACTATACTTGGGACCTTGGTAATTTTGTGGTAAATCAACAAATCAAGAAGCGAAATCAAAATAGGCAACATAATAAACAGAGTTCAAGAATATGATACGTGTAAGTTTACAAACGAAAACTGGACATAAACTGGCAAAAATAAACATGCTCGGATTTTAGGGGTTCCTAACCCACAGACTCTATCCGCTAATGGGAAAAGGTAAAACTCAGGAAACCAGAGAGCAGCGCCCTGAAACCTGGCGGGTCTGGCCGAATGTCCGATTAGCCCGAGCAGCTACACTGAACGCTGGGGAAGATGCACCAGAATCCCGGGGTAGAAGCCAGATTTCCAAAGGAAGAAAGCTAGGCCCTAGGACTGTGGAGATTCTGTAGGAACCTAAGCGATGCTCACAAGAACAGAAGAACGGCTCATGAGAGGAACAAAAAGCTGTACAAGGAAGAGAAAGCTACCTTTCCACCCAATAACTCAACTCGGCGACCAAGAAAACCAGGGACGCGAAGGGCTCGCGTCATCCTGCAGCGCCGAGACCACAGACACTAGAAAGCGACGCCTCCGGTGGGACGACTGGAGGTCACGTGGTACACTGTTCGCCACCTTTCCCTTCTGGCGGAAAAAGCCATAGAGTCAGGTTGACAAGGCCTGAGAGAAATATGCCTGTATTAAATAATTGTGTATAGGTATACAATAAAAACTGATTGTCTCTAAGTCTCTGTTTTGCTTTCACCTTTTCTTACAAGTGTCTTAGTTTGACATTGCCCACACAAAAGATGGCTGCACGGAAGCGGAGTCCTACCACGGAGTCTCAGGCCTAGAAGGGCCCGTGGGTGGGTTCTGTGGGCTGGGAACAGCCTTATTACCCGGCTCAGCATAGGAAGTTCAGGGCGGGACCAGAGATTGGCCATTCTGCGACTGCGCAAAGATGGTGGAAGAGGAGAACATCCGCGTGGTTCGTTGCGGCGGCAGCGAGTTGAACTTTAGGAGAGCTGTGTTCTCTGCAGATTCTAAGTATGAGGGGCACCGCGCTTTGTCGGCTAAGGGGTGGGGCGTGAGTGTCTCGAGGGTCGGGGAGAAGGAACTGTCAGCCGCGTTCGGACTCGCCCGTCTGGCGGATATCGGCTTTGGGTAGAGCACGCGCCTGTGGGGTATCTCCAGGGTACCTGGGAGGTCCGGTTAGCACTGCAGGTTGGGGTGCGCCCCCCGATTTCTGGACAGTTTACCTGCAGGTAGATTGAAAGGCCCTGGAGCCGGTCTCCGTGTTGAGGATCTGGAAGGTGCTCGGGCGGCTGGAAAATGGCCCAGGCGTGGATGTGTATGCCAGTACCTTTGCAGTACCTACTCTTTCGTACAGAATCATGTTTTAGAGTGACTAAAACCTAAAACTATTCCGCTTTTTCTACCCACTCCTCACCCCTGAAGCATAGTGCATAGAGCATAGTGCAGTCTTTTTGGAACTTTACATGAAAACAGATGTTAGATTCTTTATGAGATAAAAATACGCTAAGACTTGGTCTCTTTTCTCAGTGTGGTTGGAAACCAAACCACTCCCTGGCTTCAAAATCCACTTCTTACATTATGAAACCTTTGTAAGTTTCTTAATCTTTGCCTCAGTTGCCATCATCTGTAAAGGGGGATAATATTTAGTTCATCTCACGTGGTTATTGGGAGGATTAAATGCCTCAATATGTTAAAACTACAGACAACAGTGCCCGGCACATAATGGCTCAATGTATGTAGCTGTAATCATTACTACTGTATTGTCAGGTTTTCAAATAACTTCAGGTAGAGTGACAATAAAATCAAAAAACCCTTTCTGTGTTAGAAGAGTAGAGATAGTGTTTTATGAAAGTTTGTAGCCTCCACAATATTCTTTTTTTTTTTTTTTTTTTGATACAGTCTCACTCTGTCACCCAGGCTGGAGTGTAGTGGCTCGATCTAGGCTCATTGCAACTTCCTTCTCCCTGGTTCCAAGCAATTCTGGTGCCTCGGCCTCCTGAGTAGCAAGTATTATAAGCACGGGCCACCACGCCCGCTAATTTTTATATTTTTAGTAGAGAGAGGGTTTCGCCATGTTGGCCAGGCTGCCCTGGAACTCCTGGCCTCAAGTGATCTGCCCACCTGAACCTCCCAAAGTGAGGCGATTACAGTGAGCAATTTATGAAAGAGCTTTCATAAATTGCCTTAGAAGCCAAAAAAAAAAAAAGAGTCCTTTGGCTTTGTTGACATTGATCTGATGAATCAAAGGAAGAAACAGGCTTTAAGAGGCTGTCACACTGTGACACTTCGGACTCATATCCATGTAACCAGTTTCTTCAGTGTACTGTTCCTATACCTTATTCATTATAATGAGGTCCATTGTGTGTTTGATTTGCTAAGCCCAACAATTCATTTTTTAAGTACTTGTCAACTGTATATTATGTATAACATGCTGCAATGACAAAAACTAAGATAATTTTAATATTGATCCTGCCTTTGAGGAGCTTACAGTCTAGTGAGGAAAAGGAATACTCAGTAACAGATTTTTCTTACTGTGGTACTGTAGGAAGGAGCTCATAAGAAGAGATTACTTCCCAAACTAAGAAGGATGGAGAAGATTGCTGAGCAAATGACATTCGTGCTAGGCCTAGATGATATTTTAAGTGGGGAATATGGACAGAAGACATTTCAGGTGGGGAGGACAATGTAAGCAAGAAAGAAGTGATTTCTGTTGAACAGGCTGGTACAGTTAGCTAGTAAGAATGGTATATATTAAGGGAGGTAGTGGGAAATGAGGTTGGAAAGGACACATGCAGCCAGTTGTTGGTTGTTGTATGGACCAAAGAGAATGGTTTTTTAATTCTTTAAGCGGACAGCAGTAATCAGTTGTAATTTGATTGTGTTTCTTCAATAATGTTAACCTGAAAACTGTAAAACTCTATGATACATGTTGGTGAGTGGAGAAATGAGAGCTGGGTAGGCTGGTGTACTCAAAGTACAGTGATGGCATAGAAGAGGGAGTTACATAGTCAGTTTTCCCTTCATAGTTGTTCTTGCAGCAATGGCAAGAGTTTGCCTCGCCATTGATACTGGGGGATGGAATGCCAGGCAAACAAGCTTGAAATCTGGGGGCCTTGAAAACTGGGGGGATTGAGCCTTCTATGTAAAGTCAGTGTAATTGCAGCATAGGGTATAAGAGATGGCAGGAAAAGACTCTGGAAGAATAGAGACCAGGGGTTAGAAGACCAGTGCAGGCATCCAAGCAAGAAATCACTTTTGCCCAAACTAATATTGAACATAGAGAAAAGAGACAGGGTTTTAGAGTGATTTTACAGTCAGTGTCAATGGGGAGATAGAGTTCAGTTTGGGGATTATTAACTCTAAGGTACCTGTAAAACAACCAGGTGGATATAGCTAGTAGTAGGTAGAAATTCAGGACTGAAGTTTGGAGAGCTTGGTCAAGATTTAGAGATTTTTTTTTTGTCATCTATATATGAGCTAATAATTAAAACCATTTATCTAACAAATGACAGGATTTTAATGAACTCAGCAAAGATTTGAATATTATCTACAAGGTACCACAAGGGGTTGGCTGCCTTATACAAAGAGGAATAATTTTGTATTTTACCTCAAGGTGCTTATCAAGAAAGCCAAAATCATAAAAAGACAGACTTGTGGAATTTTGGTGGCTTCCTCTTGAAACTAGAACAAAAACTCTGTTCTGGGTACTTGAGGAGGTTGTTCTGAGGGGCATGTGGGTATACATGTAAGTTCCTGGTGTTCCCGTATTAGATATTACTGACTCTCAGTCCAGTTCTGTTTGCATCCCATTCTACGGCATCCCACAGTTATATGGTGCTACGAATTATTGCACTGGGGTTGTTAGGGTAGAGAAAACTGAAACAATGAGTCATCCGTGCCTTTCACTTTCCTAAATTGCCCACAAGCTAATGACCCAAACTCAGTATTTTTCCCTTACAGATCATTCTGAGTATTGCTGCTGTAACAATTTTCCTAAGTTGTTACTGTTATAACATTATTACTCTAACTCTTATTCCTAGTCTTGCTCAGAACTTTGTAACAGTTTTTTGTTGCCGCCTTAACTATAGCTCCTCTATGTGGCTTTCAGTCCCTTCTCTGATATAGCTCAACTCTTCCTACCCAACTGTTTCCTGATACTACCCATTATAGACACTTTGCTTGTCAGATAAGTACATTATCTATGTCTTGTACATAATCATACTATTTCCTTGCTTTTGCTTATGTTGCTATTTTTTCTTCCCACCCCTTAAATCATACATCCTTCAGAGTCTAGTTTAAATCTTGGTTCCGACTTGAAACATCCCTACTTTCTTACTTCTTCACTTTCTCAACAAAGGTGAATCCTGTGCGACAGGTGTTGTGGTGGGTGCATTACACACCTTCCAGTCTACAAGGTTAAGGTATTATCCCTATTTAGTGAGTGCTTACTGTGTATGCTAAGCTTGTATTTGCATGCAATGTTTCACTCAAACTCTATGAGAACGTGTTATTTGCATTTTACAGTGGCTAACTGTAAGTGGAGATGTGAAGTTTAAAGAGGTTAAGTAAATTCTCCCCCATTCAGCTAATGCATAATAAAGCTGGCATTTGAATCCATTTGTGTTTGACTTATTATTGCTTCTAATAAGTGAAAACACAGTGTCTCACCTCAAAGACTCACAATCTGGTAGAGGAGAAACATAGTACACAGACAGTCTTAATGCCTTGTGGTAAGTTCTTAGATGGAGCTAAGCCCACTGTCATGTAGAAGCACATTAGGACGGGTGCTGATCTAGAATGAGAAGATGAGGAAGGGCTTCCGGGAGAAAATTCTGAGCTGAATCTTAAAGCAGTAGTCAAGAGTTCTGAGAAATGGGAAAGACTGAAAAACTGTCACTGATTGGAAGGTTCTGAGAAGACATGACAGCTTATGTGGTATGCTGGATTGGGGTCTAGGAACATAAGAAAGACATTAATGGAAAAAGTGAAGAACTCCAAATAAATTATGTAGTCAATAGTCATGTACCAGTGTTAATATCTTAGTTTTGACTAACGTGCTGTGCTTATGTAAGGTGCTAACATTTGTGGAAGCTAGGTGAAGTGTATACAGGAACTCTGTAATTCTTCTGTAAATCTAAAATTATTTCAAAATTAAAGGTTAAATAAGCCTACTCTTAGGAAATAAAGTAATTAAAAAACGTGTTCTATGTAGATAGCAGAGAGTGCAAAATCATGGAGAGAAAGTTGACTTTGAAGGGTTGCATTTAAGCAATTGAAGCCATTGTTCTATGCTGAGAAACAAGAAGAGAGGACATTCCTTTTTTCTGAGGAAGCTTATCAGAATCAATTAGGTAAAGTTTTCTTGGCCAACAGTAGCCCCCTACCCACTACTGTCTCAAGGAAGCCATATCTAAAGGACCTCTTCATATTGATAGGGTGTGTCTGGGGGATGGGGGAAATTGTTGGAGTTATGAACTATTTTAGTAGAGCACAGCGTTAAGTGAAAAAGTAGTTCAAGTTAGACTGGCATCAGACTACCAAAGCCTTAAGAATTTGGATCATTTCCTAAAGGCAGAGGGAAAACATTGAAGGATTTTAACTTTATCTGAGGAAGTAATATGGTCAAATTTGCAAAATTAGTCTGGTGTGACTATGAAAGCTGCATTGAAGGACTGTACCTGGAGACTGTAGGAAGCCCTGAAGAGTGGTCCAGGATGGAGATGTTAAGCCTCTGAACTGAAGTACTCGTGGGAATGGAGAAGAGGCTCCAGCCAAAGGGCAGGTTATATATCGCAAATGCTTTGTTGCTCATACATTCTTGATCTTATACCATTTCATACAACCATGCCTCCTGGCTGATAGCACCTACAAGATTCCATTGATTATAAGATGCATCCTAATTTCAAAGAGATGAACATGTGAAAATCAAGTGTCTTGAACTAATAAAATAGGATAGTAGTGGCCCCAGTTTGCAACAAATTCACTTTTAGTGTGTTGTAATACAGTAGCTCTCCCTTGTCCACAGAGGATATGTTCCAGGACCCTCAGCAGATGCCTAGAACCACAGGTAATACCAGACGCTCTATATAGTAAGTGTTTTCCTATACATACATACCTATGATAAAGTTTAAGTTATAAATTAGGCACAGATTAACATCAATAACTAATAAAATAGAACAATTAGAACAATATGTCAGCATCACTACTCTTATACTTTGGGGCCATTATTAAGTAAAGTAAGGGTTACTTGAACATAAGTACTTCAGTACAGCAATAGTGGATAGGATAACCTAGACAGTTTCTACATGACTAACGGGCAGGTGTGTCTACAGCGAGAATGCTGGAAAAAGGAATGATTCATGTCTCAGGTGAGACAAAGGAATTCATCACTACTGAGAATGGCATACAATTTTAAACTTATGAATTGTTTCTGGAATTTTCCATTTAATATTTTCAGATTGATCTTGACTGTAGGTAATTAAAACCAGGGAAAGTGAAACCATAAATAAGAGAGTACTGCTATAAATATAATAGGCACGGAGCAAATATTTTTTACTTGGAAGATACAAGAAGATTTATATTTCTGCACCTTGTTCTGTGATAATATCATGAGAGTAGTCAAACAGTGCCCCAAATAGCTTAACTGCTTTTAGTAATTTAGTAGCTGCTGCTACATGGAAGAAATCCACAAATCCAGAAAGACAAAGCAAAGCCAGCATTTCAGCAACAAGAAACAAAAATGGAATAAAGTCTTTGTATTTTTCTGTACAAAAGGTACAGACCTCACCAACTGGAGCAGAACCTTTCACTTACCATTTGTAAGCTGGTGTTGCCAGTGAACCATGGAGATGTTGGGGACATGGAAAAACACTGCTGTTGGCAGTACTATTGAAGAGTAATAGTTGATAGTGACTAGCACAGTGTCTGCATCCATTTAATAAGCAGGCAACTTGGTTAAGTTGGCTGTTTTTGCAGGATAATTCCATTTATAGCCTCTGTCTACAAACAGGCAAGAGATGTGATACTGGCATCATTAATCTTTTCTGAGTTAATAATCTCTTCTGAGTTAATGAACTGATGGGTCATAGATGTCCCCATAGACAAAAGGCACACAAATTTGAGTATACAATTCTTAAACTATGCCAAAAGAAATGTCTGTTGCATTTTTATCATGGACAGTAAAAAGATCCTACTACCTACTGAGTATGTGATATGATTTGGCTGTGTCCCTACCCAAATCTCATTTTGAATTGTAGCTCCCATAATGTCCACATCTTGTGGGACCCAATTGGAGATAACTGAATCATGGGGGCAGTTTCCCCATACTGTTCTTGTGGTAGTGAATAAGTCTCACGAGAGCTGATGGATTTATAAAGGAGAGCTCCCCTGTACAAGTTCTGTTTTTGCCTGCCACCGTGTAAGACATGCCTTTCGCCTTCTACCATGATTGTGAAGCCTCCCCAGCCACATGGAACTGTGAGTCCATTAAATGTCTTTCCTTTATAAATTTGAAGAGGGAGATGGTAAGGTTTTGAATGAGATACGAAAAGCACCTAGGTGCAATGGCTCCCACCTTAATCTCAGCATTTTGGGAGGCCAGGCAGGTGTATCACTTGAGGCCAGGAGTTCAAGACCACTGAAACAATGATGAAAAATGTCTTTTTCAGCAGTGTGAAAACAGGCTAATACAGTATGTAAAACTTACTTTTCTTTCTTTTTTTTCCAGGTATATCTTCTGTGTCTCTGGAGACTTTGTTAAAGTTTATAGCACAGTTACAGAAGAGTGTGTACACATACTGCATGGACACAGAAATCTGGTGACTGGAATCCAACTTAACCCCAACAACCATCTACAGGTGTCAAACAGTTTATATCTGAATACTTTAAGATTGGCTTTGTTCTTGACAGAAAAATTTGAATTGAATTTGACTGAGAAACTTTCCAGGTTATAAGTAAAATATTTGCTTATTTTCAGTTGTAGGGTATTTTTCACTTGCTAAATTACATTGCGTATAGCGTATTCTGTGAACCATTTGTTCCACAGAATGCTAATAGGTGTTACTTGAGAAGGATATTCTTGGCTGTATGAGTTTCTGAAATTCAGGGCTAGGCACAGTTAAATGTATTTGTTGATTGTAGGTCTTCTTAGGTTCCCTTATATGCATTGCGAATATCCAAAAGTGGTATGTAGTATTTGGTGTTTCTCAAACTTACTTGACTTGTGAACCGTTTGGTTTCTGGAACACGTTTTGAAAAATGTTGGCCAGGAGGTATTGATTTGGTAGATATGTTCCTTTAGAAGTAAGGCTCTGGCTTACTCTAGATATTGCCTAGTCTTAAGACCAGTGTCTAGATAAGAAAATTTGTTTGGTGAGTGGCTCAACTAGTTAGTTTCAAGACAAATTGGGGAATTTAATTTAGTCCAGATTTTCCCATGTCCCCCACAAAGCAGCCCTTCTTTCTCAGTATTTAAGAATAATGAAATAGTCATGTTAATTCTGTTCTTAAGTTTCGGCACATCTACTAAAATTTTATCTCAACAATATTTTGTTCTTGCTCTCATTTTTAATCCAATTCCATTTTCCTGGATTAGTCACAGCCAACTTCAAAGTTACTGATTAAGGATGGATTTGCATTGCCATTCACTTTTATTCCAAAGGAAATAAAGTAGCACCAATCTTTTCTTTCGAAAATTAAATGAGCTACTTCTAAAAATCAAAGTTAAATAACTTTTCTGCGGGATCCAAGTATATATTTTATGCTTGCCGTCCTCTGAGGGTTTGACAAAAGTTTATCGCTGTGTGTAGTATTTGAAAGTTTTTAATAGCAAAACTATTATTTTGTTAAAATTGAAATTTGTGAAGTCCATATACTAAGTTTTATAGCCAAAAAAACGTATACACAATTCATAAAAGCTTTGTTTCAGATGACTGAAAGTGAATAAAATTAGAGAAGGGCAGTTTTATCAGTAGATTTGGTTGAGGTGCAGGGGCAGCAGTTCTGGACTTAGGAGTCACAGTATTGTGTATTAACCTTTGTTTTGACAGTAATTATATGTTTGACTTGTTACATTTTACTAGTCCATATTTATGATTCTCATATGCAGTAATTGTGATAGAAATTTCCTAGTTTGTATAATTTTTTGACTTGGATAGATAATATGGTTTTACTCCAACATTTTTACATTCCTCTTCTCTGAGTCCATGTCTCCATTTGCAGAAATCCTAAAATTGCCACTTTCTTTAAAAATATTAAAATTCTTTGTAAACATTATAAGCAAAGTATTTTCCTATAACAACGACAAACAAAAAATCTAGCGGAAACTTAGTATGAATAAAACTAAGTACACTAGGACAAAAATAAACCTATGTGTTAGTAAGGTCTTCTGGTGCTATCAAAGTATGGTCCACAGACCAGTGTCCTAAACCGTTAGTTACCATTCTGTATGAGAGTACAGAATGTGAGTGTCACAAAACACGTTGACACTGCCACAGCATCCAAGCACATTATAATTTCTATTGTATTTTGTGAAAGTATTGGTCCTTGATGGATTGGAAGAAATTTTTTTTAAGCAGAATATTCTTCAGTCACTTGAGAAGCACTCCCTTAATACTCATATAAGGTGAAAGGAGTTTGGCTAATAAAACTGAGTAAACAGTTCTGGCAGGAAGAGCAACAAGCTCTTGTGTGGGTGTTTTTTTTTGTTTGTTTGTTGTTTTTTGTTTTTTTGTTTTTTTTTTTTTTGGAGAGTCTCATTCTGTCTCCCAGGCTGGAGTACAGCGACGTGATCTCAGCTCACTGCAACCTCAGCCTCCCGAGTAGCTAGGATTACAGGGATGTGCCACCACGCCTGGCTAATTTTTGTAGGGGTTTCGTCATGTTGGCCAGGCTGGTCTCGAACTCCTGGCCTCAAGTGGTGCACCTGCCTGGGCCTCCCAAAGTGTTGAGATTACAGGTGTCAGCCACTGCACCTAGGTGCTTTTCATATCTCATTCAAAACCTTACCATCTCCCTCTTCAAGATAGAAAGTTGACTTTTTTCCTCTCTCTCTTAGTTAAAACTTGAAATGGATGGATCTGCTTCTTGCAGAAAGCTGTGAAAAGCTTGTTTTGCAGAAGCAATATAAATAAATGACTCTACCTCTTTAAGGTTAACAGTGAATTAATGAATAGAAAATGCCCCTGATCAACATTTAATTATTCATTCGATATCTTGATGAATTTCTTTTTTTTAATCAATTTTGTATTGTTTTACCCTTTTAGCTGTATTCTTGTTCCCTTGATGGCACAATTAAACTGTGGGACTATATAGATGGCATCTTAATAAAGGTATGTGGATTGATCTTTACTTTTTCTTGTGTGAAAAAAAAAAAGGCAATGTAATTTAATGGTAGATGTACTGTTTCTTTCTATAAGGCCAAATATTTAAATAGACTTCCTAAACAAGTTACAAAATAACATCAAAAAATTAATTTGACTATATAAAAATTTTCCACTTATAGAAGACAAGTTAAAGCTGGAAGAAGATATTTACAAAAGATATTATTCCAAATATACAAAAATCTTCCCAAAAACCAATAAGGAAAAACTAATAGCCTGGTAGAAGAAATTGGCATAAAGTAGGAATATGTGAATTCACAGAAAAGAAATACAAGTAGCTAATAAATATGAAGAGATGCTTAAACTCATTAATAAAGAAATCTAAATTAAAACAAATGACACAATATTTCCCTTCATAAATTTAGCCAAATTGTAGATTGAAAAAAAATCTAGCGATAGGTATAGAGAAACAGGCACTTTTTTACCCAATGAGAGTTAAAACTGAAAATCAATAAACACGTTTTGCTACAGCAGTCTCACCTCGGAATAATGGCCTGTACGCAAAGTCCTTATAGCGTTGTTTATGGTAGGAAAAAAGTTAAATATGACCTTGATGTCAGTTAAAATTATGATACATTCAATACAATACCATTTCAGATCTATATGTAGGAAACTTGAAAGGGTATTTAACAAATATGTATTAGTTGTCTTCTGTAAGCCAGGTACTCTCCTTATGTTGGGAATACAGCAATGAGCAAAATACATAAAAATCCCTGCCTTAATGGATCTTATGTTCCACTGGAGGGAACAGACAGTAAACACTGTGGTGCTCTTTATCTTTCAGACTTTCATAGTTGGATGTAAACTTCATGCCCTCTTTACTCTTGCCCAAGCTGAGGATTCTGTCTTTGTTATAGTAAATAAAGAAAAACCAGGTACGGTATAATTAACTTATTATATATGGCATTGAGTGGCTCTTTACATTTTACAGTTCCTCAAAATTTAACATTTTGGTTTTAATCTGACGCCAACAGTTTTTAGAATGGACATTTAAATTGCTTTTGTCATTATTGTGTTCATTTGGAGATGCTTTGTATGAATTCTGAAATATGCTGTGAGGGAGGGGTTATTTTTTATGTAGTTGTAATAGTAGACTGCAGACCTCAAATTTTAAATCTGCTTTACAAAGGTGGATAGAATTTGTCTTTCTACTGAACTTAAATCTGTTATTAAGCATCACTATCATTTTATGTATCATTGAACACTTCTTACTTTCTTGAGTCGGGGTGGAAATGGCATAGAAAATTGGTTGATATTGGCCATGCTTATTGGCTCACGCCTGTAATCCCAGCACTTTGGGAGGCCGAGGTGGGCAGATCACAAGGTCAGGAGATCTAGACCATCCTGGCTAACACGGTGAAACTCCATCTCTACTAAACAAAATACAAAAAATTAGCTGGATATGGTGGCGGGCTCCTGTAGTCCCAGCTACTCGGGAGGCTGAGGCAGGAGAATGGCGTGAATCCAGGAGGTGGAGCTTGCAGTGAGCCGAGATGGCGCCACTGCACTCCAGCCTGGGTGACAGAGCGAGACTCTGTCTCCAAAAAAACAAAAAAAATTGGTTGATATTAAGAACCAATAATGTGACTAAGTTATTATTAATTACATTTTCACTGTCTTTGGAACATTGGTCCACTGAAACTGCCATGCATCAGCATTTTAGGAATTCCTAGGATATTCTCAGTGATTACAAATAATTGTCCCTTATCGTAGAATTTGATAAAACAGAACACTGACTTGAGGGCACATCTAAAGAAATTTTCTGATCCCCAAATTCAAGAATGCCACTGTATCCTGTGGTGTCCTCCATAAAATACAGTTGTGTTCAGAATGAAGAATATGAAGCAGGTTTAAGATGATAGTGGGGCCGGGCATGATGGCTGACAACTGTAATCCCAGCGCTTTGGGAGGCCAGGGCAGGAGGGTTGCTTGAGGTCAGGAGTTTGAGACCAGCCTAGGCAACATATACCATGACCCTGTCTCTAAAAAGAAAAAAAGAAAGAAAAGTAAGTTACATGTGGTGGCTACAGTCCTAGCTACCCAGGAGGCCGAGGTGGGAGGATCACTAAACCACCTCCAAAGGACATTTCAAATAATGTTCTGGAGATGGCAACATTCTTAAAAATAATTAAGTCATCTTGCCAGATGACTACTTCAAACATAGCACTCTTTTTGATACTTAAGTTCGGTTTTGTATATTGAATACATGGATTTCTGATAACAGTTCACATGTTTACAAAAAATTCAGGTTCCTAATCTTCCTGACAGGCAGTTGATCACTAGGTTTGGGATGTACTTTAGGAATCTGCATTTTCAATATCGTCCCAGGTGATTCTGCTCATCATTCATATTTGGTAACAACTTCCTGTACTCACTCCATGATTCCTCACTTGGAAAAGTGGTTGCCAATAGCTGTAGCAAAACTTTTTACCCATGATTCTAAACACTGACTGCACATAAGAATCACGTGAAGAACTTAATAAGATTCTGTGTGCTGGGGCCTAGTTTACTGAAAAATTTCCCAGTTGTGTCTAATATGCAAGACAGGGTGGAAAACGACTGATCTAAAGTAATGATCTTGTGTCATAATCTAAATTCTTCTCATAATGAGATCTATTATTAGTCTTCAGTACTTGGCATATAATGGGCACCCAGCATAAGAAAATCTGGATAGCTGCTACATAAAAATGTCAGTCAGGCTTGAAAAGATCCCCTGTGCTAGCTGGCTTGCTTACTGCATCATTGGCCTCTCAAACTCAAATACAAAAACATATTATACATATATGTGTACCCTTTCTGTATTATCTATGTTCCACAGCCCAAAACCAGACTCTCTGATAGAAAATTGAATAAATTGTGTTGCAGTTACTTCTCTGGTTTAAAAACAAATTAGCCTTTTATTTACATGTTATTTTTGATGGTATTACTTCTTGACTATGTGTCATATAGTCATTCAGCACCTAATTGAGCACCCACCGTGTGCTAAATACTGTTATGATTGCACAAAACAAAACACTTCTAAGTCCCAGTAGTAAACTGACTGGATTAGTTAATATGATACGGTAAGATGAAAGGTGGTCTAGAGAAAAATAAAGCAGGGGAGGGAAATGGGCAACATAGGAGGAGTAAATATTAAATGAGAGGAAGAAGGGCTGTGCAGCTATATTGGAGAAGGGAGGTGGGTGGGAGTGAGCCAGTGGAGAATAGATTATATTTAGCATCGTAGGCTATTGGAAGGACTTTTGCTTTTACTCTGAGTAAAAAGAATACCCTTAAGGAGATATTTTTTAAAGGGATATAAGGAGAAGAATATGTCAGTATTACAGAAAAGGAGATTTTACCCTAATATTATGGCAGGCCCATCATAGCATTTCTGAAAACTCTCAGATGGTTTGTTGCTTTTGGTTACTCAGTTCACCAACATTCATATTCTTTTTCCATTTTAACACCCAGCTTAATACTTGGTAAGTAAAATGCACCAGTAAAATACAAGTTGATTTGTATTTCTGTATATTTGGGGCATTTATATACATGAGTTATGGAATTAGACTTCCATTTAAAACTTGCTCATTCAAACAAAGAGTCCAGCTTTAAGGTATGTTTTGTTCAAGATTAGCCTAGAATTATTATCTTGCATCAAATAAATTCTAGAGTACTGATTAGCAGTTTCATAGGGCCAGGCACAGTGGCTCACACCTATAATCACAGCAATTTGGGAGGCAAGATAGGTGGATCACTTAAGGTCAGGAGTTCGAGACCAGCCTGGCCAACATGGTGGAACCCCATCTCTACTAAAAATATAAAAATTAGCCAGGCTTGATGGCACATGCCTGTAGTCCCAGCTACTCGGGAGGCTGAGGCAGGAGAATTGCTTGAACCTGGGAGGCAGAGGTTGCAGTGAGCCGAGATCACGCCACTGCACTCCAGCCTGGGCGACAGAGTGAGACTTCGTCTCAAAACAAAAATTATATGAATAAATTCCTTGCACATGTTTGCTCTCTCTGGAGAAGCTTTATATTAATATAGCTTCCTTTGGCTAGATATATTTCAGCTGGTTTCAGTGAAACTTCCAAAATCATCAAGCCAGGAAGTAGAAGCCAAGGAGCTGTCCTTTGTTTTGGATTACATAAACCAGTCACCCAAGTGCATTGCCTTTGGAAACGAGGTAAATTATGTTTTGTTCGTTTTCTGTTTTGTACCTACAATTTCTTTCCTGCAATCTCTTTGCTGAGCATTTTATGTTACAGTGATTTTATATTCCATTGAATTACTATATTTGTATTAGTAACTAAGAAGCCTCTTCATTGCTTTAGCATGTATTTATGGTATAGATTTTTTAGGACTATCCTTATTTTTGTGTATTCTGTCCTAATGCCTTTGTAAACTCTCTTAGACTATGTGTCTTTAGAAATTATGGCCTCCCTGTTCATAATTAATATGCCCATTATAGAAAATTTGGAAACCACAGAAAAATATAATGAGGAAATAAAACCTATAATCTCACCAGTGATAATTGAAGAATCTCTTTCTAGGCTTTTTTCTTAACATTCATAAAATAACTTCCCAAAAAGAATTAAGATCAGAAGTCTTTTCATCTTTTTTTCACTTAACATTGCAGCATGTGTGTATACTAACATGTTTTTCATAAATTATAACTGATGTTTATACTGTGATTTCTTCAGTCATTCCCTGTTAACAGTTACTTTACTATTTTAAAATCAAATGCTATGAAAAGCCTCTGGACATCACTGTAGCGGCATGCTTCTTTAGTCTTAAGTTTTGTAGCATTATTTTGGCATTATTCTGAAAAGAGTTAATTTCTCAGAGTAAACTTTTTTAACATCATTAATGTCAGCATTCTTCAGCATTGTTAGTCATCAAATAAATACGAATTAAAACCATAGCAACATACCACTTTTAAGTCCACTAGAATAGCTAATGTTGACAGGATATAGAGCAAAGTTAAATACATTTACCTAGCAATTCCATTCCTACATAGAGAGAAATGAAAACATAACCACAAAATGATGTGTACAAGAGTGATTATTCATAGTAGCTCCAAAATGTAAATTAACCCAAATATTCATCAGCAAGAGAATAAACAAATGTGATATGCATACAGTGGAATGCCGCTCAGCAATAAAAAGGAGCTAATGACACACATGAGAATGTAGATTAAATTCAAAAAGATGATGGACGATGTTGAGCCACAGAGGACAAGCAGAAAAGAGTGTATATTTTACCATTCCATGAATGTGAAATTCTACAACCAGCCGAGAAATAAGCTATGGTGATCGAAACAGATAGGTGGGATGGGAACATTGAGGAATGACTGTAAAGAGGGAGGAGGGGGCATTTCTGAGGAAGGAAATGTTCTAGATCCTGTTCGTGGCAGTGGTTATGTAGATGTACATGTATATCAAACATTGCATTTTAGTGTATATAAATTATTCCTAATGGAAAAAAATTCTAGTCATTGTACTTTAAGCTTGAGAGTCTAGTTTTAGGATTTAGGACCTAAGTTCATCTTTTAATTTTCTATCATTGTTTTAATAGTATGATTATTCTTTCTACAGCCAAAGTGGAATATATCATATTAATATACTCTTATCAGCTGAACAAAGTTACTGTTAACTTTTGTGGGGGAATGTTTCTTTTTAAACAGTGTTGGGCCAGGCGCAGTGGCTCACTCCTGTAATCCCAGCACTTTGGGAGGCCGAGGCGCGCGGATCACCTAAGGTCAGGAGTATGAGATCAGCCTGGCCAACATGGTGAAACCCCATCTCTACTAGAAATACAAAAATTAGCCAGGCGTGGTGGTAGGCTCCTGTAATCCCAGCTACTTGGGAGGCTGAGGCAGGAGAATCACTTGAACTCAGGAGGCAGAGTTTGCAGTGAGCCGAGATCTCACCATCGCACTTCAGCCTGGGGGACAAGAGCGAGACTTTGTCTCAAAAAAAAAAAGAGAAAAAAAAAAAGAGTGTTGACTGTTTTAGTGAATGTTTATCTTCTTTTTGAAATACCAGGGAGTATATGTTGCTGCAGTACGGGAATTTTACTTGTCTGTTTATTTTTTCAAAAAGAAAACAACATCAAGGTAAGAATTATTTTTTATTAGCTTTATTTTATTTGCTCAAGAGTTCTTTGTAATTTTATTTCTTCCTAATACCTATAATCCAAAGCTATTCCTAGTTTTATGTTGCAAGGGAGTGTAAGACTGTGAAGTATGGAGGTATAGTTTTTAACCATACCATATAGTTTTTAAGCATACTATTAGTCACCAAAACCTAGGAAGCTTTTTCCAGCCAAAAGCCCTATACACCTAAATTCTAGTCTGCATTCTTGGAGTCAAAGTTGGATGTAGTTTGACAGGGTTTCACCACATGATTCTCATTGTCATTTTATGGATGTAGGAATGAATGTAGGCTTTGGGATATGTAAGTTTTAATTGGATCAGATTTAGTCTATTTGATGCCCACTACACCTCAATTTAAAACATACTTAAAATGGAGATACTATCTACCTAACAGAGTTGTAATGATGAATAAGGTGACATATTTAGAGCAGCTAGTGCTAAGTATTGAGTAGTTACTATTCGAAAGTAATAACTACCTCTTCCCTTTTACCCTGCCAAGATTGCTTTTTTTTTTTTTTTGAGACAGAGTCTTGCTTTGTCGCCCAGGCTGGTGCAATGGTGTGTTCTCGGCTCACTATAACCTCCACCTCCCAGGTTCAAGTGATTGTCCTGTCTCAGCCTCCTGAGTAGCTGGGACTACAGGCATCTGCCACCAGGCTGGCAAATTTTTGTATTTTTAGTAGAGACGGGGTTTCACCATATTGGTCAGGCTGGTCTTGAATTCCTGACCTCAGGTAATCCACCCGCCTCAGCCTCCGAAAGTGCTGGGATTACAGGCGTGAGCCACTGTGCCCAGCCAGTTGCTTTCTTTTTAGTATAATATTGATCCTGACTTCTTCAGAGCCTGAAGATTGACAAGTATCCATCCAAAGAATAGGAAATAGGCTAGATATTATAACAAGTAGATTGATCCCTTTGGATTTGTCCTTTCTGATGTATTAGCCATTTGTCTCGGATCTAATGTCTCAGGTTTGATTATGCCTCATGCTAAAATGTAGGTTCAGTGAGAAATTTGAACAAGCTTTGCCCAGGCCAAAAAAAAATCACTAAAATCTTTACTTAAATGTCAGTGGCTTCCATAGATAAATTATTATGGTAGAATATTAGTTACATGAAGTTCATATTGTATGTTGATGTATGTTTACAAAACAGAATGCTTGATTCTTGATCAAAATTTTCTTTTTGAAAAAAATCCTGCAGTTATATTTATTGAATTCTGAGCTCTACAATTTTGGTTGTTATTGCTGGGAACTCTCTTTTACTTAACTACGTCACCACTTATCAAGAGACTTTAATAATTAAGAGAATTTGTTTTTTTTTTCTCCTAGGTTTACTTTATCATCATCAAGAAATAAGAAGCATGCTAAGAACAATTTTACATGTGTAGCATGTCACCCAACGGAAGACTGCATCGCATCTGGTCACATGGATGGCAAAATTCGTCTTTGGTCAGTTTACTCATGAAGAGCATGGCGATCATTTATGTACTATTTTACGTTAGTCCTGTAGAACAGGGCTATCTCTGGGTCCAAGGAAACAGCCTCCCTTTCCTTTTTTGTGTGCCTTTCATTTCATACTTACTGTTTTAGAATTTCTAGCCTTGGGCTTATAAAGCGAGTGAAAAATTTTTTGTTGCCTATAATCATTTTATTGAAGAAAACTTTTTGTTTGCCTTTATCCAAAAAGGAAAGACTGACAATAGTGAATATCTAGGAGGGTACCACAGATGGCATATTATTTATAGAAGTCAGTCACTCTGGTTAGAAATAGAAAGTGTGCACATTAAGACCAGAAGCCTTCATATTATGATTGATTATGTTTGGTATATATTATGTTTATTGTATTTGGCATGCCATTATTTTCCTAACTTAAACCTGCGGTCAAAATAAGAGTTTTGTTTTTCTCCAATAGGAGGAATTTTTATGATGATAAGAAATATACGTACACATGTTTACATTGGCACCATGATATGGTTATGGATTTGGCTTTTTCAGTGACAGGTAAGTGCAGGTTTAATTATTAAAATGAACTTTTGAAGTATATGTGTCAAGTGTTTTAATTCACTGTATTTTTAGTTTGGAAGATTTAAAACTGCATGGGCCAAATGAATTCCAAACACTTGTGTATTACCCCTGTATTTTGGGCTTTGCTCAGCACAATATGTTTTAAGTTTTGAAGCCCTTCAAAGTTCTAAAGTGTACATTTGTGATAAAAATCTCTGTTGTTGACGTAACCTATTTAAATTATATGACTTTTTGAAGGTATGTCTGTCTACATAACTAAGTGTGTGTGGTCCATAACTGTAGCTTATCAGGTGCAAGTAACTATTCTAACACTACATCCGTTATCTGATTTAATCATTGATCCTAGGAAATGAGTGGCACGATACTCATTTTACACATAAAGGAAGTAGGATTTGGAGTTGATAATTAACTTGCCTAACATCACATGGCGAGTAGGTGGGTTTGGACCTGGTTCTGATTTTAGAGCTCTTGTTTTTAACTGTTTGTTACATGGCCTTATTTGACATTAGCTATTTTAAATTAATCTCCATCATTGTTTCATTAAGCTGCATGACTTCTGTCACAGCTTTGTGTAGTGTAGCTATAGCAAGTAAAAATACCTTTAAAGTAAGGTGGTCTTCAACAGAAATACAGGGAAGTACATCTTGTCTTTGTTTACAAAGATCCATGTGGTGAAAGTTACATCAGTTTATTTGACTGGTCCCATGTGGTGAAAGTTAGGTCAGTTTATTTGACTGGTCCTGTAAGAAAGTTGCTACATACTAGAGAAGATTGTGTGCCTAAAAAATGAGAAGCCAGGAAAAGTGATTTTTCTTTCTGCAAGTCTTCCTGGAGACTGACAGGACAAGTCTTAGATGGTACCATATGCTGTGGTATCCTTAGAGGCTTACTTGGGTTTAATGCCCAGAAGCCCCGGGAAATAGGAGGCACCTTCAACCCAATTATGGTTTGGGGACTAATGACTAGTGTATGGAGACAACGTAGGCTGCTCATTTGTATTCTCTACCCTCCTTCCCACTCCACACCTTCAAAATACTAGTGAGTGCTTGGTATCCATATGTACGTGTCTGTATATGTTCCAGGCAGGGTTTTTTTTTTTTTTAAGACAAGGTCTCACTTTGTCACCCAAGCTGGAGTGCAGTGGCACCATCTTGGCTCACTGCAACCTCGACTTCTTGGGCTCAAGCAGTCCTCCCACCTCAGCCGCCTAAGTAGCTAGGACTACAGGCACGTACCACCAGACCCAGCTAATTATTTGTATTTTTTGTAGAGACGGGGTTTCACCATGTTGCCAGGCTGGTCTCAAACTCCTGACCTCAGGCGATCCCCCCAGCCTCCACCTCCCAAAGTGCTGGGATTACAGGCGTGAGCTACCGTGCCCGGCCGCAATTTGAATTGTTGATGTTATATTTCAAGTAGCATGAATATTTTTAAATGAGAAATAATGGTTACAGTATGTAGTTGTCAGTGAAATGTCCTTACTAACTGTGGGGGTGTGAGTTATTAGAAAAAGAAAAAAATAGCTGTGTAAATGTAAAAGAAATACAAATTTTAGTTGTTTTTGAGAACTTTTGAGGCACATATGAACTATATGCACAATGTATCATATATGTGTATATATCAGATTAAACTTGTTAATTTTGTTCGTGTACATCACAACTACATACCTTTAGTCTTCTGTTTAGCTAGATTTTATCAGCTTGCAGCTTTAGAGAATTTGATAAAAACCCCATTGTAAACCAGTGATCTTTAAAACCAGTCGTTTTAGATTCATGAAAGAATGAAAAATGGTTATTTGATGGAATACTTTTGAGAAAACAGTCTGAAACAGCGTCCTATTTATCCATTTAGTCATTAAGATAGTCTCTTGCAGGCTTTTGTTTTCAAACCATTAGATTTAATTGGCCGCATTTGACTGGTGGCTACCGTGTTGACAATACAGCTGTTGATCAATTTGAGGAGAACTGATGTTTTTATAGTATTGAGCATTTGAATTTGTAATCATAATAAATACTTTTCCACTTTTTAGGTCTTTATATCCATGAGTTAGGATTTTTTTTCTGTATGGTTCTCATATATATTTTTCACTAGACATTTGATGGTCTTTTGATAGTATTTTTTACTCTGTGTTCTAATTGACTTGCTAGTATTTAAAAATAAAATTGATTGTTGTATATTTCTCTTACAATCAGCTAAATTTGCTTATTCCGTAAGTTTATCTGTAAACTATTTTGGCTATGCCTTGATGTAGTCATGCTGTCTGTGAACATGGAAGTGATTATTTCCTTCTTTCCAATCCTTAAGCCTTTCTGGTTTCATTTCAGTGCACTAGACATCCAGTTAACGTTGAATCAAAATAGTAATAGTATTCTTAATCACAAAGGGAAAGTTTTCAATAGTTTAACTTTTAGTGTGGTGTTTGCTATAGATGTTATCCAAGTACTCTTGATGAGATTCAAAGGGTCCCATCCATTCCTGAGTTTCTGAGAGGTATTATCATGAATGCGTATAGAATTCTGTCATTTGCTTTTTCTGCATCTATTCAAATAATCATGATTTTTTTCCTTTTGTTCTGTAAGTGGGGTTACATTAATTTATTTTTCAGCTGTTAAAGTAATCTCATTCTTGCGGTAAACTCTGCGATGACATGATATCCCTTTAATATATCATTGGTATAGTATTTTGCTTAAGAATTTTCATCTGTTGTGAAATTGGCTTGTATTTTTTTATATATATAATATTTTTGGTATAGTATTTAAATGTTTAGAAAAATTTATCAGTGAAGCTATCTTGGCCTAAAAGATGTTTGTTTGTCCAGCTTTTCTAGTTATCAACAGAGGAGTTGGTCAGCAACAAACTAATCAGATATCACTGGAAAAAAAATTCCTGAACCAGTGATCATTTGTCTTCAGAGTATATTAAAAGATATGAAGACACTTTTTATAGCTTTAAATGAGTTTATTTCTCTAGTACGGTAGGAAAAATAAAAGTGTTAATTATATTTTTCTTTCTCTTTTTTCCTCAAAACACCGTCCTTTTAATTTCTTTGAATGGATATGAAGGCACAAGTCTGCTGAGTGGCGGTCGTGAATCTGTACTTGTAGAGTGGCGCAATGCAACAGAGAAGAATAAGGAGTTTCTCCCGCGTTTAGGAGCTACTATTGAACATATCTCAGTCTCGCCTGCCGGAGATTTATTCTGCACTTCTCACTCTGATAATAGTAAGTCTAAATTTTTTGTTGTGAGGAAATATATAAACACCATAAATTAGCTAGCATCTGTAGGGAACAGAGAATAAAGAGACCTAAAACTAAGAGTAGCGTATGAGATTTAATGAGCCTTCTTTTCCTTGCATTACTCCTCTCTTATCCACCCCTCTCTACCCCCAGGCACCACCAGAATTCAACATTTTTGAGAATTATTTTTATAAAATGGAAGGCTAAGTGTATTTGGTTATTGATGTGCCACTTACATTTTCAAAGTCTTTTAGTATGGGATGACATGGGGAAGTAAAGGGAAGGTTTGGAAGTGGACATTAGTGCTTTCATAAACCTGGCGTTTTCAAAAGAATACTGCAAGATTCTCTTGATACAGTTCTTACCTCGGGGCAAGAGTCCTATAGATTTGATAGAAATAGAGGCAGTCTTGTATTTCTCCAGAACTTTGTTCATCCAGTGACTACTCAGCCTAGACTAGGGTATCTTTGTAAATCCACTTCCTTTTCTTTAAAAAAAGAACAATACTGTGAGCAGCCCATTTAGTGGCATGAAAAAGTTAAACTATCTTTATTAGATATACTCTTTATAGATTTTGCATTAACACTTAAAATGTGTTCATAGGCACAACTGATAAAAACTTAAAGACTCCAACAGAAAAGCCCCTATCCCCACCCCTAGATTTTCCACTAAATCACAAAATATATTCCTGATTTTCTAGTAGTACTCTGAGTTCATTGAACCTACTGGGTTTTGTATTCTGATATATTTCAGAACGGTATAAACTCAGGTGACTCCTTCACCTTGAAACTCTAACCCAGGGGTGTCCAATCTTTTGGCTTCCGTGAGCCACATTGGAAAAAGAATTGTCTTGGGCCAGACATAAAATATACTAACACTAATGATAGCCGATGAGCTAAAAATAATAATAATAATAATATTTTCAGAGAGTTTATGAATTTGTGTTAGGCTGCATAAAAAGCCACCCTGAGCCACAAGTTGGACAAGCTTTCTCTAACCTATTGATATTTAAATACCTATTTTTTTCTACCCACAGAGATAATAATTATTCACCGAAACCTTGAAGCATCTGCAGTAATTCAAGGCCTAGTGAAAGGTATTGCAGAACTCAGTGGATTTGGAATCATGAACATTTTAAAGAGTGCATATTTCTCTTACTTCACCTGTTACTTTTCACTACTTCTGCAGATAGGAGTATCTTCACTGGTTTGATGGTTGATCCAAGAACTAAAGCTTTGGTTTTGAATGGAAAACCTGGCCACCTGCAGTTTTATTCTCTCCAGAGTGATAAACAGTTATACAATGTAAGATTTTGATTCATTAGCCTTGAAATTAATGAAAGCTCTTTACAATACCACTGGAGTCAAGCAATTTGTTTAGTAACTTTTAAAACAAGATCCTGTGCATATGTTTTCTTGAACATAGTATTATCCGTGGTTACTTAGTTCAGTTGTTCAGAGCCTAATTCCATTGAGGCCACAGTTGCAGATTACATGTAAGCCAGTTGGCACTCCTGTACATGCTGTCTCTGTCTTTTGTTTCAGAATGCCCTCCTATTAGCTATCCCATACATCTGTGCTTTTGAGTCACAAGGATAAAGAAACAAAAATAGGTAGATTGACAATACAAATTTGTATTTGCTTCATGGTGACACTATCATATTCACATATTGAAGATAAAATTTTCAGTGTAGATTAGAGAGGAACACTTCTTCCAATCCTGATAAGTCTGATCCAGATATCCCACTTTTCTTGTGCGCCACAGTACTCTTTACAGATCTGTCATAGCAACTGTGACACTAGCTCTTTTTCACCGTGGCCTTTAGGCCCCTTAAAAAAAGGAAGCATATTAATCTTTTTATGTTTATCTCAAGTATAATGCCTGTGAATTGTAAGCATTTAGTACACTTAATAGTAGGCATTTTATTAGTATAGGCAAGGAAATGGGATTTTTTTTAAAACAACCATAAATAAATGCTGGCCTACTTACATTGGCTATCTTTTTTCATTTCTTAAAGATTGTAGGTTTATTTCTGTTCTGCTTGTTTCTAGTGATGGAGAATCTAGCCTTGAGATGATGTAAAGCTGTTTGTTCTTAGAAACAAAAGAAAGCACTACTATAAATTAACGGTTGTGTTGTATCATATAGTGGGTGTTAGTAATCTCTAATATTCAAGGTCATTGAAGAATAATTACCACCAAATCGATACTATATAATGTGTTCCCTTTTTTAATGGCAATTTTGGTGTCCATAGTAACAATTAGTTCATTTTTACCTTTATTTAAAAATCTATTACTATAGAGTACGGAAGTTGTCTTGGATGTAGTTAATTATCATTTCTTGAATGCTGTAACATTTGTGTATTCATGTTAATAAACATTTTGGTTTTTTTTACTCATCAGTTAGATATTATACAGCAAGAATATATTAATGATTATGGTCTGATCCAAATTGAACTAACAAAGGCTGCGTTTGGCTGCTTTGGTAACTGGCTTGCAACAGTGGAACAGCGGCAAGAAAAGGAAACTGAGCTTGAATTGCAAATGAAACTGTGGATGTATAATAAGAAAACACAAGGGTAATACTATCTGTGTAGCCACTTAATTTCAAAGTATAAAATATTTCACTTCCCATTTTACAGTTTCAATTGTCTTTAAGATGTTTCATCTTGACAAGGTTTAGATTTAGAGATATGGGAGAGGTTTTATTCTAATAAAACCTTTAAGCTTTCTGCTCTGAGAAGGCATTGATGTCCTCTAAGTCATAATGTCATCTCATAATGAAGAAAGAAACATGGAAAAGTGACACCTCCTCAAGGGCATAATACCAAATTCTAGGCAAATCCAGGATTAGAATCCAAATGTTCCCTTGCTCTTCCGTTAACAGCATACTGCCTTTTGAAAAGAGGGAGTGTAGGTAGAAGTGTAGCATAGTATAGTGTAGCATGGATGTTGTGATTAGATAAGGAATCCACTCTCATACTGTGGCTATAATAACCACATATCAGATCTTTGCTCTGTGCCAAGAACTTGGCTTAGAGCTTTGTACCCATTATCTTACTCTTCAAAAGAACACTGTAAGATAAGCCTGTTGTCTATATTTTATAGGTGAAGAAACAGGCCCAGAGAGATAAGTGGTTGTCCCTAGTCACTGTTGTTATAACTTGTGCTTTTATAAAATCACAACCCTATGCTGCCTTGATGTTCTTTTAAGAACACAGTCCTAGTTGTCTTTCATTCACAGCGTTGCCCTCTAAGCTCGAAACAAGCTTTAAGAAGTCATTTAGGTGACTAAAAATAGTAAATAATGACCAGCCAGTTTGACTAAGTAGTTTCCTGTCTATTTTTCCTTGCCCCAAGTGGGGCGTTTCACGGCCATTCCATTTTTTATTTTCAAAAGTAGGCAGGAATCTGGGTTCTATACAAGTTTCCTGCAGAGTTTGATACAGTAGGCTTTTGAGTATCATTGATTGGTGACCTGTTTTATCCTTATTTTGTACCAATGTAGTAGTGGGTTGACTACTACACATAACGTTCTCTAATGTCACACAAGGGCAAAGGTGATATATTAGAACTCTTTGCATCCTCTGGCCGTTAGAGGTAGAGCACTCAATTGTTTGTCATTCTATGTGATTATCAGTTGCCTGTTGTTCAAGATGCTATTGTAAAATGTACAGCATGTCAGAAATTCTTATATACATCACTTTGTCCTCATACAAGAATAAATTTGTGGTTTGCTTCCCGCTAGGTTTATTCTTAACACTAAAATTAACATGCCACACGAAGACTGCATTACAGCTCTCTGTTTCTGTAATGCAGAAAAATCTGAACAGCCCACCTTGGTTACAGCTAGCAAAGATGGTTACTTCAAAGTGTGGATATTAACAGATGACTCTGATATATACAGTAAGTTATTAAATATGTTATGTTTAAAGTGTGCGCAATTTTAGGAATTAATTTCTTTTTCTCATGACTTGTATCCATCCTGGGAGGACATTTTCTACTTTATTGAATTCTACAGGATATTGCTTAATTTTAATAGATTTAAGAGATTACATTTTACATGCCTTTTTCCTCAAATCTGTTCCTTTTAAATGGCATTCTTGATTAATCATGTGCTGATTATTCTGTTTTTTTAGGGTAAAGTAAAGGGGGCTTTTACCAAGAGTCCTTTCACTCCTCCACTAGAGGGAGGTCAAGGTCTCCAGGAGAGGGCATAAATTTCAGAACAGTCAGTATTTTGTAGCAATTCTGACTTAAAGAAGTTGTGGGGAACAGGTTTTCTTGTTTTGTGTCTTTGTTTCTTTTTTATTTTATTTGTTATTTGTATGTGTGTCTTTGTTTCTTAATCCCTACTGCTTATAATGTCCCTCGTTTAGCAGTCTCCCTTTAACAGTGGGGGATATATTCCAAGACCCCCCCGCCCCAGTTGATGGCTTAAACCGCAGATAGTACCAAACCCTATATATACTGTTTTTTTCCTATACATGCATACCTGAGATAAAGTTTAATTTGTAAATTAGGCACAGTAAGAGGTTAATAACTAATAATAGAATAATTACAATAATATACTGTAATAAAAGTTAAGTGAATATGTGCATGCTCTGTCTCTGCCTTTCTCTCTCTTTCAAAACATCTTTTTTTACTATACGCAGCTATTTTCAGACCTCAGTTGACCCCTGGGAACTGAAACCACAGAAAGTGAACCCTCAGATAATGGGAAACTATGGGGAACTACTGTAGCATTCTCTAGCATTTACACAACTTCTGAACATTATGGCTTATATTTCCACAGAAAAAGCTGTTGGCTGGACCTGTGATTTTGTTGGTAGTTATCATAAGTATCAAGCAACTAACTGTTGTTTCTCCGAAGATGGTTCTTTACTAGCAGTTGGTTTTGAGGAAATAGTCACAATATGGGATTCTGTAACATGGGAACTTAAATGTACATTTTGCCAACGAGCTGGGAAAATAAGGTAGGTAGATCTTTGGGAAGTATGTAGTACTATTTTTTAACTTATTTAAACAAATCTTAAAACTCTAGTAGTCATTTATGCCCTCTCCAAAAGTAGCCTAAAGGTCAGTGGGGCAAGCAGCTAATCAGAATGCTGGAAAGCCAAAAATTCTGAGTCCACAAACTGTGCCAACATTTCTGAAATTCAGGTTAACATTTAACTCTTGGCCTACATATTTTTTCTTTAGAATACTTTCATGGATGTGCTGAATGGTAACAGAAGCTATACATAAGCCTCAGGGGATCCAAACCTTCTTATTTTCTGTGTATTCCCATAAAAACCGTGCTATGCGCCAACCTCATTGTTTCCGAGAGGCGCAGGGGAAAGTAGCAGCAGCATTTTCAGGTCCTGCTTCAGGTAGTTGGGCCTGAGGACAGAATCAGATGCCCAATGAGATCGTCTCTAATTCCCAGCATGTCTGATTCTGAATTTACTTTGTAAAACTTTCTTCACAATTGAAATTGCAAGTTTTCTTCTTGTCGGTAAATAGGATTTTTGTCAGATGACTATACATTTCATGTATCTTCTCTGTTACATGTTAATTGGTATACTGCACAGTGTGTTAAAGAATTGGTCATCCGATCTGTTTTCCTAAAGAAATAGCTAAATAAACCCTTCCTTTTGTACTCCTTAGACACTTTTTTCTTCAGGATAATTATAAACAAAAACATATGTGTCTATATAAAAATCTGCATTACATAGAACTAATACAGTCACTGGAAGCCTGCAGTTCTTTGTAACTGAATTTGCTAGAACTGACTGTTGATAACTTCCTTGTGGTTTTAATCTAGGCATCTTTGCTTTGGGAGATTGACATGTTCAAAGTATCTACTTGGTGCTACTGAAAATGGCATTCTTTGCTGTTGGAATCTGCTGAGCTGTGCATGTAAGATATTTTTTACTCTAAGGTGATCTGGCAAAGCGCATAGGGAGTTGACATTAAACTTTGGCATTTAAGGACTTAGGGATCATATCATCAGGTCTGTACTTGGAATAGTCAGTTTTTTATGTGACATATGATACCACCAAAATTTGGAATACTGGGCCTGTAATAGACATTATTTATTAACTGCATAATTGTTGATAAGTCAGCTTCCATTATCCTTACCTTTTTCTACTGTTTTCAGTGTGTGTGACTTTCTGATGCCCTCCATATTCCCCATCCTCATAACAATTTGAATAATGTTTTCTGCTCATTTTTAATGCTTACTAATCTGCATGATCCCTGACAGCTTAAATTCAAATGTAGTCTATCACAGTCCTAACAAATGTGAACTTAGTGGCATTTTACCCATCTGAGTGTATGTTTGGAAGGCATGGTAGTTGCTTATTAATGAATGTGTATGGTAACTTTTTTCAGTATTCTTTACAGTTAACTCTGGTTAACATACTGTCTGCATTTAGCAGCATCAGAAAAACGCTAGACATAAATTTCAATGAAATAATAATCTTTTCATAGTTTGTACAAGGAGTGCTACAGTTCCACTATGTTTTTCTTTTGGCCTGTCACTTTGGTGCAGCCTTCTACAGACCATTTCGGTGTGTCTCCATGTGTGTTAGTTGGAAGCATAAGATTCCTCTTCCTAAGAATAAGAGAAGTTTTTTAAAGCTTTTGGTAAATCTTTCCTTAGAAGTGAATCACTTTTTTTTTCCCCTCAGTGGAGTGGAATGCAAAATTAAATGTTAGAGTTATGGAACCTGATCCTAATTCAGAGAATATTGCTGCAATCTCTCAGTCTTCAGTGGGTTCAGACTGTAAGTACAAACCACACTTTGTAGTAAGAGAACATCTATGACCTATGTTTTCTTAATATAATTTGAGTCAAACTGGCCTTCAAATCAGATGTTAATTGGAAGCCATTTTGCTTGAGGCACGGCCCTTCTTTGCTCCAACTTGTGTGCGTCCATACTTAGTTCTAGGAGAGCTCCAATATGTTTCTTATTTTTCCACAAGCCAATTCGTACTCAGTCTTTAAAATTCAAGAGATTTCACCACTTTGACATATTTCCAACTGCCCCGAGAAGCTTTAATTGGTCATCCTCTATGTTCTTGAAGCAGTTTCTACATACCTCATTTCTAGTACTTACAGACAAAATACTACTGTAATAACATTTTGGTTTCTGTCTTCTGCAGTAGGCCCTGGCCTCTGGAGCAGGAATTGTTTCTCTTTTTTATCCTCATAGCCCTCATTCCTAACCTGCCTGGCCCATAGTAGGCACACAGTAGATACCTCTTGAATCAAAGCCTAAAACAGTCATGACTTGGGCCAGTTACTCAATGGGGTGAGTCCCAGGATTAATGTGATCTGCCAGTCTGAGGCTAGAACTAACCTTTTCAGGCTAAATGTTATTGTCTTTTTGTTTTTTCCCTCTAGTGTTTGTATTTAAACCTAGTGAGCCAAGGCCATTGTATATTCAAAAGGGTATCTCCAGAGAGGAAGTCCAGTGGGGAGTGTTTGTTCCACGAGATGTCCCTGAATCCTTCACCTCAGAAGCTTACCAGTGGCTAAATAGATCCCAGTTTTACTTCCTAACAAAATCACAGGTAACTGCCTCCCTCAAAAAAGGCAATCACTTTGTACATGGAATTTTAGACTAATAGGCCATGACTATTGGTGTGAGTTTGTTTCTAGGTGAAATAGCTTCATTAAAGGATTATTTCCCAAAAAATTATCTAATATGCTCAGCACAGCAGTATTATTAATGTAAATGTATTACCGTTTTACCCCACACCTTTGAGGTTCCTTAGGTATTGCTTGCATTAGCTCTGTGACAGCAAAAAAGCAGAAGACAACTAAAATACTTCAAATTGCATGATTCTTTTTTCTTTTTTTTTTTTCAGTGTTTGATTTGCAATTTTTAAAATGGTGGCTTGAGTTTGGTCTGTCAGTTATATTTTTTATTCATTACCATTTCTTAAGTATCTCTCAGACATAATCTTGTAACTCTCATAGTGGTTATTAAATAGGTTTAAATCATTTATTCCTTTTCCATTGTCAGATATATATATCAAAATGAAAAATTTGACCTTCTCATTTTTTAACACCCTGTAACACCTCGTTTAGATTTGCACTCTACAGTTTGTCTTTTGCATCATTAATTCTCTTTTCAGAGTTTATTGACATTCAGTACAAAGTCTCCAGAAGAAAAACTCACACCAACAAGCAAACAGGTATGTTTTAGCCATTCATAGCAGGATGCATTGCCTCCCTAAAAGGATACAATTACCTTTTAGAAGTCAGCTATGAGAAAAATATTTCACTTGGCCCTAAAAAAGAATTAAAAGCCATATACCTATAAACTGATATGTGTCTCTTGAAAGTTCTAGTGCTCTTTTAAAATTATTTTAATTTATAATACCAGTAATACATGCTTCTGATTTAAAGAGTCAAATATTTTTACAAGGCTCTTCAGAAAAAACTTCTCCAACACCACTACCATTACCCACAATCACTCTCAAATCTTTTAGCTGAAGTTTTTATTTAACTCTGAATCTCTAAGAAATCTCTTAAGAAATGTTTGTATTTCTAATTATAGGTTTTTCAGATTTAGGTATTATCTGTTAACTCTGATCTGTTGAAGCTGAATTTTTAGCCGTTTTTCACATCAGCACTCCCTGCATATACACAACACACACTTTCCCTACTTGTCCCCCAATTTTCCCCATATGGGTAAATGTTAAATTGTTTAGTTCAGTAGTCATTGTCATAGCTGTGTTAACACAATTCATAGCCAAGCCATGTAGTAATAGGCAGATTGTTTTTCCTTTTGTGACCAAGTTTTTATTTTCTCTGGAGTTAATGATTGCCTTTTTATTTCATTTGCTTAGTTTTCTATTCTCATGTAATTCAACCCCAAATTCTGCTCAAGTTGTGTAAGTCTTCTCTCAGTGTTTTCAGATATGTTAAGTATTCTTTCAGGTCATAAAGGATTATTTCCAAGAGCCTTCTGACTGTCTTCAGTCTGGACTGATTGCTCTGGAAACCTGCTACATAGTAGTCATCCTAGGATCTATAATCACCATCATTTTGGGGATTTGTTTGACCTCTATTAGTGGCGTAGTTTTTCTCTTTCTTTGGTCACCCCCCTGTTTTGGTGAAGCATTCTTTTAGTGCATTGGAGGTCAATTTAAGACCTTGCATGTTTGGAAATGTTTTTATTCTCTTTCACTTGATTATTATAAAGTTGTAGGTTGAAAATCATTCTCTCAGAACTTTGACATTATTGTCCTATTATTTTATAATTTCCAGTATTACTAGAAGTCCAATACCATTCTTATTCTTGTTCCTTTATCTGTAACTTGGCTTGTTTATTTTCCTTTAAAACTCATTGGATTAATTCAATAATTTTTTGTTAATTATTTACTGTATGCCAGGGACCATTGTAGACACTTGGGATACAGTAGTGAGAAAAGTAGTCAAGTCTCTAAACTCGCGGTATTCACAGTCCACCAGAAGATAGAGACAGTAAACAACATGTGTTAAGTAAAATATGGAGTAGAGAAGGTGGTAAGAATTGTGGTGGGATAGAGGATAGACGAAAAGATGGCATGCATGGGATACAGCTTGTAATTTTAAACAGGGAAGTCTAGGTAGGCCTTATTGAAAAGATTATGACTTTTTCTCGGAGTTACATATAGGGCCCCTTGGAGAGTTTTGAGTAGAGAACTAAGGAGGAGCTAATTACTTCTTTCTCTATTCTTTTTCTAGAACTCCTATTATTTAGTGCTGGACTTTCTAGAATGGTTCTCTATTATTCTTATTGTTTTGCCTATTTTTTGTTTGTTTTCTGGAAGATTTCCTCATCTTTATCATCAAATCTTTTTTTCTTTTTCATGGTCTGTTTCCATCAAATTTTTTTTTTTGTTTTTGGTTTGTCTTGGTTGCTGCCTTTCATCTAGAGGTTTTCATCAGAGTCTGATGATTCTTGGCTGTCTTTGGATTTGAAAGTGGGTTAAAAAGCCACTTGGAAGTTCTCTGCCTGTGCAGAACTTATCCCCTGGCTTCCACTGTCTGAGCTAATTTATTGAGACAATCTCAAATGTCATTACAATTGACCCTTGAACAATGTAGAGATTGAAAACCTATATATAACTTTTGACTTCCCGAAACTTAACCTGAAGCCTTACTGATAACAGTTATTTGTATTATATGTATTATATACTGTATTCTTACAATAAAGTAAGCTAGAGAAAAAAAAAGTTAAGAAAATCATAAGGAGGCCGGGCACAGTGGTTCTTGCCTGTAATCCCACCCTTTGGGAGGCCAAGGCAGGTAGATCACTTGAGGTCAGGAGTTCGAGACCAGCCTGGCCAACATGGCAAAACCCCATCTCTACTAAAAATACAAACATTAGCCAAGCATGTTGGTGCACGCCTGTAATCCCACCTACTCGGGGGCTGAGGCAGGAGAATCACTTGAACCTAGGAGGTGGAGGTTGCGGTGAGCCTGGGTCACACCACTGTACTCCAGCCTGGGTGACAGAACAAGACTCCATCTCAAAAAAAAAAAAAAATTATAAGGAAGAGAAAAATATATTTATTCGTTAAGTGGAAATAGATCATCACAAAGGTCTTCATCCTCATCTTCACACAGAGTAGGTAAGGAAGAGAAGGGGTTGATCTTGCCATCTCAGGTCTGGCAGAAATAGAAGAAACTCCACATAGACGTGTTATTCAAACCCTTGTTATTCCAAGGTCAGCTGTATCTTTAGGTCTTACTTAGGCTGGTCAAATTAACCATACAAAATTCTTATGCGTTCTTGCCTAAAGGATTCAGACCTACCTGTCAGTGTTCTGAGAACCCCCTACATGAAGTGCAACTGCCTAGATATGAAGATACCACCACCACCACCACTGCTATCCATACCTAGCCTAAAGTGGTAGAGCCCTCTGCTGGGGCTGAGGAGGAGCTGTGGGGTGCTTTCTAAATAGACTTTCCACCAGCCCATCTGGTTTGTCTAGTCCCATTTTCACCCCACATCCAGAGTTACTATTATTACCAACTCCTGAGCATTTGCAGGATTCTGTAGTATGAATTGGGATGCTTCTTGGCTTTCCCTACAGCCAGCTTAGAATTGTGCTTTTTCAGGTCTACTAAGTTCAATACCATCCTTCAGCCTGCTCTCCAGCTTCCAACATGTTATTGTTAAGGCCTTTTCCCTCATTTTCTATCATTGTGAGTATGTGCTCTTTGAAAACCCTTTTGCTGTCATTTTTGTGGGATTTGGTGAAGAAGCAGTGGTAAATGCATGTATTATTCTGTCATCTAAGTGTCCACTGTTAGCTCTTCTCGTAAGTGGGATGCTAGGCCTCAGCTGCTTTCTCTGTGAAATGAGAGAATCATACTAGCTGGATAATTTGTAAAATTCCTTTCATCCCAGACTTTTTATGATTCTGTAGTACTTACTGTTAAGTCAAACACAGTTCTTCCTTTTTTCTGAAATAATTTCTCTTTGTCTTAAATCCTTATAGCTGCTAGCAGAAGAAAGTCTTCCCACAACCCCATTTTATTTCATATTGGGAAAACACAGGCAACAGCAGGATGAAAAACCAAATGAAACTTTAGAGAATGAGCTGGTACAACTACCCCTAACAGAAAACATACCCGCAATTAATGAGGTAAGTAATTATGAAAACAAACTATGTGAAACAGATTAAATGCACTTAAAGCACCTGAAATTGGAGTTTTGACACAGTCAATCTGTAATTTGTTTGCTGTACAACTTTAATACCCAAACTAAATAACTAACAACAAACTGAATAACTTAACCTTGTGATCTGGGATTGTTTTGTCCTGGACCGGGGGTAGGGATGGGGTGGTTGTTGGCATAAATGTAGGAAGGTAGAAATGTATTTTTCTTTGGTTTGGCTTTTGTATAGGGAAAGCCTTTTCATGTTTCACTCTTGGCATTTACAATAAAAGGGACTCCGTGAGGACACTGTAGGAACAGACTGCGGTGGAGGATAAGGTTTTTAATTGCAACCCTGTTTTCTGTTTGACTCCAGCTTCTTCACACTCCAGCCCATGTCCTGCCATCTGCTGCTTTCCTGTGCTCCATGTTTGTAAATTCATTGCTGCTGTCTAAAGAGACTAAGAGGTAAAGCAGTTCTTAAGACAGGTTTAGATACTCTCTTTTGGGAAACAGGATCGTTTGTGTTTATCCTTTTTTAGAGTATTCTTCCACTGTATTTGTTTTTATTTCATAAGCTTTAAAATAGATTTAAAGGCTATAGGATTATTAAGTCAAGTAAAATACATTGAAAATAAGTTTCAAAAAAGATCTTTTATGTGTGTGTTTTAAGGGCTTGGTACATAATTTAAAATTACATTTTTGTAAATTCACCTGCTCTTTTATAAATAACCCATAATTTTTAAAGTGTACTTAGTAACAAAATTCTTCATTTACTTTGTATGATTATATTTCTACATAGGTGTCAAATTAGAAAGTTACTGTTTACAAACATTTAATAGTGTTTATATTTTATTCTGTTATTGTTAAAGTGCTAAGGAAATTCCTGAAGATGTAGATATGGAAGAAGAAAAAGAAAGTGAAGATTCAGAGGAAGAAAATGATTTTACCGAAAAGGTCCAGGATACAAGTAACACAGGTTTAGGAGAAGACATTATACATCAGTTGTCAAAATCTGAAGAAAAAGAACTGAGAAAATTTAGGAAAATAGACTACAGCTGGATAGCTGCCCTTTAGGCCTTGGAGATGGGGAGGATCCTTGGACTTTGTGTTTTTGATGGTATGTTGATATTCCAAAAACATCTATTTTAATGTTACTTCTGTTCTAAAAATAAGATAATAAATATTAACAAGCTTTGCTTTTTTAAAAAACTGATAATATGAACATGTATTTGCATCATGCTTTACAGTTACTGGATCATTGATATACCACATCATTTCATTTTTTTATTTTGAATCACACATCAGCCTTATAAAACAAGTAGGTATTTTCTTCACAGGTGATACAGCAGAACTGAGACTTGAACTGTACAGCATATGTCCCCTTAGCTGCGGTTTGGAGATACAAAAAATTTTGAAAATTAAAAGGCTTTGTTGACATAATTGTTTTAAGTTTAACACTGAAATTCATTTGGTGGCCAAATGTGACCTGAGCTGGAGTGAGGTTTCTTTAGTCCTGATTTATTCCTCTTAGTGTATTTATTTCTCGCAGAGAAGACGAGTTGATTATGTGGTGTTCCACAAACCTCACTGAGGATATTATGTAATAATATGGGCTGCCTAAAATTCTGAATTCAGATCATCTGACCCAAAGTCCCGTTGCTAGTAGAAAATGATCCAGGTCCCCTGTTTTATGTTAAAGCAGTGAAGCTGCTACATCTTAACCACCTAGCATTTTGAGTTTTCCACTTCCCTAATGTACTTTTGTAAAATTTATATTTAGAAGTTAGCACAAAAACAAAGCATTTGTAAGAGCACATCTCAATGAGTGTTCACAAAAATTGCTGCAAATGGCTTTTTAGTTTGTGCTGTAGACCAGATGTTTGTTGTGCCCCCCTAAAATTCAAATGTTGGAATCTAATCCTCGGTGTGGTATTTGGAGATGGGGCCTTTGGGAGATCATTAGGTCATGAGACTGGAGCCTTTGTGAATAGGATAAATGCTGTTATAAAAGAGATCCTGGAGAGCTTCTTTGCCCCTTGAACACGTGGGGATACAGCAAGAAGAAAACCATCTGTGAATTATTAAGTGGGGCCTCACCAAACAGCAAATCTGGTGCCTTTTTGTTAGACTTTCTGACTTCTGGAACTGAGACATAAGTTTCTGTTTATAAGCCAGTCTGTAGGTAGCATCCTAAACAGACAAAGTGTTTTTAAATCACTATTTATGTAAAATCTTAACATTTTTTTTTCAAGTCCCCAACCCCCACCTCAGACTCCTAAGTAGCTGGGACTACAGGCACTCACCACCACACCTGGCTGTTTTTTAAATTTTTTGTAGAGATGTCTTGCTATGTTACCCAGGCTGGTCTCGAACTCTTTGGCCTCAAGTGATCCTCCGACCTTGGCTACATTTTTTAAAAATAAGCTACATTGAGATTTGAGATGTAACTCACAAACCATACAATTCATGCATTTAAAGAGGATAATTTAGTGGGTTTTAATACATTCAGGGTTGCACACCATCACCACAATCAATTTTAGAACATTTTCATCACCCCAAAACTAGCCATTTCCCTCAACCTCCCTCACCTCACCAACAATGCAACAACAACATCCTATCTCTGTAAATTTGCCTATTCTGGACATTTCATGTAAATGGACTCATACAGTATGTGATCTTTTGTAACTGGCTGCTTTCATTTAGCATCCATGTTGTAGATATATCAGTACTCCATTCCTTTTTATTTTCACTTTTGTGAGTATACCTATGAGTGGAATTACTGGGTTATTTGGTAACTATGTTTAACCTTTTGAAGAACCACCAGACCTTACATATCAGCTGCAGCATTTTACATTATTTACATTATGGCACATAAATTGCCCCACAGTCATCCATTAAATTGAGTCCCCTTCCACTGGTGGTGGGATGGAAGGTGGAAATTAAAAAAAAAAAAATTGAGATCCCTTTCAGGGGTGCTTTTGTTGTTTTAAGTCTATTTTTTTAGAGTAGTTTTAGGTCAAGAAAATTGAAAGTACGGAGATTTCCCATATATCCTCTTTCCCAACGCATGCAATAGCCTACCCCATTATCAATATCTCTGGTGCAGCAGAGTGTTACAATCGAAGAACCTACCTCAACTCATCATAATCACCCAAAGTCTAATTTGAATTAGGGTTCAGTCTTGGTGTAATTCTATGGGTTTATGCAACATATAATAATATGTATCCATCAGTATAGTATTACACGAGTATTTTCACTGCCATCAAAATGCAGTGTTCGTTTTTGAGGCCAGTCTTTGAGGTTTGTTCTGATCCCAAGAGGACCCATTTTAGCTGTCTCTTGTTTTCTTTGTTTCTGGTAAACTAGCTGGTTTATGGTTTAGCTTGTTGTTCTAATGGAGCTACCAGCCTCCTCTTAATTGCTTACACCAAAATCCCCATTGTTTTTGAGGCTTATGTCAGAACTGTACTCTTATGGATTGCCTCTTGCCCCTGGGCAAGATCTCTGAGCCACTGCTCCAGAACCATGGGTAAGCACAAAGGCCCAGTTCTCTCAAGAGTGACACCTCTGCTTTACAAACTGGGCAGAGGCAGTAGCCTACAAGCAAGCCGGGGCAGTGGCGACCAGAGCTCCTGTATTCTTAGCCTACCATCCTTGGAGTAGAGGCTCCACTCTGTGAGTAGGGGCTTGGTGAAGGAAGAGAGATTCCAACCTCTGGCCTGGAATTTAGTCTCTGCAACAGAGTTGGAGGCAGTGAGAAATGCTCACAGCTGAGGGGAGAGGAAGCTGCTCTGTCTTTTTGGCCACGGCTGCCCAGAATGGAGTTTCTATCATGCTGGCTGAGTTGAGGAGGAAGGAGAGCTTTGTGACTTGAGTGTCACTGTTCTTGCCACCTAGATTTATTAGAATTTCTTGAATAAATGTTTCTTCATTTGCTATATACCCTTAAAACAATTTCTGAAGACTTTATTTATTTATTTTTGAGACAGAGTCTCCCTCTGTTGCCCAGGCTGGAGTACAGTGGCGCAATCTCAGCTCACTGCCACCTCCGCCTCCCAGGTTCAAGCGATTCTTCTGCCTCAGTCTCCCGAGTATCTGGGACTATAGGCACCAGCCACCACACCCGGCTAATTTTGTGTTTTTAGTAGAGATGGGGTTTCACCATGTTGGCAAGGCTGGTGTCGAACTCCTAACCTCAAGTGATCCGCCCACCTGGGCCTCCCAAAGTGCTGGGATTACAGGCCTCAGCCACTGCGCCCAGCCAATTTCTGGAGACTTTAAATGGCTAGGGTTTTTAAAGTAACTTTTACTGATTACAGTTGTTCTGAGGAGCAGGTCCATGGATCTCAGACTGCCATTGAAGTAGACCTCTCAAGTCTCAGTTTATATTTTCTTCTTTGCCTCTTCTTTTTTTTCCCTTTTTTTCTTATTTCTTTCTGTACACAATTTGTTGAAAAAAACCAGGTTTGCCCTGTGAGTTCCTCACGGATTTTGCAGATTGCTTTCATGGCTTTTAACATGACCCTCTGTATATTGGTAGTTGTATCTAGAGTAGCACTATGCAATAGAACTATAATGCAAGTCCTATGTATAACTTTAAATTCTCTAATAGTCACAATAAAAAAGTAAAAATAACCAAATGAAATTAATGTTAATGATACATTTTCTAAAACCCTACAATAAATGATATGTTTTATTAAATTCCATATATCTAAAACATTTCAACCTATAACCAAGTTTCAAATGATTTATTGGGAAATTTTATGTTGTTTTCCATATTACCTTCAAAACTCAGTGTGTATTTTATACTTAGAGCACATTTCCATTTGAACTAGCCACATTGCCAGTACTCAATTAGCTACCTGCACCTAGTGGCTGTGGTTTTGGACAGCACAAATCTGGAAGCTTGATCAGATTTACTTGGAAATTTTAAGTAAAACAAGAAAGATTGTGTCAACATTAATTTTGATCTTTTCAGCGTCTCCCTCTTCCTTTAGGAGAGTGGGGCATATTAACATAATTACAAATAAATTTTATTATTATTTTGCCCTATGCAGACACTGACGTGGTACTTCCAAGTGCAAGAAATATTTATTTTTTGCAGTTGTACATGAAAGACTTTATACTTTCAAATCAAATTACTTAAATTCAAGACATGTCTTTTTAAAATAGTGGTTACTATATAACCTGAAAAATCACTGTGTAAGTGTGGACTTAATTACTTTTTCTAAAACTTTGATCAGTCTTACACCAAAATGTTGCCAGGGAAGATTATTTTAATTCCTCCTTCAATATTAACAGTTCTTTTTTCAAAGAATACTATACAAATAATAGGGAAATGGCTGCTTGATTTCTTAAAACCTGGACTTTCATCTAGCTGTTCTATAATGCTGTCCCTCAGTTCCTTTCCTACTGGAAACTGGTCCGGTCATAGAAGATGAATCCATAAAGACTACTCACCTTCTATCCTTCCTCATTGTTCATTTCATTTATCTATCAAGACATGAACTGCTACACTTGGTGCTCTCGCTGGTATGTCCATAATGAAAGGCATAGCCTATAATTCAGGAAATACATAATCTCAACTTCACTGGGGAATGGACCGCATGTTAATCACCAACTATGTGCTATGCATTTCACACACATCATACTTTGTCTATAATATCATGTGTCAGGTGTTACCCCAATTTAACATATGAGGAAACTGGTTTCAGAGAGATTAAGTAAATCCTATTTAGGTCACTGAGCTATCAGGTGGGGCTAAAACAGGACCTCTGCCTATCAAATCCCAAATCTTATGCACTTCTAGAATAACATATTGTCTACCAGACACTTAAAGCAGCTAATTAGCATTACAGAGGGATCTATAATTGGGGAGGAATTATGATAAGAATCAAAATAGCCCAGATCTAGAGCTAATCTCAGCTGTAAATGAGCTAGCTAGCTCTGTGACCTGGCTATAATCCTTTAAACTGTCTGAGCTTAAATCCCCTCATCAGTAAAATGTGCTCTTGCCCATGCAAATGGTTTTTTTTTACCTAACTAATATTATATTGCACACGTAGAAAATGTGTGTAAATTTTGAATATTGTACAAGATTATACACTTGAGTATATATGAAATTTTAATGAAAAGTCTACTAATTGAATGCATATTGATTAAAATAGCTTCGTTGTTAATGTGCTGAAACAACATTCCTCTTCGGTTTTTTTCTCCTATCATAGACTAGCACCCAATATAGAAATGATAGAATATGTTGAAATGTTGTCGATAATGTGTTTTAAATAATTTCAGTTCTTTGTACTATGACTATAATGGAGCCTTTAACAGAAACCTATTAACATAACTATCTGGTTAAAACTAACTAAATCTTGTAAATAGCACCAATTTTTCTTTGAAGCTGCTCTATCTAACCTACTACTTCTAGAAATTGTGCTTCCTCTGTTAGTTGTGTTTCTCGATAGCAACAAAAATGACAAAATCACCTTAAGACACCAAAGTCATAATTCTGTCACCACACAATCTTCATAGAAATGGGAAAAGACCTGGGAAGGATTTTGGATCCCAAGTAGCTTATTTATTCCTGATGAATACCTTTGAGATTAAAACAAAATAGAAATGAAAGTAACTGGGATTTGATAGTAGTAATACTATGACAACAGGAGGTGAGTAGACTAGAATGAAAATGAACCACTCACAGATGCACAGAGATGCAGTCAATAATTATGTTGCGCAAATTGCTTTGTTTTTCAAAAACCATGAGCAAACCACTTAATCTCTGAAATCTCTTGAGTCTCAGTTCCTTCATCTAAATTGCAGAATTAGACAAAGTGACCCTTCCAGCTCTGATATTCTGTGACATCAAAACTTAGATACCAGAATATTGCAGCATAGGCCCCACATCCCATCCCATGCCTCAAAATGCCAAGAAACTGGTCTTGCAAGTATTACATTTTTGGTGCATGTATATAAATAGGTGGAGAGATGGCTATCTTAGTTTTCCATCTTCAGGCATGACATACCCCTGGCTTAGAAACTCCCTGGGAGATCAGAGCACTTGGTTCACAAAATGCAATAATCAGACATGAAAGTGCCCCAGTTCCTGTCATTGTTTTGTTGAGTTTTGATAATCCTTGTTACTCAGTGGTTGTCTACTTTAACGGAAGGATGAATATAAGTGTTCTGAAAACAAGCACTTTAAATGCAAATATTGATATTATGCTCTAGCTCACATAGGAATGTAAGTTAAATTCGTATTCTTTCGGAAATGCCTGTCTGCAGTTGTGAAATTGAGTCCACTAGCCCAGCTCAATTTGGTGTCTCTGCTAGAAAGAGCACTGGTCTAGGAGTCAGAAGATTACTGGCTCCAGTTCTGCCTCTGCCTAGATTTGAACCTCTCTTAAGTTATTTGAGGTCTTATGGTTTTAATCTCTACGAAGCCTGGGTTTCATTAGATGGTCTTCTGAGCCCCTTTGTTAACTCTCAAATTGTGATTCTCCAAAATGCCCAGAACTCTGTTAGCCCTATCCAAAAATATATGTAGGGCCTTGCTACTTAATTGCAACCTTGGTGCTGGACAGAAGAGAAAAGACTACATTTCTGAATAAGAGAGAAGATCCTGCACTAACGACAGAAGGCTTGAGGTATCCTTTGCCTGAATCTCTTTAGACTTTACCCCAGAGAATAGGCTTGGAGTCAGAACTCCCATTAGCAACATCTCCAGAGAAACTATGAGCTAAGTATTTAATACAGCTCCCAGGGGCAGGCTGCCCCCACAGGGCTTAATAAAACATGAAATAGGGGAGCAGGCTGTAGGACACACAAGGAGCTCTCCTATTTGTTGAATGAAGATGGCCATAGAATGAACAAGATAAGAGCAGCTAGGTTTGTTAAACTCAACAGTCAAGGTGAAATGAAGGGCCAACGCTTGCTCTTTATACGCAAATCTTTTTCCCAGGCTCCAAGTACCCCCTTAAGCCACTGAAGAGTGATATATTCTGCAACATGAGCAAGGATTTCATGAATTTTAGGCAGTGAAGGGATTTTTGGAACCGCCAACTAAGTATGTCTGACTTCATTCCACTCCATCCCTCTGCTGTGTCCAACCTGTGTAACACTCTTATCTCATCCCCCTAATTCATGACCTTGGCAGAAAATATCCTCTTGACTATGTAAAACAAGCTAAAGGGAACACTGAACACCACAAGATATACCACATATGTCCAGGTCTTTTAGATAAAGGGGCAGAGAGAAGCATCACTGGCTACTGAAAACTGAACAACTCAGAGAACACATCTTTGTTGGTATGTGCCAGAATTGGGAATATCTTGAGACAAGGACAAGAAATTCCTGTGTTATATTTGCCTTTGCCTTCTTCCTGACTCATCTAACTTCCTCTTTTAGTGGGAAACTGGACTACTCTGAAAATGTCTGCTTGTTTTTGGAGAATATCTACAGCAGAAGAAATTTGCACAGCTGTCACTCGGTCCACATTTACTCTTCAGGATGTTATGGAATTTACCCCCAGGGTGCTTTTGGAGTGCAAAGAAAATGTAGCTCAACCCCACCTCAGCCACAGTGGCTCTGCTGACTTACTGGGAAAAACACTCAAACTTCCATGGACATCCCTTTCCTCATCAGTGAAGCAAGAGGAGGCTGAGGCACCTCAGGGGCCTTCCAACTCTGATAGTCCTTGATTGCAAGTGTACTACGTAATACTTTTTGTAATGAAGAGAGTAATTAATGCATTGATGATAATTCATTGTAGAATATGGTAATAGAATAGAGAATCTTATTATGTTGCACAAAATTTTTTATACAACTAAAAAGGGAGGCATGGACATCTTCTCCCGGCATAGAACTGCAGTGACACCCACGTAGAACCGGTCTCTGCCCCACCTGGCCTCGGGCCATCGTTGAATGATGTCTGCCTACGCCACCGTCCCCACCCACTGGAGGCCGTTTGGTCTCCTTTGTACCTCCTCTCAATCTTACCACAGCCCCAGCTGCTCTGCAGATCCCAGGCATCATCCTGAAGCTGCTCAGGTGGGTGAATGAAAGCCTGGACTCTTCCTCTGTGGAAGGTGAATGCCTGCCTGGGCAACAGCACTGCTGCCATCTCAGCTGGTGTGAAAAGGGCTGTGGGTATGTGCCTGGTACAGAGCACCATTCAAATGCAGTGCAGGCCTTGCTGCCGGTGCTGCCCAAGAAGCTGCAGGCTGCCTATACCCTGTATCACCACCCTCCCTGTGGCACTGCTGGACCAGCTGGGCTGCCTCTGCACAGCCTGGCACAATACCTGTGTGGAGGACAAGGAGTCCATGGACTCACCTGGTGCTCATCTCCGGGATTACCTTCCTCATCCCGGAACTGACTCTGATCCCTTCCTGCTGGATGGCCCTCATCGTCATCTGGGGCTTGAAGTCCCAGATTACTTGCTCCTTATGTAAACAAAATGTTTCCAGGGGCCAGATAGCCTCACACGGCTCAGCTTTTATGGTCTAGAGATATCTCCCAGGCCTGTGTTTCATCCTGAGACAGCACTATCATCTTCCTGGCCCCTCCGGGCTTAATTTAGGAACTGTATTTGTCAGGGTTCTCTAAAGGTAGACTAACTCAGGGACCTTGTCTGTATTATTTGGCTCTCTGAAGGATATAAGAGAAATCGCACAATCAGTTCAAATAGGAGCAGTTTTTTTGTTGTTGTTATGTTTGTTTTTTTTTTTTTTGAGACGGAGTCTTGCTCTGTCACCAGGCTGGAGTGCAATGTGCAGTCTAGGCTCACTGCAACCTCTGCCTCCCGAGTTCAAGTGATTCTCCTGCCTCAGCCTCCCAAATAGCTGGGACTACAGGTGTGTGCCACCACACCCAGCTAATTTTTGTATTTTTAGTAGAGACGGGGTTTCACCATGTTGGCCAGGCTGGTCTCAAAACCCTGACCTCGTGATCCACCCGCCTCAGCCTCCCAAAGTGCTGGGATTACAGGCATGAGCCACTGGGCCAGCCCAGATTGGAGCAGTTAATTAGACAAGTGGACATAGATCTAATTCTCATGATATGTGAAGAGTGTCAGGAGGCTAGGGTTTATTACAGGAAATTAAGAAATCCAGGGAAGCTTTTTTTTCCCTCAAATAACCACAACGTCCTAATCATACCAAGCAGTGCCTAGAAATTTCTAGGATACAAATGTTCAATTTTTTTCAACAAGTTTTTGAGTTTATACTTTGCATAAAAGTGCACAAGATCCAGCTTCTATCCTTAAGTTGCAACAGTCTATATGGTCAATTGGTTATAAGCCCCTGATACCTGAAACTATGCCTTCCTCAGTTTCAGAGTAGGCCCACCATCATCACAGATAGGCAGGCTTAATGTTAAATAGCAAGAGAAGATTCTAACCAGATGTCCTGCCTTCAAATAACCCCATGAAAATTGCTGCCTCACTGTCACTGCGCCCAGCTGTTCTGGGGGCGTGTACTATTAAAAGAAACTTGTCTATCCAGACTCCTCTGCAGTTTACAAAATGCAATGCGCATTGAATATCTCATCAATCTCAGTAACTATAGAGAGAAGAGTTACATAGCACAGAAGCTGTTACTTCCCCAAAGTCAAATGATGAATAACTGATAGAATTCAAATCCTAATCCAGACCTTTTGACTACAAAACTAGAATTCTCTCCACTTCCTTTGTTCTATGTAGACCCTCAGTAATGTTAATAATACAAGGTTAATTATTGAAATAGTTGTTATTCTCATTCTACTTCTTAGGAAATTAAGATGTCAAACCTTTTTAAAACAGACCAGCTTAAAAAATTGTATGAGAATTGAATGGCATTGAATTTTTGGCCATAAAAATATGTACATAAATTGAAGCCCCACTTTTTACCATATGTCACAACTCTAATACTAGGAACTGATGTTAGTAAGTGGGCTAATTGTGTGATAATCTAAGATGATATCACTTTGTTTTAACAAGGGTATTTTATAAACACTTTATTATATGAACGCTTGAGTGCAAAATGTTTAACCCTTAAAATTAGCAAAATTTCATTTAAATTAAAACTTCATTTAACTAAAAATGGTTAACTCTGAGAATTGTATAGTAGTTGACTTCTGCTATACAATGTCGAGCCTATGCAATACAATAAGAACTGCATCATGGCTGTTTATTTTCTCCATTGCTCTTCTGAACCTGTTCCAAAGGAGTGGGAGAGGGCTACTAGACAAACACGAAACAAAATGCAACTCAAATTAATTGCCCAGAGTGACTCCTAATAGTTGCAAGTACATTTTGACTCAGTTGTCCAACCAAATAGCTGGGGGTTAACTGCAGGTATTGTTCCAGAGCTGCAAAGAAGTTTTGTTTTTAGAGCTTAGTAAAAGTTCTGCACTAGATGAGAAGTCGCAATTTAAAGCTCCATATTCTGTAGTTACTACTTATACATACTTATTATCTGTAAACACCATAAATATCTATTAAACAGAGTACTCTTGCCAGTCAATACAGTTGAAAAATAAAATAAAAGATGAGGTAACATGATTCTCGAAGTCCACCAGAATCTCGCCTGAAGAGTTTGAGTAGCTGCTAATATTTCACTTCCATTTGTGTGTGGGTAGAGGCATCTCTGACAGACTTTAACAAAACTGGATCCACTGGTTTTTAGTATAGCAGCAACATCTTTCAATGCATGGTAGATAACATATTTCACCTGTAATACATCTTTGCGATTGGTATGAATCTGTGACAGATAACGGAATTCCTGAGTAAACCAGGAGCATTGTTTAACGTGCTCTAGAGAAACAAAATTTTCAGTCATTTTGATACCACTATATAAGTTATGGGCCTGATGTGGAGTTCCTGCTGTGATAAACACTGATGCTCTGAGAAATTATATAATAGCTCAGCCTTGACCTCCATACTCTTCATGAAGATGCTTTCTTAGTGATCTGTCTAAATGCCAGCTCTGATCACAAATAAGATCATGGTCTGCTGGATTTTCTTTTTTCTTTCTTTTCTTTTCTTCCTTCCTTCCTTCTTTCTTTTCTTTTCTTTTCTTTTTTTTGAGAAAGGGTCTCACTCTGTTGCTCAGGCTGGAGTGCAGTGGCACAAACACAGCTCGCTGCAGCCTCGACCTCCTTGGCTCAAGCCATCCTGCTTCAGCCTCTCGAGTAGCTGGGACCACAGATGCACACCACCACACCCAGCTAATTTCGTTATTTTTTGTTAGCGATGGAGTTTTGCCCAGACTAGTCTTGAATTCCTGGGCTCAGCCATCCACCCACCTTGGCTTCCCAAAGTTCTGGGATTACAGGTGTGAGCCACCACGCCCAGCCTGCTGGGTTTTCTTGAGTTTGTTGTGAGTTCGTCAGCATTCCATCTTGGATAGTTTTAAGGAGTTCTTCATGGTCACACTACCGTTTGGAAATTTCCACATAGACCATAACATTGGCTCCACCAGATATATCTAAATAGAGACTTGAGGCTCCATATTTCCAATCTCTAATTAGCCTGTAAGCATTATATATCTTCAGAACCAGATCTGGCCAAAGTAGTTTGGCAGTCTAGAGAACAAATTTAGTTTGCCATCTCATTTTGTGTACTCAAGTGTGCTCAGGCAATGGAATGTTGGCAATCAGATCATCAAACTTGGAAAGGATCATATATCTAAAATCTTCTCCTCGTGGCTAGTCCTTAAGTTTCCACATCATTATTTTTCATTTTAAAGCTATTTGGAATAACTTCAAACCCACTCTAGAAGTCTACTGTGGCTTCTGTGATCATTTCATTAGGTCCTGCCATTAACTATGTTGACTTCCATATCCCCAAACTCTTTGGTGAAGGATTAGGCTTCCAAGGTTCACCATTTAATTGATGATGCACCCCACAAACCCTCACTGGCTGCCCTATTTCCATCACTCCCTGAACACATTCCAATTGCTCCTGTTGGGATCTTGCAAACATAGCAGGCAATTATCTTATGGCCAGGTATGAGGAGTGTCAGCATGCTGGCTTGTCATCAGTCCCTGAGGCTGCTTAGCTAAATCAGAGGACATTTTGTTTCCCACTAAAGAAGCACAGATGTCATCAAGGATTTTTGGTGTATTCTTGAGTCCATTTTCTGTCTTTGTTTGTCTTGTTGACATTCCCACCGGTTAGGTCAGTCAGCCAGTTTAAAGCAGATATGCTGGCTGGACAGGCAGACTTTGTTCCTCTGGCTGGCTTGGAGGCTACATCTCCGCCCATGGCTGCTGTGCCAACACTGAGGAATTCTGCTGGAGCATTGTACCAACAGTAGGTTTTTCTCCGACTATGGAAGTCTGCTTTATGTCTTCCTTTGAGATTGGCTTTGTTAAGAGCTTGGATTGCCTATTTGAACAGAAACAATCTGCCTTTATTCCACATTTTGCTCTTACAAAACGAACAGTCTCCAACAGCATGGAGAGATTTTCCAGGAATCATCATATAAACTTTTATATGACAGTGCTACCAGTCATCTAAAAGTATAGCAATACAATTATTACATATAGCAATTATATTTGATAATAATAAACGACTACATTACTGGTTTATGTATTTACTATAGTGTACGTTTTGTTATTTTAGAATATACTTTTTCTACTTACTTAAAAAAAATTCCTACAAAAAAGCCTCAGGAAGGTCCTTTGGGAAGTATTCAAAAAGAAAGCATTGTTATCACAGGAGATGACAACTCCATGTATGTTATTGTCCCTGAAGACCTTCCAGGGGGACAAGATGTAGAGGTGGAAGACAGTAATATTGGTGATCCCATCATCAATATGTGGGCCTAGGCTAATGTGTATATCTTAGTTTTTAACCAAAAAAGTAAGAGTTTTTAAAAGTTTAAAAGTAGAAAACAGCGGCCGGGCGCGGTGGCTCACGCTTGTAATCCCAGCACTTTGGGAGGCCGAGGCGGGTGGATCACGAGGTCAGGAGATCGAGACCACCGTGAAACCCCGTCTCTACTAAAAATACAAAAAAATTAGCCGGGTGTGGTGGCGGGCGCCTGTAGTCCCAGCTACTCGGAGAGGCTAAGGCAGGAGAATGGCGTGAACCCGGGAGGCGGAGCTTGCAGTGAGCCGAGATTGCGCCACTGCACTCCAGCCTGGGCGACAGAGCGAGACTCCGTCTCAAAAAAAAAAAAAAAAAAAAAAAAAAAGTAGAAAACAGCTTATAAAATAGAATATAAAGGAAATATTTTTGTAGCATGTGTTTACATTTTAAGCTGTGCTATTACAAAAAATCAAAAAGTTAAAAAATTAAAAAGTTTATAAAGTGAAAAAGTTACAGTAAGCTAAGGTTAATTTATTATTGAGAAAGATAAAATTTTTGAATTTAGTGTAGCCTAAGTGTACGGTGTTTGTAAAGTCTACAGTAGTGTATAGTAATGTCCTAGGCCTTCGAATTCAATCACCACTCACTCACTGATGCACTCAGAGCACTTCCAATGGGTGAGCTCCACTCATGGTAAGTGCCCTATCCACAGGTATAGTATTTTTTTATCTATCTGTCTGTCTGTCTATCTATCTATCTATCTATCTATCATTTATTTATTTTGAGACAGGGTCTCACTCTGTCGGGCTGGAGTGCAGGGGTGTGATCATGGTTCATTGCAGCCTTGATCTCCCAGCCTCAAGCAATCCTCCTACTTCAGCCTCCCAAGTAGCTGGGACTACAGGCACACCACCAGGCATGCACCACCAGGCCTGGTTAATTTTGTAAAAAATTGTTTGTAGAGACAGGGTCTCACTAAAGTTGTCCAGGCTGGTCTCAAACTCCTGGGCTCAAGTGATCCTCCCACCTTGGTCTAACAAAATGTACTTTTAGCCAGGTGTGGTGGCTCACACCTGTAATCCCAGTACTTTGGGAGGCCGAGGCAGGTGCATCACCTGAGGTCAGGAGTTCAAGATCAGCCTGACCAGCATGGAGAAACTCCGTCTCTACTAAAAATACCAAATTACCCGGGCAAGGTGGCGCATGCCTGTAATCCCAGCTACTCAGGAGGCTGAGGCAGGAGAATCACTTGAACCTGGGAGGTGGAGGTTGCCGTGAACCAAGATCAAGCCATTGCACTCCTGCCTGGGCAACAAGAGCAAAACTCCATCGCAAAAAAATAATAAATAAATAAAGTATATTTCTAATCTTTTATACCATATTTTAACTGTACCTCTTCTATGTTTAGATCACAGACCCTTGCATAGAGTTACAATTGTTTACAGTATTAAGTACAGCAACATGCTGTACAGGTTTGTATCCTAGGAGCAATAGGTTATACCGTATACAGGCATACCTCAGAGATATTGAGGGTTTAGTTCCAGACAACTGCAATAAAATCAATTATTGCAATAAAGTGTGTCAGACATATTTTTGGTTTCTCAGTACATACAAAAGTTATGTTTAAACTCTACTGTCACCTATTAAGTGCACAATAATATTACACCTAATAAAAATGTACATACCTGTACAGACAGGGGAATGTCTGGTCGGTAGATTAGTCAGAACACATTTACCGATTAAGTTCACCTTTTTCTATAAGCGTGGTTCATGGCACCCAAAAACTATTACAACAGTAACATCAAAGATCATTGATTACAGATCATCATAATACATATAATAATGAAAAATTTGAAATATTGTGGGAATTACCAAAATGTGACATAGAGACATGAAGTGGCCACGTTCTGTTGGAAAATAGTGCTGATAGATTTTTATCAGGGAAGCAAAAGCATTTCTGGAAGTCTACAGCAGAATCTTTATATATTCATTGGCTAAGATTGAGTCATTTGGCCAAGATAATCTAGAAATCAAGTGTCTGGAAAAGAAAAAGAACAACAGGATTATAGACTGGTTATAGTGCATCCTCTGGAACTGGGCAGATTGCTGCCTGTAATACTGTGCTTCGTAAACCCCAAAATCTTTGTGGTTTATAAGAACAAGCACTTGTTCCCCGCTTATGGACATGTAGGTCATTTATGACTCTGCTAGGTTTGGTCAGGACTGACTGGGCTTGGATCCAGGACATGTATGAGATGTGTATGTTTTTGTGTCTGCCCTGCATATATATATATATATATATTTTTTTTTTTTTTTTGAGACATGGTCTTGCTCTGTCATCCAGGCTGGAGAGCAGTGGCATGATCACAGCTCACTGCAGCCTCAACCTCCTGTGCTCAAGCAATTCTCTCATCTCAGCCTCCAAAGTAGCTAGGACTTGACTTTAGGTGCAAGCCATCATGTCTGGCTAATTTTTGTACTTTTTGTAGAAACAGGGTTTCGCTCTATTCCCCAGGCTGGTCTCAAACTCCTAGGCTCAAGAGATCCTCCCATCTTGGCTTCCCAAAGTGCTGGGATTACAGGCAGGAGTCACCATGCCCAGCCAACTCCACATATATGTTCATTATGACACTACTGGCCACTCATAGCATGTTCTTCTCATGGAAAATGGGAGATGTGCAAGAAGTCAGATAAAAGCACACAAATACATTTACAGTCTCTGTTCATGTGATATCCAGTAACATTCCCTTTGCCAGACAAATCACCTGGCTAAGTCCAACATAAATGGGGTGAGGAGACATACTCTGTATACGCCATTGGAAAGTGCTACAAAGTCGCATGTCAAGAGGTGTATATGTATAATTCAGTTGTAGAATGGGAATGGATTGGGAACATAGATCCAATCTATCACCTAATTCCAAACAAAACTGGTACCCTGACAGCAAGCAAGAAAGGAATGATTATTGGCTAGCCATGCAATTGTATCTTCACATTAGAGTGGTTGAAAAAACCCTTAGGAACTTAATTGGCAGGAGAAAAAGGAGAAAGTAAGGAAATGGTAGAGTGACAAATTGCTTTCCTGGGCAGAGGTTTTCAGCTATCACATTAATGCTGACTTCAGGAGTGCAGAGCTGGGTGTATCTACCCCAGAGAGTGAGAGTTCTGAGAGCCTTCTACCTTCAACTGCATGCTCTCCACGTTGAATTAAAAGTATTTTTTGAGCATGAAGAACATGAGCCTCAAACATAACATTTTCTACGATTTTTTTAAAGTCAGGCTTTCACATACCCTCTAATTCTCCCATCTCACTTTTTTTTTTTTTTTTAAGTAATTTGGTTGGGTGCAGCTGCTTATGCCTGTAATCCTAGCAATTTGGGAGGTCGAGGTGGGTGGATGGCTTGAGGCCAAGAGTTTTAGACCAGCCTGGCCAACATGGTGAAAACCCTTCTCTGCTAAAATTATAAAAACTAGCTGGGCGTTGTGGCATGTGCCTGTAATCCCAGCTACTTGGGAGGCTGAGGCAGGAGAATTGCCTGAACCTGGGAGGCAGAGGTTGCAGTGAGCTGAGATTGGCGCCAATACACTCCAACCTGGGTGACACAGGGAGACTCTGTCTCAAAAAAAAAAAAAAAAAAAAAAAAAGTTGGAGTTTATCTACCTAAGAGAGAAATAAAGAAATCAAAAGTTAGAAATGCAAATCCCTCCAGAGTTTCCAGAGTTTGCAGATATTTTAAATGTGCTGAAGCAGTGCTGGTTATAGTGGGAGCCAGCCTCCAACATGGTCCCCAATGATCCTCTCTTCCTAGTATTCAGATCCTTGCATAGTCTCCTTCCACATTGTGCCAGACTTGGTCTGTGTGAACAGCAGTATACAGCGGAAACGACAGTAGGTCACCTCTGAGATTAGGTTATAAAAGGCACTGCTACTTCTGTCTTGAGCCCTCTCTTACTCTCTCCCCTCGATTTCTCTCTCAGATGACTCGGTTTGAGAGAAACCCATTGCCATGTTGTAAGCAGGTCTGTGGAAGGTCCAACATGGTGAGGAATTGAGTCCTCTCACTAAGGGCCACCTGATAAGGCATCTTGGAAGCATATCCTCCAGCTCAGTCAAGCCTTCAGATGACTACAGACTTAGTTGACAGCTTGCCTGCAACTCAGTGAGAAACCCTAAGAGAAAACCACCAGGCTAAGCAACTCTGGATTCCTGACTCACAGAAAATGCCTAGGATATGTTTGTTTGAAGCTGCTAAGCATTTGGCATAATTTATTACACAGCAATAGACAACTAATACTATCACAAAAATATGCAATCACCAAGACCCCATTGGAAATGTTAACTCAAGAACACAAAGACTTACTTGGCACTTACAGGTAAGGAAACTACCACTGTCAAATCTGCTGCCCAACATTCATAAAACTAGTGTCTGAACACTGAAGGGCTCATATAATGAAAAGCCAATACCTAGTCAATGACCACATTGGCACGCAGCAACAGTTGAAGCAAAAGATTGTGACCTAGGCCTCACTTTCTCTTCCAAATCTCACATCTTACACAACTATTTGGCAAAACCTAATTTGCATCTAGATCAGTAACTGCAAGAAAGCCTTGGAAGTACAAACTTCAGCTTTCCAGGCTGTGTTCTATGGAAATGCACAGTGGAAGGAAATTAAATGGATATTGAGTGATGCTTCACTATATCTACTATACTGGGCTACTGTGAGCTAATTTTTTCAAACATTTTGAAAATCTCAGATTTAAAAAAGATAAAATTTAAAACCAAGACACTTATTACCAAAATTGGCTCAGGAAGAAGTATAAAATTGAAATAAACCACAACTATTAAAGAAGCCAAAAGAATCCAAATTCTTCCTCAAAAGTTGATAATATGTTGACAGTTTTATAACTATGCTTTATCAGACTTACAAAAAAAGTTAACCACTATCCTAAAACACATTTTTTAAAAGAAGAGCAAATATGAGCAGATACAAAACTACTTGACTTACTTCACAAAGCTAATTTTGACACCAAAACCTGGACAAGGATTGTATAAGAAAAGAAAATCATAGGTAATATCATTGATAAATACAGATGCAAAACTCCTAAATAAATCATTAGCAATTTTCACTGATTTAATGTACAAAAAATAGCACTATATCATTTGTGGATCTAGGAATTCAAGGATTTTCCAACATTGCCTATTTATAGAGGTCTTGGGTATATAAGTAATCTTAAAATTCTTGGTAATAAAAGAGATTCCCAAGGAAATAAAAAATAGACTAGAAAAAGTGATTTTTCTAGTTTTCTAGTCTAGAAAACTTAAAGTGATTTTTCTAGTTTTCTCTTTACTTAAACATCTTGCAGAGGAGGTGATTAGATTATGGGGGTGGTCCACCTATGCTGTTCTCATGATAGTGAGTTCTCAAGAGATCTGATGGTTTTATAAGGGGCTTTTGCCCGCTTCACTCTGCACTTCTCCTTTCCTTCCCCTTCCACCATGGTTGTAAGTTTCCTAAGGCCTCTGCAGCCTTGAGGAACTGTGAGTTGATTAAAACTCTTTCCTTTATAAATTACCCAATCTCAAGCAGTTCTTTATAGCAATGTGAGAAGGAACTAATACATGATGCACCCAAATAAAGGTCAAATATGAGATGCCATCAACAAAAATCTTAATTGTAAAATTTACACAGAAAAGTTGTCTCTCAAAGAAAATATTTTCAGTAAAATAAAAACGAAAATGGAAAGTAATATTTTAACTGCAAATATCCATCAAAGCTACAAACAAACATGAAAGTGCCGATATTTAGAAACAAAATCAAAACAATCTTGTACAAAAATATTGTGAAAAAATTGTCCCACAGAAAGGCCAAAATATCCTATACTAATGTGATGCATTTCTTCCCAGACCTTTTCCTACATATTCAGACAGAACAGTGGAGTCCGGTCCCCATTTCTTCAGTCTAGGATTCCCAAGCATTTGTAGTTTGTCAGTCCTATCTCTTTCACGCCACTGCCACACCAATAGGTTCCTTAAGGCTAATAGGTGTTCTAAGGACATCATAAGAAGATGTCTAAGGTGAGAAACTCCGTGGTGGCAGAGAGAAAAGGCTTGTGGCATTGGGCTGGGCATTGTCATGATGGATGATCAGCTGGCGAGTCTGTGGTTCAGATAGAAGACAGTTCCTCCAGAGAACAGATTGAAGGCACAGTCCCTGGAGGTGAGCCATGTGAAATACTCTGTCTTAGGAAGTGTGGATAGTTGCCTGACTGGCAAGGTCTCTGGTCTAGTGTGGCTCTGAGCACTCACAGCAGTCCTTTCTTAGACCTACTGGCCTTCCACCTTCTGGAGAGGGGCCCTCTTTTGGGTGACATTTTCTATATAGAAACTCCTGGTGTCCAGGCTGCAAATTTTGCCTTCTTTTCCTAGCCGCTGGCTTCCTTTGTCTGCTCTTTTTTGCCCTATACACTTCTCCAGTTTCTCTTGTAATATCCTTTAATGCTCATTAGCAAGAACCTCAGTGTCTTATTAAAAAACTCAAATCACTTGCAGAGATCTTTCTTCCTCCAAATGAGTCCTTCCATTGAAAAAAGAAAAAAATTTTCAAAGCAAAAGTAAAAAATCAGAGTAAGCTGATAATTTATTTTTAAGTATATTTATAAAATAGTATTTAATGTATTATAAAAATTGGATATATCGGCCAGGCATGGTGGCTCACGCCTGTAATCCCAGCACTGTGGGAGGCTGAGGTGGGTGGATCACCTGAGGTTAGGAGTTTGAGACCAGCCTGACCAACATGGTGAAACCCCATCTCTACCAAAATACAAAAATTAGCCAGGTGTGTGGAAGGCACCTGTAATCCCAGCTACTTGGGAGGCTGAGGCAGGAGGATCACTTGATCCTCCGCAGGAGGCGGAGGTTGCAGTGAGCCGAGATTGCACCATTGCACTCCAGCCTGGGCAGCAAGAGCAAAACTCCGTCTCAAAAAAAAAATTAGATATATCATAAACGTTGTCTTATAAACATATTTCCATGCCAATAAAATCTATTACATCATAATTTTAATGCCCACATAGTATTCTAATAAACTAATGCATTATATTTTATTTATACTATCTCCCATCTATGTTTTAAATTCTTCTACTCTAAAATAATGGTACAATAAAAACTCTTACAGAGATTTCTGTACTTGGATGATATATTTCTTTGGGTTACATTTCTAAAAACCATTTGCCAGAAGTTTGGAAATAATAGATTATCAGTATGTTTACTAAATAACTGCTGAAAAGTGAAGAATGGAGAAAAATGTGGAAAGAGGAGAAAGTCAGTCAATCTAGTGAAATTTATGACCATATATTTTTATTTTTATCTCATCTTAAAATGTTTTATATTAACTTTTGAATAGGTAATATATGCATATGGTTAAAATGTTCTTGGATTTTGAAGAATATGTGGAAGTAATTGTCTGCCTGTCATATGTCTTCTAGTTCCCCAGTTCACCTCTCCCTAGTTTCTTATTTATCCTTTTAGTTATTAGGGTGAACCATGCAGAGAAGCCATTTTACAGATCAAACACAGTTTAAGAAAATATAATGTGGTTCTATACAATATTAGATGCATATACTTTTTAAAACATATGATCATAATATACTCATGATTCTGCCATGTATACCAGGGTATTCTGCTATAAATCTCTTTTCTTGGTAGGGATAAAGTATCTGAAAGGCAGTTTTTAAAAATTAAAACTGTCAAGGAATGTTAGGTAAGTGGAGTAGAGCAGGGGTGTGGTGTTACTCATTTCCCTAAAACAAGTAACAGTTTCCTTTAACTTGAAGAGGGAGCAACACTTTTGAAGTCTATAAATTACATAAACAAATGATAAGAAAACATATTGTATGAAAAAAATTTCCAACTAACAAAATCCAGCGCTTACAGAATCCTAGAGCCCAGCCTCTGGCTGTGCAGACATGCAGGCTAGAGGGTGCTGTGGTTCAATCCTAATATGTTTGTTCCAGTAGCCAAGATTTGACAAAAATGGGCTAGAGGCTGGGCGCAGTGGCTCATGCCTATAATCCCAGCACTTTGGGAGGCTGAGGCGGGCGGATCGCCTGAGGTCGGGAGTTTGAGACCAGCCTGACCAACATGGTGAAACACCATCTCTACCAAAAATACAAAATTATCCGGGCGTGGTGGTGCATGCCTGTAATCCATGCATGGATTAGCTACTCAAGAGGCTGAGGCAGGAGCTACTCAGGAGGCTGAGGCAGGAGAATCGCTTGAACCCAGGAGCGGAGGTAGGAGTGAGCGCAGATGGCGCCACTGCACTCCAGCCAGGGCAACAAGAGCGAAACTCAGTCTCAAAAACAAACGGCTAAAATAGTTTTTGCACCAATAGAGGACTGTGAGTGAATAGTTTGTCTAAAAAAAAAAAGAAGAAGAAGAAAACCAACCAAACAAAAAACGGCTAGAATTGTTTTTTGCACCAATAGAGGACTGTGAGTGAATAGTTTGTCTATTGCAACCCAACTTCCTGAAGCAGCTTTTCTGATATAAAAACCAGAGTAAATGACTAAATCTTCATAGTTCCCTGGTTTGCCTCTCCCTAGTTTCTTACACTACTTATGCAAAAGTAATAAGTAGAATAATGTCTTTTAAAAGAAAATTCAGATTATGGAACTGGAAGAGACCTTAGAGATCATCCAGGTACATGGGTATCAGTAGGTAATCATATCAGCATTGCCTGTGGCATTTTGTTTAATTGTCCAAACCACTGATTAATGGAATTCTATCAGTTAACAGAGGAGGAAAATGAGTCCGAGGACAGGAAAATAATTTTTCTTTTTTCAAGTTTGAATCCAGGCCTTGGACACTGAAGCATTAGAAAGTGATCCTTCATTTATTAGTCTTCCAGTCTTGTCAAGTTACCACTGAGTCACCTTCTCTCAAAAGATTCTCCTTATTGTTTTCCCCTCAAAGCTTACCTGAAATCACTACATGATGGTGAACTCTGCAAATCCATAAACACATTTCCTCACCCCAATCTCCCAAATAACTTTATTTGTATACAAAATAAAAATTATATTCATGTATTTGGTTTATTTCATTTGTTTATTATAGAGATAAGGTCTTGCTCTGTTGCCCAGGCTGGTCTCAAACTCCTGGACTCAAGCAATCCTCCTGCCTTGGCCTCCCAAATGCTGGGATTCCAGGCATGCACTACTAGGCCCAGCCTTGGGTTTGTTTTGATCTTCCCTTGCCTCTCTGTTATATACTTATGTTTATTTCCTGACTTAAAAGTATTAGGTTGACTGTTAAGCTGATTGTTTCAATGAGAAAAATGTGTTCCTGTGTCAGATTAGAAAATGGTGGTTGGGCTTCAATGAAAACTAAAACTACTTAATCTGTAATTTACCTGAGCCATCATGCTGATGACCCTTTCCAATTACACCTCCACACCTTGGATAGGCATTGAGTAGAAATGCATTGGAAAATTCTGATGTGTTCCTGATGTGAGACCCCAGCAAAAAAAATTTATTTTAACTTCAGTAGAAAGCATGACCATTGACTGTAGGGTAAAAAATAATTGCTGGGCATCCATCTCAATGTCCACTCACCATATCCGAATACTCCTGGTCCTCAGGTGAACTCTTGCACACAAAACAAGGTATAACTTCTTTCACCTTGTTTATTTATTATTTTGATAAATGGTGTGTAGTGCATTTCAAGCTAATTAAATAATGAAAATGTGACAAAATCGTAGTGGATCAGTTAGTTCAGAAGATATTTACTTTAGTAATCAAATGAGCCGAGCCAAACTAAGTCATCCTACAAAGCACAGCCACCCCAACGGTTTCCTTTTACTGGAAGGTAGCCGCAGATATGTAGCAAGAATTCAGGCAACAGAAAGAAGAAACTTTGAAGACTTCCGTAAGTCTTTCACAGTATTCTCAAGGTGGAAGTAAAACAGTATGAGGAGAAATTTAAGAAGGAACAAGATAACAAAGGTAATCTGGGTGCCCTTGGTGAGGAGTGTGGTCAGTTCCCAGAGCTCAGTCAGGTGTGGTTGGTTCTAGTTCATTTGCAAATGATTATATTATATATAAAAGCAACAAGGATGTGTCTGCTGTTTTACCAGTTTCATTACCCCATAAACAAGAACATACCTGGACAAAATTAAAGACTCCAGGTGCAACTTACATTCCTAACCCCATACCAGCTGTCTCTCAAATTGCTTGTAAGATCAAAGCAATGAAGCAAACAAGTGTGGCTGGATCTGTGAAAATCCATCATTATGAATGGGAAAACATATGCTAATGTCTGGTCAGTGAATCAATCATATCTTACTTTAAGGAAAAGACTGAGAGATTTATTGTGTGAATAATGGTTCAATAACAATTTTTTTTCCAAAGTATTACCGTGACTGCTAATAAGCGGGAGTATTCATGCACAAAGACAAATATTCTCATGCTGAGAAGTTAAATATTGCTGCCAGTGTTTTCACTCTCAGATTACCCTTGCCATATAAATAAAATACACAGTGATGGGGAAATAGGGAGAATAGATTATGGAATAAATAGCAAATGTTTCCTGGTGGCTGCTTTACATAAGATTAAATGCAATTACCTGTTCCTCTGACTCACTACAGTTTCTCAGTCCAAGAGGCAAGGTCTACACCTGGGATTTCAGGGAAGCCAAAGGGTCTTTCTGAATACTTACTGGCCATAATAGTTATCCACAATTCCCATAAAACTTTAGGACACATCAAATATAGTCACCCGAGAAAAAAATATGTCCCTAGAAAAGTCAAACCTGTTTAGGCTGAGGGGTGATAATAGAAGGTACGTGCTATAGAAAGGGAAAGAGTTTTCACATTATACAATTAGAGGAAGTTTTCTTAGCTGAATTCAGGACACATTGTGTAATGAAATACAGCTAATAAATATGCAGTAGCAGAAGTAATAAGTTTAAGTTCTTTGCTAGAAAAACAGGTGCAAAAGAGGCTAAGATCTTTGAAGAATCCCCCCCGCCATGGAAGCATTTAAGAATGCCCAAGGTTAGGTCCCACAAGCTTATTCTGAGACAAAAGGTACTATACACTTCTTAAAATTACTGCACACTTCAGTATATCTTTCTGCCAGGGAAGACCTTGTATTACCATGAAACAGAATCAGTCGTATTCTTCCTACCTTGTATCCTATGTTAAACCACACACAATCTTCGTATCCTTGAAGATGTAACAGGAAACTTGCACCCCAACCATGTGATTTCCATCACAGTAAGAATCTATTTCTAGGGATCTAAAAATGATCTAACAATGACAGCTGTATCAATTATAGAGTACGAAAAAAACCTCGTTCAGCTCTGCTTAATTCACTTTAATATATATTTGTCTAATGTTTGATCATTTTTCAATTAGGAGGAAAATGACAAAAATAATAAAATATTTGTTTGAAAAAGTTTGACTTTATAGTAATTCAACAATAATCAAAAGAGATCTAACTTGATATTTTGACCAGTTGGTATACACCAAGTGCATTGTAGTTTTTTAAAATAGTGACTCATTTTAATATAAATTCTATTAACACTTTCTTCCATCCAAACAATGAAAGATAGTTTAGAAATTTCATTCTAGGGCATGATTTCTCTCAACCACTGGCTATAGTATAAGATGATTTTAGGCAAGAGATAATTTAGAAGGAATTTACAGAAAACAGACTAATGATTTTTCTAGGATAAGCATGAATTAAAATCACATTTATTTTCTTATGATTTTCCCAACTGTAGCTATTCACAAAAACTTTCTAAGTTTTAGCCAATTGACTTTTAGTAATACAACATTTTATCCCACACTAAGACTAGAAAAAAACTTTCATCATAACAGTTTCAAAACATTTAAACTTTTGAATGAGCCAATGCCAGTCATACAGTCTTCATTATTCTCTACCAACATCTGGGAGAGTCAGTCCTTCAGCATGAGTTTAACACGTTAGCTTTTTAATAATGCACTCCAATTTGGTCAGGTGATAAAACACGAGATGAATTTTTTTCAGCATAGCAAATTAAACCCATATAATTTGTTAACAGTAAATTTTAGTCTGATTATAAATGTTATAGATTTCATGATCCCATTATAGCACAAATGAATTAACTTATATTTTCCATTTTGTGAGTCTATTTTCAAGCCAACCATCTGAAATTACAGTATTTAATACGAATATTTAAGAAGTATATTATTGTTTTAAAAAATATGCAAGATACAAAAGTTTTTGCTTAATTCTTCCACTATTCACATTTAAGAAAGAATCTAAAATATTTGGGAAAATTTTTAAAAGAAAATGTCTAGTTGCTGGTAATTATCCATTATCTAAAAGCTTTACATTTTAAAATCTGTTTAGCTGCGCACTGTCATGAGGTGTTTGGCAAGCAGTTTTGAAGCTCAGAGGCCTGAAACTCCCTGAATTGAGATACTTGGTAAACAAAGTCCCTTTGAAGTGCCTTCCTCCAGTGATTCAGTCTGACTAATGTAAACAAGAAAATAATTGGTAACACAGAATTAGCTACCAGACTTCCTCTATCCTAAAATGCACTTTCCCCTTAAGCTGGCAGGGGGTGGCGGGGGGCATGTTTTTGTTTGTCTGTTCATTTGTTTTTATTAATTCCCTCTTCCTTCAGGGAGACCAGGTGAGGCCTGGCACTACCAGACTCCTCAGGCCCATCATCTGCTTACAGCTTTCTTTTTTCTGAGACGGAGTCTCGCTCTGTCTTCCAGCCTGGAGTGCAGTGGCATGATCTCGGCTCACTGCAACCTCCGCCTCCCGGGTGCAAGAGATTCTCCTGCCTCAGCATCCCGAGTAATTGGGATTACAGGCACACGCCACTACGCTCGGCTAATATTTTTGTATTTTTAGTAGAGACGGGGTTTCACGGTGTTAGCCAAGATGGTCTCGATCTCCTGACCTGGTAATCCGCCTGCCTCGGCCTCCCAAAGCGCTGGGATTACAGGCGTGAGCCACCACGCCGGTCCTGCTTACTGCCTTCTAAATGTTCCATGGCACAAAAAAAGTAAAGAAACTGTTTTCATATTGGAGGTAAATCTTAATCAATGATGTTTGCCTAATTGGCTGCGCTTACCAAATATATTAAACAAACTCCTTTTAACCTCTTGCTTTCTTGAGACCTCGCAGAGAATGTGTTAATTACATTAACATTATTGGCACTAAACCACGACCTAAGTTTACAGGTGACCTTCAAATAAATATTTCTGTAGCCAAGAACCAGACTTTTACTGCCACCATAAAGCTTGCCTTAAGGAGAAGACATTCTTGATAAAAATCTAAATAGGCACAAATCAAAGAGACTCATTTTCTGTGCTGCAGTTATTTTTCTTAGTCCCTCTGAGGCAACTAATCTGCTATTCAGATTAGTTGAATTCAAACCTTGAATTCTGAAATAGACAACCAAACAAGATGGTTTTTGTGCAACTAAATAACCAGCCATAAAAGACCAAGCTGCAACTGTAAACCTGAATGATTGACATATGTTCTTCTTTTCTTTATACAGGAAAACAAAGTTTTACCCAGTTTAGAATGCCTAATCAGCTGTTATAAAGACTTCTCAACTAAATAATTGGTTTATATTTTGGGTTATTACCTGAAATAATATAAATATGACTTGGTATACTTAAAAAGTAATGATTGAAATAATAGGTATTAGCCATCTTTCCATCAATTTGAGGATTTCCCTATTGTTTTTTAAACCTGGTTAACAATTACCACGAACTTTAATTAAAACAAAAAAGATATATGGTCATTTCACAAAGATAACTGTATAAATCAACCATCTCACCTCTATTATATAAAAAAAAAAAAGCTAATGCAGATGGAGTCACCCCTAAAATTAG